>NC_142087.1:56963227-57297870 GCF_054644295.1 Miniopterus natalensis
AATGTATATTCTATCTATATCTATCTACCTATCTACCTGTCTATCATCACAGCTTTTAGTGTTGGAATTTTTTCCCCTGCAGGACCCTCCTATCTACTTTATCATGCCCTATTTCCTTTACATCACAATATCCCTCCCAAGCTAACCCTATCTCCAACTCTCCTTTGGGATCTTCATTCCCTCATCTTTCCCCAGAACTTCCCATGTAGATCCTCACCCATTCCAGGCCATTCCTGCTCTTGAAGTTAATAATCTGAAAGTCAATAGTAACTTCAATGAACTTTCTCAGGGTTAATTTCCCTTTGTGAAGTGACTGAAAGGAGTAAACCCCTAATGATGAAATTTCCCAAAACATTCCAAGTGAATAGCGGACATATCAAAGGTTCTGGTTAGGGCTCTCAGCACTTTTAACAACATTGTATGTGTTGCTCTTTCCACGTAGAGTTAGTCCTATGTGGGTGGGGAGGTAGATTCATGAAACTCAAACCTTATAACTCATGGTACCATGGGATCCAATGGCATGCATGAAGTCTTCTGGATGACCTGTAAATAATAACAGCTAATTCTTATTGAGTACTTACCATATGTTGGGCATTGTACTAACTTTTTTTATGTGTGTGTGTGTGCGTGTGTGTGTGTGTGTGTGTGTAGAGAGAGAGAGTCATGTACCACTTAACAACAGGAATACATTCTTAGAAATTTGTCCTTAAGCAATTTCATCATTGAGTGAACATCATAAAGTGTATTTACACAAACCTAGGTGGTATGGCCTACTACTGTAATTGCATGTGCAATACTTTTATATGACTGGTAGCACAGTAGGTTTGTTCACACAAAAATCATTACAAACAAGTGACTAATGTGCTGTGCTATCACATTGTGGCAGCTAAGATGTCACCAGGTGATAGGAATTTTTTTCAGTTCCACTATAATCTTAGGGAACCAGTCATATATATGGTCCACCATTGACCAAAATTTTGTTATGCAGCACATGACTGTATATAACATTTTGTATAAAATATCTGACATACGCCCAACACCTATTTTCTCATTAATACTTTAGTCCTAAGGTTCATCTTGCTATTGAATGGTTGAGTAAAAGTGCTTACTATAGGTCTTTTAATTTCCTAAACCATTCTTCACATCAGTTGTTGCACGCAATACTCTTCACACCTTTGTAAGATAAATTGGGCAGGTGTCACTATCCCTTTTGAAATAAGTCTCTGATGCCCAGAGAAGTTTAAAAATCACTCAGCAATCTAGGGCTAGAACTTGAAAAGGAGCCTGACTTTCAGAACAAGGTGCTTTTTCACATTATCAGATTATCTCTTGCCTTGAGAGGCTGCCATGCACACTGTTGAAATAAACTGCCTGGGAAAAGACAATTATGTAATAAATTTTAAAAATAAATAAGAGATATTAAATTGTCTCCCCTAATTTTTGTTCTTCAGTCATATGTTTTATCCCAGGATAGCAAATTGTTTACAAGCAATTACAGTAATTAAGCATAAATACACCCCAGCGAGGCAAATATTATTATCCACTTTTTAACAGATGGGAAAGCAGAAGTGGAGAAAACTGGAATGACCTGCACAAGGCCAAAGAGGGTGTCTGCCACAGACAAAGGAAGAGCCTGGAACCTCTCACAGCCCAGGTTTGCCCTTGAACTTCTGGGTAATCCACAGCCTTTAAAGAAAGATTGACTTTAAAAATGGGAAAGGAAAGAAAGAATGAAGGTGGTCGGTGACAATGCCAGGGAGAGAGGTGTGGGAAGTAACAATGCTAACAGGAGATGGTTTGAGAGATGCAAAATGACATAGCCTGATACCTCAGAGGCACCTGAGACGAGGTCCAGGCTCCTGCTGGGCCTTCCCAGGTTTAGCAGCAAAGGTCGTAAATGGAATGTGAGTGAATCTCCTCTAAGAAATAAGATGGGTAAGGGAGCCGGGCTTATTTTCTAGTTCTGTGTCTTCAGACTAAGCCTGAGCCCATAAAAAAAGGTAACTGGAACCACAGGGTAGGACAACATGCTTGTGATGAAGATAAGACTGCCCTTTCTGAAGGGCTTTGGAATTTGTGAGTCAAATGTACAGTTGCATTAATATTAGGAAAATTACATTCAGGGGAATATGCTGAAAGACAATAAGGCTAACTTCTCATGCTACGTATTTCTGCCCATTAGTACATTTGACAAGCAGTTTGAATTTGAACAGAAAAGCATATGGCCAGATACCCAGAAGACTTTGGGTAGTAGGCACACAATGCAATATACAGATCATATTTCATATAAATGTTACTTGAAACCTATATAATCTTTAAGATCACCCCAATAAATTTAATTTTTAAAAAACGTATATGGCCAAATAGAGTAAGACAGAAATGAAACAATGGCATTAAGAGTTAAAAATAGATCTGAAATGAAAAGTCGACCAACGAGCTTCATGTCACATCCCAGAAATCAAAAAATAGTGAAGGCAAGACAAATAGTTGTTTGATTTTTCTGTTGAAACATTTGGGAGGTTTTGTGTCCTATTTGTCATCCTTTCTCAATGTAAGATGGATGTAGCATACAACAAGCGGAGGATCTGAAAGCCTCCCTCGAATAGCTGTGTGAAATCCTATGTCCAGGACAGAAAAAGCATGCGGACATCCATTTCTACAGAGATGCAAACAGTTATTTATGGCACTCATCATTTCTTTAAAAATGTGTATAGTCACCACATACCAATTACAGACGAGAAAGAGGAAAACAGGGAGAGCGGAAGAAGGGAAAGCTGGAGAGAGAGACAGAGAGAGAGAGAGAAAGCACATCAAGAAGGTACCTGAGAACAGGACATGTGTATGTGGGTTGTATGTGTCATCTCCAATTTTCTCAGAAGAAGCAAGAAGAAATTAAACAGTGTATGTACCCTCTTGGAGAATTCTTTCTACAAATATGTTTTGGCCAACATTGGAACAAGTGTGGACTCTTACCACTTGTAATGAGGTAACTTCAGTTGGTTCCAACAAATTCTGAAAATTTATTGAGGAAAAGAAAGCAACTTAAATATCAACTGAAACACACAATTCTAAGTCTTTGGTATCATGGAACTCAGAACATTAAAAAATTATGTGTCTGTTTCAGTGTTGTAGGCAACAATCTTTCCTCTTTGACTTCTACCACTCAGATGTTTCTACACGCAAACAGAAAAACCAACTGTTTGAGAAATAACAAAAAGAATTGCGAGACAAATAAGACAGTAGTAGGTTGTGTAGCCCGTCACCAACTAACAAGCATTAGCCCTCAACAATAAATCTTTACATGTTAAATAGAAATGATCTCAAAGATAAAAATATGAGTAAATAGGGCAGAGTAGGGTGACTAGAATAACGGAGGTTGACTGTCAGTTGTTTTATTTCTATGATTTTGTTGACTTCTAATTATGGCTTTTTAAATCCAGCAGTAAAACAAAGTCACCTGCCCAAATGAAGGAGTGAATAAATAAATGAATGAATCACAAGTAGATTTATCTTTACTCTATTTACACCAGCTAGAGAATTTAGGAAATCTGAGGTTTGACACCAGAAGTTTCCTAATCCCTGTCTACAGAGATCCCCTCTACCTGTAACACCTCAGTTGGCACTGGGTAGTGTCCAGGCGGAGGCAGCAGGCGACTGTACAATAGCCAGCAAGTAGCACTCTGATGACAAAACGGCCCCTTAGGTTCTTATCACTCGGGAATCTCAGTTTGGGCTAGCTTTGATTTCAACCTTGTATCCTACCCATTAAATCACTTCCAGATAAGAGGGTTCATCTGTCATCAAAACATTGGACACTGGTTTGGATACCGTGGTTTCTCTCACTTTTAAACACAAGTGGTTGATGACTAACGGCGTTGCCGCCTGCCAACTCACTGGAGAACAGGCCCCTCTGGAAGCAATTACCAATGCGGGTGGTCAGTAGGTAAGCTATAGCTCTTGTTCCCGGGCCCGCACCTCAGCACTCTCACCAAACATCTCTATGCTGTGAAGCTGGTCATCTGCTGCATGCCGACATGAGAACAGTCCAATAAAGGAAGATCGAATAGCCGCCCTGGTTGATGAATCTCAACATTTTCAATATGACATTTGAGCAAAGTCACATCGGTACGCTGCCGATTTTCCCAAGCCCAAATTCTAGTTCATCGGTCAGTGAATCAGGTTTATTGGACTTCAGATCTTTCTTGTGCTTTCCTGTTTTCCCAAACACTTTATAATCATTAGTACCACACGTCGTGACACCATATATTTTCTGGACAACCAATGAAAGAAAGCTCCTGTAGCAAGTTACTACAACTATTTCTCCCAATCTTCTCCCAACTTTGACATCCAGAGGACTGAGGTGGTTTAGGACAGGTGCCACTGGCTAGATAATTAGGAAGCTCTAATTGATTTATTTCCAAGCCAGCTGCTGCATCCTTGTTTGTTGGTCAATATCTTAAATTTCCTAAACACTCCTCCTGCCCCAAAGAGCAATGATAGGGATTTAGGAATATCAAAATTAACTTTCAATTAGAAAAGCAATGGGGATTTATTTGTTTGTTTGTTTTCTTATTTATTTATTTGCTAATGGATATAAATAAAGAGGAGGGAAGGCTTTCTCTTTCTGTTCTTTTCTTTGTCTTACAACTCATTATATCTCCATCTTTAAAATATGAGCTTCAAATACACTCGGGATACTAGTTTCTTTTGTGGGTTTAGCAGTTTTCCAACCTAGACAGATCTATTGCTTTTCTCTCTCCTGTGAGAAAGAAAACATCAAGATAATCTTCAGTAATTAATCAACCTATTTGGATGATTTGAGAATACAGGCATACCTTGGAGATATTATTGCAGATTAGATCCCAGACCACTGCAATAAAGCAAGTATCACAATTTACAAGTAGGCAAGTTGTAATTTTTTTGCTGGTGGAGGATCTTGCTTTCAATTTGTGAAGCACAGCAAAGCAAAGCACAATGAAGTGAGGAATGCCTGTGCACCACCTTTTTCTATGAAGTAATAGTTCTCCCTAGGACATGTAATACTCGTCACAATTTCTAATAGCCTAGGTGGATGGACGTCATACCTAGGTGGGTTCATGGCTAACGGTGTCATGGCTGCACACTTCAAATAAGAAAATGAGTCAAATCTCTACCGTAGAAAGTGGTAGTTTTAATAAAATAAGAATCTAACTTGACTCCCTCCATTGCAGGCTACCATGGATCTCCTGCTCAATGGAGCATCCAGACCTCCCACCTACCACTACAGTCCATAGCTCAAGGCTCCCTGACACGACCTCTATGTGGCTGTGACACCAACCTCACACAATGCACTGCTCCTCCAACACCCTAAACATCCCACAGTACCTTCTACAGTTGCGATACTGCCTCTCACACCTTCACTGTGTTGGACTCTCCTTTCAGTGCTCTGAGTGTATTCTGGGTAGGCAGTGGTAAGTGCACAGTATGTTGTATTTTCTGATTTATGGTTCCTTACTAAACAAAGCTGAAACATAATGTCAAGGAGTTTTCAGTAAGAAATACTAAGAGCCTGTATGGTGTATAAGATTGAAGTTTCTATATCATATGGGTCTATAATTCAAGAAGTAAACCCTCAGTAAAAGATTTCCTGAATGTAAAACTCAACTATGTTTTCTCAGGATCACAGATTTTAGAAACAGTTGTTTAAATGCCCCAAAATAAAAATACTTGGAAGATCATTAAACAATTACTTTTTCTATCTAATAAATGTCTTTCAGTAAGCAAATCACAGAACCCAGAACCAAAAGGCATGGCATGTGCCCTCAAAAATATTAGAGTCAAGCCTGGCTGGCTTGGCTCAGTGGTTGAGCATCAACCTATGAACCAGGAGATCACAGTCGGGGCACATGCCTGGGTTGTGAGCTAGATCCCCAGTGGGGGGCATGCAAGCGGCAGCTGATCAATGACTCTCTCATCATTGATGTTTCTAACTCTTCTTTCCTCTCTCTGAAATCAATAAAAAATATATATTGTAAAAATTTTACAGTTGAGCCAAGATAAAATCCCCATTAATTATCACATTATTAAGTGATAATGTAGGTGATGCATAAACAATGAATGCATTTGGAAGAAAGAGGAATTTGGACACCACAGAATGAAAGAATGACACTGTCACAAGTTCAGAAGCACTTCCAGATAGCCTTTCTGAGGGAAGGTGTGCTGGAGGAGATGAGCTTAGGATTCCCTTCAATCTAATTAAAATGAGGGCTCATGTTGGATAATGGTGACGGTAAATTTGGAAAGCAGAAATGTGATTTTTCTTGTTTGTTTCATGCAACGACTCCTCACATTTTCATAAAATAAGGCACTACACACGCAAGACCGAGTGCCATTCCACTTCCGTCCGGCCTTGACCTTTAAGAACACTTTCCCACCTGCATGCAGCTGTTTACGGGTGTACCAACTGCGTGGTCATTAGCTAATGACTCCACTGTGCCTGACCGTCCCTAAGGGCTGGATTCACTGTGCGCTGGTAATGCAAGGGCTTAGCAGTCACAGCGTAACTCAGGGAAGAGAAAACGCCAACCACCTCTGACTTGCATTCTTTTCTTCTCCACATACAGGTTAACTTCATTTGTCATTAGTTTCCCAAAATTAACACACCTTTGAAAATCTAGACTGGCATCAGCCACACGTTTTAATTCTAGTTCTTTCGTTGTTGGCTACCACGTTTTATTTCTCAGCTTTCCAAACTTCCAGAATAAGATAAAACAGACATTCAGCAGAAAGACAAATACTCAGCTATTCCTACACGGAGGAAAAAGAAAGTCAGGTGGTGAATTTTTGTCTACTGGTTGTGAACCCTTAACTTAGAATCAGGAGCCCTCTATGATCTGAATATGCATAATTGAAGTCTAAGTAAATAGTATACACTTTTATTTCTCTGCAAATATTGACATCTATTATCTTTAGCCACAGTAAGAATATCGATTCAATACAGAACCAGTTAAAGTCAGTATCTATGGGATGGTGTTCATGATCGGAATTATGGTTTAAATTAATAACTTCATATTTCATGATTAGAAAAGCATAGAAAACTAAAATCTGTAAGGCTATATACTGTTACTTGGTATCTAAAATGCTCAGGTTACATAAAAATGGTCTTAGATTTTAATACTACTTTTTTTTGCTCTCACATCCTTAAAAAAATATTATATCATATTTCAAGATATTATATTGAAAACTATCTTCTTAAAGTTTATAACAAGTGGGCATAGGGATGTGACTCATGGAATATTCTTTCCATTACCTCATTTTTCATTTTCCAGGGCTACTTCACATCTCTGCTCCTTAAGATTCCTTTTCAGTACACACTAGAAAGACGTTCTTGAACTTGTCCACAGCTATTTCTAATTTGTCTGATCTTCATCAGTCAGTTTAAAGGAGCATAAAATGTCATCTGCCTCATCCGTCACTGGGTGTGTGTTAATGTATTTATCTGATTGACTTCCCCTGACTCATCTAAGCTTGATGCAGTACTGAATCTTTCCCATCTCCTAATTTATTTCAGTCACTCTTCTGGTGTACTGGAGCTGAATTTCTCAGGTAGACTCCTTTGAAAAGATGTCATGCTCTAGCAATTCTATAAGCAATTATCATTCTAATAGCCTGTGAGTCCTGCTTTGTATATTCATTGTTGGCCTGTTGCCAGAAGGAGGTCCATTTCCCCCTAAGCTCCTGACCTACTACTTTCAGGAGATTTCTCAATAGAGCAATGGTTGTTTGACTCCTTTGGGATGCCTGGAGATAGTTAATGGTGCTGTATCAGCATTTGCGGCTGATATGGACCCTAATATTGACATTTGATGGCAATATGGCCACAGCTGCTACTATTGGAAAATTCAGCTCAGCTTCCTACTGCCGACATGGTGGATTGGAGTGGTCAGGTCTACTCTGTTCTCAGTGGCTTGGTGCCGTATCAAGAGACCTTTCTTTGTCACCACCACCATCATCATTTCTTCAGAATCTAACATTTACTATCTGCTATCATTTAGGTCTTATATATATTAAGAGCTAGAGTGATATAAGTAAATAGCAACGTAGGTAGCAGATGCTGCTTCTCAGGTGAACAAGATAGGTTGTAAGCGCCACGAGATTCCAGAGAAGGAATGGGGCAGTCAGAAGAGACACCCAGATACCAGGCAGCTGGTGAACATTAGTTGGCCTTAAAAGAGAAGCCTGGGCGTGTGCAGAGAACGCTGGAGAACGGCCTGGGTACTGGTGAGGCAATCATTCTGTGTTGGCCAAATCCCTGATGGGAAGGGATCACAGAGAAGAACATTCAAAGTTAAAACTGTATAAGTGAAAATTCACCGAAGGGGAGTGTAAAAGCTTTGATATTAAGCTAGAAGGAAATAAGAAACATAAGCACTCAAAACAGGCCCTTCGTCCTGGGACTAATTTGTCCTTGGTATAAAAGACTTCCTAGCAGGTGCCTCATTTAGTCTTTTATTTCTTCATTCAGCAAAGGGTTCTTGAATGTTTAGTGTGTGGCAGGAACTTTTCTAGGTGTCAGGCATACAGCAGGAAACAGGAGAAAAGGGCTTTGTCATTATGGAATATATAAATTTTCTAGAGATGCCATAAAACAATACCATAAACTGGGTAGCTTAACAGAAATTTACTTTTTCACAGTTCTTGAAAGCTGGAAGTCTCAGGTCAGGGTGCTAGTATGGACAATTTCATCTGAGGCCTTGGTCTTTGTCTTGCAGTGACCACCATCTTGCTGACACATTACATGGGTTTCCCTCTGTTGAACATACACCCCTAGCTTTCCTCCTCTTCTCGTAAGGACATCAGTCATATTGGATTAGGGCCCCATCCAAACAGCCTCATTTTAACTTAATCATCTCTTTAAAGACCTTAAGTATTTATGGTTACAGTCTGAGGTACTGGGGGTTGGAACTTCAACATACAAATTTGGGGGACAGACACAATTCAGCCCATAACGTGGAGTAACATTTTAATGGTAAAAACAGCCTCCTATTCTCATAAAATTGAAATCTCTGGCAGACTCCTCCATGGTTCTCCATCACACCCAACATGCCTGAACCCAGGCGTGCACACAGCCAATACTGAGGCTGAGATCCCTGTTACCTACACACTAAAACTCCTCACCTTTTACCGACACCATCCAAGCAAAGTAAGGGGAAGAGTGGGTACCCACTTCTTCCATCACACGCCTATTGTGGCTAATATTCTTCTCAATAATTCTCTTGATATTCACTATAACCAGATTTCCTTTGAGAATGATGAGGCCAAAGAACTAACATAGTGAGATTTGGCCTTGGATCCATATACCCAAGGAATGGCCTTGAATACAAAGCTCAAATGTGAATATAATAAGAGATAACAATGCTTTGAAAATAACTATACTATGTGTAACCTGAATTTCCTACTCTCAGCAGTCTGTGGGTAAAATGAGGTCACATTAATATTAATAATAAAAATTTTTCTGGCCTGTAGCCACACCTGAGTAAATACAGATTCTCATTTTTCATTTCCCTGGCCCACACCCCAAGGTCTTTGATCACCTTTCAGTTATTTCTGGGAGGCCCTAGGGTGAGTCTCAGCTCAAGTTTGCTCAGGAATAAATGTATATCTGTCCTTTCTCTCTCAGCTTCTGAAGGGGTCCATTGACTGGGATGTCTGGGGCACTAACTTTTTACCACCACAACTGATGATATCTTTCTGAGAGAGCCCTGTCTCCCTGCCACTCTGCCCTGCCATTCTCCAGTTCCCTCCAAAGTTGACCATGATGTCCCCAGGAAACTTTGAAAAAATGCCTCCTCTCCAACCTGGCTTGTAACAGTAAGGGGTAAAAATGTGAGATCAGGCATAACCTGCTCTCACATTCCCAAATTTCACTTTGTCCTACCTGATCTTAACCATAGTGCTATATATAGAAAAAGAAATTTACACCATTTGTGGAGATGTGACAGTAATTTCAAATCATGTATTCTATTATTTAGCCATTGGTTACTTAATTTCAGTCACATAGTCTCTGCCAGGATAAAGAAAACAAGATTTATTGTAAATATTTTTCTGCAGTCAACTCCAACTTAACCTCTCTGAATCATCAAATATTTTTTGAGCATCAACTGTATGCAAGGTATTTTACTTGGAGAGCTCATTAGTTACATGCTGTGGGTAAGAGAATCCATTTTAAAATAAGTATTAACTTTTTTCTCTTTTTCCTAAGGATTTAGTAGCAATTGATTTTGCATATTTTTCTATATGCAAAAAAATAACTCTCTGCCGTTACTTAAAAAATCAAAGATTAATTAAGTACATAAACCTTATATGAGGATTCAATAAGTCACATGTCTTGATAGAAAGGTGAAGCCACAGACATGCAACCTGTATCACTTACACCCTGGATCTCTATTGGCCACCACCCAAGTGGGCCAGTGCATTTTACCAACCGAGGAACTAGCTCCTTGTTCTTCTCTCTTGCCTGAACGTATCTGAGATATAAGATCCACTCAATTCATCTCAAATGGGGAGTCCACTAAAAATAAATTATCAAACCACTAGCTATCCAGAAGATAACTGACTGCATTTTCTGCTTTCCACTGTTTGCTTGTATAGCACAGGCAAAGCCTGATTTTCCAAAATGTTCCCCACACATGGAATACTAGGCTGGTTTCTAACACAAACCGATATTTGAAAGACACTTCAAGGTTTCTTTAATCTAAAAAAAAAAAAAAAAAATTCTCTCAAAATGTCAATAGTGGTCCAAAAAAAGTTCAAACGAGTAACTCCAATAGTCTTTCAATTATAACAAGGAATCTGGTATTTCCCTTGGGCTCTGGTGGAAAAACTATTTCCAGTCCTTTAATAATCCATATAGTAATGATTATTATCTGAAATCAATGGGGAAAAAAATCACTAAGTGCAGAGGCTGTGGATAATATGGTAAGAATTTATTCTTGTACAACTTCAGAAGTTACAGTATGTTCTACATTCCCTACCACAATCCTTAATGACATATATATCATTATATATATCATTATATATTTATATAATTATTTCAATCTGAGAGTTGTGGGACAAGACTTAGGTGAATTGCCTTACCCAGAATTATTAGATCAGCAGGGACCACAGGCCAGGTTTCCTGACTCCTGCTATGATCTTTCTGCACTGTCACCACTGTCTCATCACTAAAAGCCGTAATTGTTCAGCTCGCCCTAGTTTTTCCATCCTTTACCCTTTTAGAATTGTATAGCCATTCACACAGGAAGAGTGATCATTGAATTATTTGTAATATTTTATGCCAGCAGCCAGCCTTAAACAATCTTAATCCTATGCAAAAAATTTCTTACAATAAACTGTAAGAATTTCCCTTATTTCCCTCCCCCCAAAATCCTTAAATATTATTTATTGTAGCATTCTTTCTAGCCTTTGACAAAACTTATCTTAAAAATAAAAGCATGTCCACTTACCACAAAGTATGATAAAACTGGTCAAAATATTTAAGTCCAGTGTTTTCAAGTAATAAATAAAAGGAAAAGCAGAACTTAAATGTCTCACAGAGAAAACGTAAATATGTGAGGTGATGGGTGTGTTAATTAACTAGAAGGGAGGAATCCTTTCACAGTGTATACATGTAGCAAGTCATCACATGCACACCTATGTGTTTTACAATTTTATTTATCAATTATCCCTCAATAAAACTGGTGGGAAAAAGTAGCTATTAGAAACATGTGCAAGTAATTAAAAAATGTTCATCTTGAGTGACTAGACGGGGAATGAGAAATGAAAAAAAGGTGAATCTGGAACTGGTAATACAAATTGTGAAAAGATAGTAACGTCACTGATGGGTTTAACAGTGTACTGGAGACTTAAAAAAAAAAAAAGAGTTCGAAAGCTTGAAGACAGATCAATAGAATTAATCAAACCCAAAAATCAGAGACCAAAACACTTTAAAATAAAATAAACAGAGTCTCTAAAATCTGTGAGTCAATATCAAGAATGCTAAAGTTAGATGTTACCGAAGTCACTAAAAAAGAGAAACAGAATGGGGCAAACGAATATTTGAAGAGAGAATGTCAAAATTAACTTTTAAAAAAACATCAAATTATAGATCTAAGAATCTATGTGAATATCAAACAGGATAAACAGAAAGAGAACCACACCTAAGCACTTTAGTATCAAACTATTGGAAACTGAAAATAATCATAAAAGCAGCCCGGGGAAAAGGCACACTGTGTGTACAAGAGGAGTAAAACACAATAAAACAAGAATTGATCTACAACGGTACATTTTTGGGAAATATCTATTAAAAATCAGGATAAAATGAAGACACATCTAGATATATACAAGATGAAAGAATTTGTTGTCAGCTCACCTGCACAATAAGAAATGCCGGAGAATTATTCATCCTGGAGGCAAATGACAACACACAGAAACAGAGATTTACAGAAAGGCAGGGGAAATAGTAAAAATGTGAGTAAATATAAAATGTATCATTTTTTCTTTCCTCAATTTCTGTAGAAGATGACTGTTTACAGTAAAAGTAGTAGTGTTTTATTGTGAGGTTTACAATGTATGTAGATAAAAAATATTTGAAGGTAACAGCACAGAACATGGAATGGGTAGGAAATAAATGAAATAATACTGCTTTGAGGTCCCTACGTTTTACTTGAAGAAGTACAATATTAATTCTAAGTAAACTGTGACAAGTTAAGGAAACATATTATAATCCCATCAATCATTATTTTTTAAATACAAAGAGGAATAGCTAAAAAGCTAATAGATAAATTAAAACTATACTAAAACTATATTCTATTTGGCTTAAAAGAAGCCAGAAAGGAAAGAACCAAGGAACATCAATGACAACAGATTGAACAAATAGAAAACAGTTCAACCATAGCAATAATTTGGTGAAGTGTAAACCCTCACATATATGGTTAACTGATTTTTGACAAAGTGTCAAAGGTAATTCAGTGGAATCTTCTCAAGGAATAGTATTGAAACATTTGGATGTCCATGTGCCTGCTCCCCCAAAACAACCACTCACCATGTTCAAAAATTAACTAAAAATGAATCATGGACCTAAATGCAAAATATAATAAAACTAAAAACTTCTATAAGAAAGCATAGGATTAAAATCTTTGTGACCTCAGCAAAGAAACAAAGGTATTTTTGCTATCAACACCAAATGCGCTATTCATAAATAAATAAATGATAAATTTGGCTTCAAAATGTCTCCTCTTTGAAAGACACTATCAACAAAATGAAAAGACAAGACAAACTGGGAAAAAATATATGCAAATCACATATCTGATAAAGGATGTGAATCCAGAATTTATAAAGAACTCGCAAAATTCAATAAGGAATACAACAACCCAATAAAAAAGAGAGGCAAGTGATTTCAACAAATACTTTACCAAAGATACTCTGATGGCAAAAAAGTTACTTGAGAAGATGCTCAATATCATTAGTCATTAGGGAACACAAATTCAAAGTGCAATGAGCTATGGCTACACCTCTATTAGAATGTTTATAATTAGAAACATTTCTTTTGCCAAGGGGCACAAGATGACCTTTGGGAATGATGGATACTTTCCTAATATTGACTGTGACAATGATTTTATAGAGGTATACATATATCAAAAATGTATCACACATGCCTAAAATATTTCTTTTATGTCAATTATACCTCATGAAATTTTTTAAAAAAGAATGCTTATATTAAAACCATAAAAGCAAAAATTTAATCAACAGAGATACCCATCAACAGTAAAAAGGAAAAATAATTTTGATTAAATTAATTACCATGTGGCAATAAAAATGAAATAAACCCCTACACTACATCTGAAAATGTGGACGAAACTTCAAACCAGAGTAGAACTGGCAAATCACAGAAAAACAAACAATAGTTTTATTAGAGCTATAAAAACACAAAACAAACAATATGTTGTTTGAGGTATACCTATAATTATTGTAAAACAATAAAGAGAAACGCAAGGGAGACATAAGCACACAATTCAGATTAGCGATTCTCCTGGGCAGGTGGGAGAGGGGTGGAATAAAGGAAGTCATCCAGTGTATTTCAGATTCGTGTGTGATGTTCTAATTGTTAAAGTGGCTGATGGCCAACCTGTGTGCTTCTTGTATTGCTATGTGTACCGCAGACATGTTTTGTGAGAATCCTTTTTTATTTACTCAGTATTTACTAAAATACATTAGCAAGTCTTAGAACTTAAAACACTCAATTTAAAAGATAGATTGTCAGACTGGATAAACAAAGCATGATCACGCATATACTGTCTAGCAAATGTGCATTTAAATGGGAAGGTTGAAAGCACAAGGACAGAAAAAGAGAAACCAAGAAAACAGTAAGCACCATAAAGCAGGTGTTGTTACATTAATATAGGTTTCAAAGCAGAATGCAAGAAAAAGAATATCATCAGCAATAAAGAGGAACATTTCACGATGATCAAAAGGTTAATTCAACTAAGTAATGGGCAGGAGTGAAATAATTATCTGCAAACATTAGGACAAACCGATGGAATGAGCGCCCATGGAGTCTTTCTCTGGTCTCTCTGGAAAGCAGAGTTGTGGCCTGGAAGGATTCTGGCTCTGTCAGCTTTGCTCACCCCCCACTTAGTTCTGAAGTGCTTTCCTCCAGATTTCTTTTATTTCATATTTATAAATACTATCCTATTAGAGAGAAAGGAGGAGAGAGAGAGAGGACCACCCGCAATAACAACAAAAAAGGAATGAAAATATGAGGGGTGTCCATACAGCAATCAATATTACAACTATTAGCATTTAATAAGTCATTACACTGCCTGAAAGTTTGCTCAGATTCCAAAGATAAGTTCTTGAGACTGTGAACTTTATATTCCTGCCTCTGTTTGCAACTTGCTCTTTTGCTTGGGTATTTTTCTCTCTCTTTGATTTTATGTTTGCACTTAAATCAGGAATACAAATATTGAACTTAAAAATAAATTGATATATAGTTGAACCCACATGTGATCAGAAAAATCGAAATCATTTTTCTTTTCAGACAAAAGTATTAAAATGAATCGCCATCCTGGCTAAGTGGAGACATTACAGTGACATGAGTAATACTCCAAGTTGCTGCAAAAGGCTGCAGTATTTGCTGATTACTCTGTGGTAACTGTGTCAGAAACAGAGCTTGGGGACAGATTTCATCTTCTAAAATTATTTCCACTGAGGAGGAGAAGCTGGCACCTTGATGATTGTCAAAAAATAAACAAAACGAAGTAACTCAGGCAACTGACATAGGCCGGGGACCAGTACAAACTGCCAGTTTCACTGGCCCCTGTCCATCCAGCCTTCTTTCTTAATTTACTTGTTGATTTATACCATGGACAGATTTATCTTCTTCTTTTCTCCAGCTCACAGAGGGGTTTCTGTATCTGCAGAAATTTCCTTTTCTCCACATGTTATAACTATAGCAATCTTTTTTTGGCAATTATTATGTAAATTCTGAACACTGGTATATATACATTATATGGGTGAAGATGTAAAGACATTAATAAGATTAAAACAAGGTAGACAGATGAGTATTATATATGAAATGCTTGACCAAGTTTTATTTATTTTTACTTTTTTATTGAATTTATTGGGGTGACACTGGTTAATAAAGTTATATAGGTTTCAGGCGTGCAATTCTACAGTCCTTCACCTGTATATTGTATTTGCGTGGTGAACACACAATACCATACCATGGCAATCTTAATGGCTATGGGCTTCTGAGAGGTTGGTCAGAGCTGAAGATGCTAGCAAAAACATTGATGTGATTTCTAATATGAAAATATAGCTATGAAAACTGTATGTAACCATTTATCAAATATATTCTGTCAACTGAGGTGTGTATGTGTGTGTGCTGTTGTGTGATCTGCATAAACCATACACAAAACACCATCACATCATTTAGTGTTAGTACACACATGTGGAGAAGTTTAGCAATCCAAATATTTTCATCATTCATCATTTTAACAAATACTTATTCATTAAATATTTATTGAGCACCTATGATGTACAAGCCCATAAATTAGGTGCTGTGGGAGCTATAAAGAAGAATTAGTCAGACTCTACCCTAAGCAGCTTATAACCCAGGGGCAGAGATAAACCAAGGACTCAAAAACCTTACTTCTAAGTAGAAAGTGAAATATACCACAAGGAAGCAAATTTTTAAAATGCCAAAGGAGTCTGAAAGGAAGAGACTAGCTCTAAGGGTGCAGACTAGGAGGAGCGACATCATGGAGGAAGTATTTTTGAAGTGGGGCAGGCACTCCGGACAGATTTCAATAGGGGCAGCTGATGGAGACAACGTTTCCATTAAAGCAAACTGCATGGACAAAGCTGGAGAAACAGGAAAGTGAAGTTCATTACTAAGCATGTGGATTTGTCTAATTTGAGTAGAGAGTCCTGGGAGATGAAGCCTGGGCCACAGGGGTTTAGAATAAATATAACGGTCAATTACAATGAAGCTATTCAAATAATTTGAGTATGAGATGGCAATGCACTGAGACGTGAGCTTCTTGTCTCATTTATTTCTGTGCCTCTCAATACCCAGTAGAGGTCTGTGCACTTAGTGGATGCCCAATGAAAAATAATGTATATAACTTCTTTTGTTGAGCACTTACTGTGTGTCTGACCCCATTAGAAGTGCATTTATTCCTCACTGCAACCTGATGAGATTTTTGACATAATTATCTCTGTTTTATAGATGAAGTAACTGAGACATAGCATTTAAGTTAAAAACATACCCAAAGTCACACAGTTTTCTTCTTATTATTATTATTAATTCTCACCCAAGCATATTTTTTCCATTGCTTTTTAGAGAGAGTGGAAGGGAGAGAGAGAGACAGAGACAGAGACAGAGATGTGAGAGAGACACATCGATTGGTTGCCTCCTGCACACACCCCGACTGGGGCCGAGGATCCAGCCTGTAACCGAGGTACATGCCCTTGGCCAGAATCAAACCTGGTACCCTTCAGTCCACGGGCCGAAGCTCTAGACAACTGAGCCAAACCAGCCAGGGCCAAAGTCACACAGTTTTTGATAACAGAACAAGAATGTAGACCAAAGTCTTAACTGGCTTTCTCTATTGCTTTTCGACAAATAAATATCTATTAAATAAATAAATGAAGACCTCCATACCCTGAAGAACAAAACATTATATTCTTTTGTCTCATGATCGGATGGCAGATGAAATTAAGACACAACCCACTGGACTAAATCACAGCCTTAGGTTGTTACATTCTCAATGACAGAAAACAGGAACTGTTGGTTTGGGTCCGTTTCCCGCTTTCATCAGTAGAATGTGGTGTTTTGTTTTGTTTTGTGGTGATTGACTCCTACATGATGTGCAAAAATAGCCCCCAGGTGCTACCGCCAGGCAGCAGCCATCAAGAGCTGACCGTCCCTTACCCTTGCCGAGCGGGGCAGTGTGCGGCACCCGGTGCTAGGCCGGGCGGCTGTGTGAGAGGCATGGAAGAACCTGCAAATGGCCCGTGTGGAGAGGAAGGCAGAACAGAACCCTCGGGCGTCCTGCAGGTGCGTGGAGTCACCTCCTCTTCCACATGCAGAACCAGAGTGTTTCCTCAACTGGAATGATCAATGTACTCTCCAGTTGGTTTAGGGGTGGAGGAAGGGGCAGGAATAGGCTATAGAGCGACTTGAGGTTGGCCTACATAAGCCAGAGAAAGAGAAAGCAAATATCTGCATTTTTTAACTGTACTCTTAGTAATTATGCATCTTAGTTGGAACACGTGAGTTCCAACAGTCATCTTTTGTCTTTGAGGTTAATTTTCCTCTTCCCAAAGAACATAAATGTCTTAAACCTTTCTAGGAAGACGTGGCCTTAGGGTTTCTGAAAAGGGGCATCCATTCACCCATGCCTGGGAGTACTTACTAAGTGCCTATGAATCAGCCAGGCCCACTGTCTTTGGATTAGAAGATCCAACAGTAGGGGGGTAGAGGGAAGAGAGCACAAACTTCAACCCCAGGTGAAAGCCCCCTCCAGCTAGTGACTGAGGTAGTGGTCCAGGCATTTTGGTGCTCTTAGCCCATTTCTTCTTCTCTAACATAAGAGAGTAACAGCGGGTTCAAATGACATGATACAAGGGAAAGGGTTTTGTAAACATTAAATTACTCATGAATCTCTGTGTGTGCACGTGCATGCTTCTAAGTTGTGGTCAAATGTACTTCAAGTTAAACTATGGCTTAAAAGTTCTTTGTCTCACATTTCCTCAGGCCATGGAGCCAGGTTGTCAGTGCTCAATACAATTCCAGGCACGCCCATCTGTAGCAGCTTCATCCCTGTGATGAATTATCCTTTCTCACTTTTAACAGAGTCAGAAGAATGAATAAGCTAACCCTTCCCCTACTCACTTCCTGTTTCTGGTCCAACGGAGATGAAAAGAGAATAAACATTATAGCGGTAAGGACTCCGGAGTCTTTAGGAAGTATTAACATAAAGTTTTAGAATTAATTTAGACAAAATTTTGTGAAAAGGTGGCAAAGTAGTGCCATGAGTCTAGACACACATTCCTGCCATAATTGTTTGTGAATTAGTTTCCTAATATTTCTGTAACAAAGTACCATAAATGTAGTGGCTTAAACATTACTAATTTAGTATTTTACAGTTTTGAAGGTCAGAAGTCTCACTAGGCTAAAATCAAAATGTAGGCAGAGCTACCGGTGTGTCCTCGGGTAGCTCAGGGGAGAATCCGTTTGCTCTGCAGCCTCTGGAGGCTGCCCACATTGCAATCACATCAATCTCCTGCCATCATATCTCCTCCGATTCGTCTGCTTCCCCGCTTCCTTTATAAATATCCCCGTCATCACATTGGGTCCACCCAGGTAATCCAGGATAACACCATCTCAAGATCCTTACCCTAATCACATCTATATAGTGCAAAATCCATTTTGTAATATAATATGTAATTATATTATAACCTGTCGATACATTCCAGAGATAAACTTGTTTTCTCTGCTGCCTCTTAACAAATATGTTCATTAAAGAGATAGTATAGGAGCTTCTTTGAGGACCATTATTCTGCCTTTTGTTTTGTTTGTTTTTGGTGTGTTCCTTGCCCACAGCTCAGCATCGTCATTGGACCTCGGAGCATCATCCTAGTCTTTGAAATAACTCTCACCATTGGGCAAACAGAGTCCCTTACCTAGTGAGGGAAACTCCCTGGGGACATTCGAGAGTGGATTTTGATAGGATAGGTCCAGTCAACACACTTTGCAGAGCTTTTCCCCTTTACAACCCTACTGGGCTCTTCACGCTGGCTTTCTAAACGCAGCTCAAATTCAGGTAAACAGATGCTGAATTATTCATAACCTCCCCAAAGGACAAAGATAGCAGTGACCTTCTGTCCTTCCAGAATTTCAGCCTTGTGTTAAACACTGGATGTAGTGCGTACGCATTGCTTAATAAGCCAGAATACTTATGTTTCCATCACACATATTCCTATAACCATAGCCAAAGAAAAACGGTGCTGAAGAAAATACTTTTATTATCTTTTATTTTACCCTCTAAAATCTAATTGAGAGCATGGGAAGAAATGCCCACACAGAGCCAAATTTCATGTTCATTAACGTAATTGCACATTAGCGCCCTAGTGAACCCCTCCCTCTCCACAGAGAAAATGACCCTCTTCCTGTATTATCATCAATAACGACACAGGCTGGGGCTGACCAGACTGTAACTGAGCTCTGGGTCCCTTGGGCAACAGGGTGATTTTTATTTACAGTGATAAGATGATCTTTACCCTTGTTTCTCTTTGGACTGTACACACACAGCTCTATCCATGAGCCAAAATACAGCCAGGCTGGCTTTCTGCTCTGCACTTTGCTTAGCTGACTGGGTGTCAGCATTAATTTCTTGACTGTGGGGAAGTTTCATCTCTCTTGCCCTAGGGATGTTGTTTTGACCTCTCCAGTCCTGTGATTGGGAGAGCTTTGGTCTTTTCTCATAAGCTCCAAACATTTTCTTTCTTTACCATGGCAATTATTATCTCCTGTGACATTTACAAGGACCCATTCTGCTGTACCTAGAGCTATAAGCACGCACAGAGCCTCAGCAACCCAGACTTCTTTTCTGCTTGAGCATGTCAGTTAATAAGTACAGGGGCTCTCGGCATGAATCTGTGATCTGAGCCCTGTGAATAAGTCCAGCTTCAAAAGCAGCCTTCCAACAAAGCCTTTGTTAGCCGGACTCTTCCAGAATATGTGTGAAAAAATTATAATCAAGCACAATTATGTAAACAATCATTTAATTGTTCAATTCTACAAGAACCCTCATCCATATTTTTTCTTAACTGTAAGTAAATGAGGTTCACACAATGACTGGAAAAGAGTGTGCACAGGGGTTGGTTTCAAGGCTCAGGGCAATGGCAAGAACTTGGACCACTAATGAGCTGTGCTGTCACTGACCAGTCATTCGCTTCCTTAGAACTCTATTTTCATATGGTGAGGGAGAAGATATGACTTTGGGTGGTGGGCACACAGAGCAATATATAGATCTTACAACATAGAAACCCACAGCTGAAACCTATATGTTCACATTAACCATTGTCACCCCAATACATTTAATTAAAAAAAACTCTATTTTCTAATTTGCAAATGAAATGTATTATCCTAGCTCATCCCTAAGGTCTCCTTTAGTTCTAAAGTCTAGAAATAAATAAGTAACTACGCTGCACCTTTCCATTTTTATTAATATTTTCTGTGGGAATGTTGTGTGCCTGTTATAGCTGAAGAATTAAGCTGGCTACCCCTTCTGTGTTTAGTACTGCTGACCTCAATGCTCACATATTTTCACTACCTCACTATAGGTAAGAAGATCAAGCTGGAACCAGCAGGTCTTCACCCTTGTCCATGGAGAGCTTTATTCAGAGGCTCTGAGGTTTTGAATGGCAGTGATGAGAGCACCCAGTTGGACTCCATTTACTCAGGCACATTCTGCAAGGTGCAATGACTGGCTCACCACTAGACAAATGTAATATTCTAAAGACATTCTGATTTAAAAGTTTAATCTTTGGAGAGTGAAACTTAGCTTTCAAGCAAGATAAACACTATTTGTCAAGGGCAATATAGCTCTCGTTTTCAAAAGGTCCGCTGAATTTTCCTGTCACTGCTTTTGCTCTCCTGGATTCTCTTGAAGTTAAAACAGAAATCTGCCCTTGTCCTCTATAGAGAGTTTGTATTCAAAGAGTTTGCTCTGTTCTTTGTCCCTTACTTCTGAGTGTTAGTACCTGTTGTGTCTCCCGCTCCTCAGGTAATAGGTGCCCTGTTCTGCCAGAAGTGTTCCTGGCCTGTCTCTACTTTGGCTCTAGGACTCCAAGAACTCCGTGCTCTCATTTATAGCCTCTCTGTACTATTATTATTATTTTATTGTAAATTAATTTTTAGTCACTTCTGTTAAACGTGGTTAAAGCACAGGGATTGGACACTATTCTGTGGATCACTGCGTGGACACTGGCACTGGTTTGACTGATTTAGCTAGAGGGACAGATGTGCCCTGTTCCCTTTCTACTCCTGAGGTTTCCTCCCAACTGGGCATTCTGGAGAGAAGACATTATGTGTGCTCGCCCATGAAAAATTCCAATATAGGGTGTCCCAAAAAAATGTATACACACACTTTGAATAATTATAAAGGCAGTGTTTATTAAAATACATTTTGTTTTATTTTTGAAATTAAGCTATACCAGGTAGCTGTTAAAATGTGTATACATTTTTGGGAGCATACCCTATATAATCAAAACCCATTGTAAAAGAATACTACATCCCAAAGAGCATGTGACATTTATTGCTTTATTTATTTTTGCTTTTATTGTATTAAAGTACAGATAATCTTCACTGTTTTCTGGCAGTGAATCTTTGCATATGTATTATTTTGGTCAGTGACCCAAGTAATGAATATAGTTGCAAACAAAGAAGGCCCTGAAAAGGAGAATGTTTGGGTTTGTGTGTCTGTTTGTGCATGGACAAACATTATCACAGGAGAGAGTGAAGAGAAAGATTTATTCTCCTAAAATACACTACCACGATTCCTGAGAG
The DNA here is from genome assembly GCF_054644295.1 of Miniopterus natalensis. Taxonomy (NCBI): domain Eukaryota; kingdom Metazoa; phylum Chordata; class Mammalia; order Chiroptera; family Miniopteridae; genus Miniopterus; species Miniopterus natalensis. Next base: position 56,985,321 of record NC_142087.1, read on the forward strand.
TTAATTGCTTCTTTTGAGAAATTAGCCCCAATCTATCACTGACTTACTGACAGGCAGTGATTTCCTCTGGTAAACACCTGGAAGCAATTGCCTTCCTGCTTACCTGGGATTCGGGTACACATAGGTGCATGCACACCACAGGAGTAGGAGTTTTCACTTAGAGTTATGCAAATACAGGGGCAAGGGGAGGCACAGAACGATCAAGAGATTTGAGAGGTTCCTAAGAAAAATCAATTCAGTAAATCACTACAAAATGTTTAAGTACCTCTTCTCTACTCATGCCGGGTTAGGCAGACAATAGACACATTACTTCCTATAGCTTTGGGAGCACCTTCTACACTGGGAGTTCAGACACAGGAGAGGGAGGGAGGGAGGGAGGGAGGAAATAAAATTAAAGGCAGTGCCTGATTATATGGAAAGGATTATATCTAACATAGCAATTTAGAGAAAGGAGAGTTTGCATGAGGTGAATGAACAGGTAAAGATTCCTAGAGAGGTGAGACTTGAGTAGGCCCTAAAGAAGGAACAGGAGGCCATGGAAAGAAAGTGTCTCCTCCCAAAGATTGATTTCTCTAAGGGCTCTTTCTTTTCTGGTTAGGGCAGAGAAGGAGAGAAGCAGACGCAGACCTCTCTTATTTAAAGCATCCTGACTATTTAGCTCTGTCAGTGAGCAAATAAATTATATTGCTACTTATCCCCAATCTCACGGTGGCTTTCGATACTTCAGAAAGGACATTTTTACTGCAGTCAAATTAATCCAGTCCTTCTTAAAATATAATAGATTTCTACTGATATATTTAAAGCATCTGTCAATCCCTGTGGAAACTGCCAAATCATGTGTTAAATTTAAAAATAGAGCCGAACACTTAAAACTCATCAGACTGTAATGATTGAGCTTAGGCTTGAAGGGGAAAAAAAAAAAAAAGAGCAAATGCAAGGCATAGGAACTAAGGTAACTAGACCTCTTCAGTTTCATGGAACCCAGACAGATTCCCAACATTTTATGGAATGGAAACCAGCCATGGCTTTCCACTGGGAATATCATGAGTGGCACACTATACAGTCAAAAAGAACATCATATTTCCTTGATGAATCTAAAATGGAATGAAATCTCCAATAAGAAAATGAAATTCTGTTCTATAGTGTTAGGGAACTGTGATAATCTACTTCAAAGAAGCAGATGTTTCAATATTTCCAAGATTCTTTGGAAAATAATTTAGCAAATTAGACTTCTGGACAATCTACTATAGAATTTTAACTTGAACCCCACAAGTGGATCAATATTATATTTCTTCCTAATTCATTATGAAGTAACTCCCTCCTCATTACCTAGTAAATAAGATGGCAAAGACATATGTATTTTAACTTAGAGTCTTGGTTCATCAAGAAACAATAACCTTTATCACTTTAAAATCAGATACTAGTATCCAGGACATAATTTATCTATCAAACTGACTTAGTTATGAGATGCCTGTTTTTGTGCAAATCAGGGGATCCTTAGACACAATCTCCATCTTCATGGGATTTAAAATCTAGTGTTAGAAAGAAGAATGAGATATACTACAAGTCAAAACAAAATTCAGTAATGATTTCTGAGTTATAAGTTAAATTATATAATAAATTAAAAAGCTAAGTAACAATATTAAAGTTTTTTGTTTTTAAAAGAAGCATCTCACATAAGGCTTTGAACATAGTATGCACTCCTTAAACATGTGTTGAATGGTAAACAATACCAACAAAGGTAATAGTACAAAGAATATCAGTTTTCCAAGTAAACTAAAATGGTCCAGGGAAGCCTCATTAAGGAAAAATGGCTTAGTTAAAAACAATTTTTAATGGGTTGAATGTAGAAAGACGAAGAGAGGTCAGAAAAGGCGTTGTAGATGAAAGAGGGTCAACAAGACCTTAGAGTTGATATTGTCCAATACCATAACCATTAGTCACATGTAGCTAATTGCTGGCCACATTTCAAGTGCTGAACAGCTATATATAGCTAGTGGCAACCACATTAGGGTGAGTAGATATAGAACACATCCAATGTCATAGAAGTTCCCATTAGACAGCACTGGCTTAGAGTACTGAACATACATTGGAAAAAAAAATACATTGAGCATGTGTGTGTATGCACACAAATGCATATGCATGTACACTTGTGTGTTGAGAGGGTGGAAAGTTTGGCCCGTTGGCTCTCTGTCAATTTATTTCCTCATCTATAAAATGAGGAAGGTCACAATATGAACCATGCCTCTCCCTGCTCTAAAATTCTGTGTCTGTGTCTACATAGGAAAGTCAGTAGAGCAGCTAGTGTGTACAGCACAGGATAGTAGAAGAGAAATTTTAGAAAGAAAGATGTAAAGATATAGAGGAGACTGAACAAGGGCTTGCACCCATCCTGTTGGCGATGGTGAGCCACTGGCAGCCTTTGAAGAGAAAATGAATGTGGTCAATATTGCTTTCATTTGCACTTTGAAAGCTCCCTTTCATTTATGTAGCACTTTCATCCCTTTTCTCAACCATCATTGGGAAATCCCATCTCCTTCCTTTGAACAAGCATATGTTCCTAATTTCCAGATGTGTCAGTTGGGTCTTCTGGGAAACAGATACTTAGATAGAGTCAGGAGTACAAATGATTACTGGGGGACCAACTCCTGTGAGAGATAAAAGGGTGAGGGGAAAAGACAGAGTCAGGCAGAGGAAGCCTTCAGACTCTGTGCAGATATGACACCTAAGAAGGAAAGGGGTAGAAGAAGAAGGACTGGGCAGGGACAGCCTCCACTCATGATACAGATCTGACAGCTTCTCAGCTAACCCGAGAGAGGCCTCAGAGCAAAGATGGCCCATTAGAGGAGTTCTTCACTGGGCAGGAAGAGCTAAACCCTGGGATCCCTGCTGATTTCAGTCCTTGGCTGGGTACTACCCATCAGGAGAGTGGCCTCAGTTTAAAAGCTGAGGCAGGTCCTGAAGACATTGCAGCTGCATGATGTCTGATAACTGTGCTTCTTTCACCTAAACGGTGAGTTCTGTCTTAAAGTGAGATCTGAGCAGCACACCTCCATGGCTGACATACCAGCTTGCAACTCCAACACTCCTACCACCTTTTTTCCATTTTGCAAACTCGCCTTTGGTTTTGGTTTTGGTTCATCCTCTCCCCCACCCCCAGAACAGCATGGGACAGGGAAAGTGAGACTGAAAATAAGCCTGTTATTAATAAAAGGATGGGACTTCAAAGAAAGAAAGAATCCCACGGAGAGTCCCCTTGCCTCTGGTTCCGAAGCCCTTCGTGTTGAATTGCATTAAGCCAAAATTCTGCACCTGCTGCCTTTACTCTGCTGCTCGCAAGTCCTAAGCTGGATTGTTATAAAGAGCAAAAGGGACAGTGGAGAAGAAAAAGTCTTTGAATTTAGTTATAGAAAGGCATAGGTGTCCCCTATTCACATCTATGTTAATGAACCCTTCTATGTCCAGGAAAAAACAGCTGCCAAATATCCACCCCATGTGGGCTGCTTCTTAGATAACTGCAAATGTCTCTTTCAAATGTAAAGAAAAGAAAAATGTCACCAATGCACATCCCTAACATTAAGCAAAGAGTTGAACCTAGACAATTGAATACCATGCTGGCTTGCAGCCTTTTAGACATTGTCCCAAAGGGAATTTATTCTTTTTCCCCTTAAAAAGAGGGCTGCACTTATATAACAAAATTTCACCAAATGTCATTCCCCCCCCCCCCACATGGATGAAGGTATTAGTCCTAAATATGCTTATAGTGGGTTGAAGATGCAAAGCTGGTTACACATGTAGGACACACATTTAAACTGAGTCTGGGTATGGGGTGAGGCTGGTTGCCAAACTATGACCCTCAAACCAATAGGATCACCATCAACTTAATCTTGCTAACAAACTCACAGACTCCTCAACCAGATATACTGAATCCGTAACTCTGGGGATGAGGCCAGCAATCTGTGGTTTAACAAGCCCTCCAAGTGATTCTGATGCTCAAGAGTGAGGGCCAGTGGTCTAGTTCATGATGATATTGATTGAAATGCAGTCACCAGAACTAAGTTCGGGTATCCTGGCTGGGGCGTGAGAGAAGTGAAGTTGGAATGGGAGTCATATGCCATAAAAATAGAGTTGAATTGAGGAAGCTGAAGTCATGATAATGGAGAACGGGTTTCATTTCAATTAAGGAGTTAGCAAGGAAAAGACCAATAGAACATTCAGTGTGTATAATCTGCATAAAGAGGCGCAATTCTGATCGGTGACAAAATCAACTGTGGTCTCAAAAATATGTACTCATGTGAAGGAGACATGTGATTATAGTTACCAGCATTATGTATGGACATTCTCTATGCATTTACATACATCCCATATACAGTGTTCTCTACCTTGCTTTTTTTCACTAAATTTTTATGTTAGATGCTTTTCTTATATTTTATGTAGAACCACATCATTTGTTTAATGAGTTGCATAATATCGTGCTGTACAATTTTTTAAAAAATGGATATAGCTCCGCCAGCATGGCTTAGCACTTGAGCATCAACCTATGATCCTGGAGATCGTGGTTTGATTCTGGGCCAGGGCATATGCCCAGGTTGTGGGTTTGATCCCCAGTAGGGGTCACGCAGGAAGCAGCCGATCAATGATTCTCTCATCATTGACGTTTCTTTCTCCCTCTCTCCCTCTCTCTCCCTTCACCTCTATGAAATCAATAAAGACATTTAAAAAAAAATTTTTTTAAAGAATAATAATAATGGATATAATAAGTTGCAATGGTTGCCTTGGGAGAAGAAGTGTATGATTTTGGTAGGAAGAAGAAAGATTTCCTTTATATTGTATATTCTCTTATACCTTTTGAATTTTGTACCCTGTGCATGTATTAGCCTATGTTGATACCTACATGGAATTACATTTCTGATACACCATCATTTATGTAGCCAGTCCCATATATTAGGGCATTTGAGGTTAATCCTTTGCTATTATAATAATGTTACAAAAAATACTCTTGCACATACATAATTTAGTACCTGTAGAATAAACACCTAGAAATTTTGTTCTGGCTTAAACGGAGTGTGGTTTTTTTTATTGACTAATATTCCCAAAATGTCTTCTAACCATAATGGAATGAGAGAGCTTTTTTCTGGCAATAATTAATATGCTGTGTTGTCTATCTTTTCATTTTTTTCATCTTTTAAATGGAAAATAGCAAGCATTATGGTTTTACTTTGTACTTCCCTTATTTAGTGATATTGAGCATATTTGTTAAAAATCTATTTCTTTATAAACTGTATATTAGTCTCTTTCCCATGTTTTCTATGGACTATCTTTTTTCTTATTAATCTGTAGAAACTCTTTATATATTAAATAATATACCTTTCATCTATTATATAAATTGAATTTCCTAGTTAGAATACTGTTTGTATTATGAATATCTTATGTTTTATATAGAATTCCATTTCATTATATTACATCGACTATATAAATATTTTCATTTGAGAGTAACAGATACGTTCATTATCTTGATTGTGGTGATGGTTTTATGCATGTATCCATATGTCAAATTTATCAAATTATATACTTTAAATTTGTGCAGTTTATTGGATGCCAACTATAACTCAATAAAATTATTTTAAAAATTGCTATTATGTTTTTTTCTTCCATTATATATTCTAACTTGGCATTATATAAACTGACAAATATATAAAAACTGTTACTTCTTATATTACTTTGGCATTCAGACACTGTATAAAGTTCTCTTATATTTTAAAATAAAATTTCAGTTGTTTTTCTTTAGTTTTTGAGGTAAAGTTTGGCTTTCCTCAAATTTTCCTTTTGTTCTTATTAATTTCTCTTATCCTCTCATCCTCCAGATTCCATAATATTTCAACATTCCACCCTAAGAGTTAAAGTTTGAAATGCACAGAGGAGGTTGCCCATTCAGGTACAGAGGAGGGGAGGCTCTCGAGGTGTGGCCGAGTGGCTGCTAACTGATGGGAGGCCTACATTGATTATAAGTTTATATGAATAGGAGAACATTCCTGGTCTTTGCCAGGCTCAGAACAAAGGTACCCCAGTTAAATGTAACAAGAAGAGATCAAAAAGCACTGTGAAAGGTAGGGTGTGAGAATATCAGCCCAACATGGAATGGAAGAATCCAGAGCTTCAAGCTCAACTGAGTCAGACAGATGTAAGCACATGAAGAGGGTTGTGGAGAATCGCAAAGGGTATGACCAGCCTAAAAGTATTCCAACTTAGAGTTTTAAATCACTTACCTGATGAAAGGAAAACACCGCTAATGGTTCAAAGCTAAGGTCAGAATTGGAAATGTATATGAATATGGTAAGAATCTTCTACCATTCGTTCATTCATTCAGTCATTCATTCATTCAGCAAGAAGTGTGTCAAGCACTGAAGATATGATATTAAATAAGACCCAAGCCTAATTATAAATAGTTTATAATACACTTGGAAGACAAAACATCTGTCTGAGAAAGCAAAGTGATACTCCCAATGAGATGCTACTTGATAAGGTTTTACAGAACTGGGGCTTGGCCAAACAGAGCAACAGCACAGGCTTAACGAGCAAGTAGGAGACCTACCACACGGACCATGGGTTGTGATGGTCTTGTCTCATTCCTGATGGGCGTCCCTATTCTGCCTGTTTTGCTACAGAAATATGCAAAGCAATGGACATTCTGACCCCCTAAGTATATGTAGGCTCCACTGGAAGTGTAACAAGAGACACCGAACATTGCCTTTTTCACCATATCACTTCTAGCTTCCCAGGGTCCTCTTAGAAATGTGAATATCAAGAATGTGAGATACCTTTCCTTTGACAGAACCCAAGCATGACAAGGATTGGATAATCTGTTGAATATTCATATTTCTAAATAAGATGCAGAATCAAAATTCAATTCGGTCAAGAGCAGTAGGTGTAAACTAGACCTGACTTTCTCTTGTTCTCTCCAACCTCTCTAACTTGGATCTCCCATGCTGTGAGGAATACGTCTGGAACCACCCCACTGAGAACAGACACAGAAGTGCATTTGGATCCTGATGATGGAAAGTGAGATGTTGCTGCCTTTCTATCCAATATCTGGGGCTCTGAGAGGGGTGGGCTTGCCTGGGGACTTAATTAGTCAACGGAGTAGCCCAATACACACCTAAGCATCAGTGGCCTCCTCGGTAATCTCAGAAGGAATTGAGAAAATATAACTCTTGTTTCCCTCTTCTGCCTCGTGTCTTCATGGATTTAGAACAAACTTTTTACTCTTACCCTCCACGCTGGTAAAGGCTGCCCTCTGCCAATTCTTCACTTTGATTCGGAGCCAGGGAGCAGACATTATAAGGACGGGTAAAAACAGACCATGGAACATTAGCATTTCCAGTCTACCACATCGGGAATCTTGGCATTTTCAATATATATTTAAAATAACGGAGCGAGACAAGCTGCTGCCTTCCCTCAGAATTGCGAACGTATGCTCCGAGATCTCCTGCATTTTGCATTGTGTCAGTCTGTGTCAGAGGTTTCAGGAAAGGTAATATAGAAGATGAATGAAAGTCTATCATTGCAGTGCCAAGATGAAAAAGTGACAGCTCATAATGAAAAGAAAAATAGTTTCCATTTTGGGCCTGTGTAAGTAAGAAAGTGACAGAGTCTTGGGAACTGTGAGCCTGAAAAATGGTCCCTTTGACAGACATGCCTGTAAGTGAGAGGGCCCCGGATATAATAGCACCTATAATAGAGGGAATAGTGATTATTTTAGGCATTGCATGATTTTGAATAAATCCTTGACTACTCCCCAGAAAATGGAGTTGAAAGGAATCTAGGAAGAGTCGTGGGTTAATATAAGGAATGACCACTTTTTTTTTTTTTTTTTTTTTAGTCTTTTAAACCTAAGTTGCTTAAATTTATTTCTGACCAAAAGCCAATAATATTAATAAAAAAAGTTTTTGCCTCAGCAGAATTTTCCTTCAGAATTTTGTTATTGTGTGTTTTTTTGTTTAGTTTTTTGTGGCCTAATCATTTAGAATTAAGTTCTAGATTGACTATAATAATTCAGCATTTGTGAACTAATTGAAATCTAAATTTAAGTTGAGGCAACAGTGTAAAATACTGATTTTTTTTTTTTTTTAAATTCCAGACCACATTTCAAAATGCTTGAGATTATGTGAGAAACTTTTTTTTTTCTTTAGTAGCTGGAATATTTGGATACATCCTCAGATGTGAGCTCATTTCCAGAGTTTAAGATGTCTTACCCCACATAATTTCTTTATCCACCTTCACACACACACAACCAGAAACACAAGACCAGCTCATTTAACAAACACTAGGTCAGGAGTGCTTTCCTCGTGTGTCTGCTCCACTGAGAACACATGCTAGAGTATTGATTTTCTTAAACCACACTATACAAAACCTATCTTAAAAGTGGGGCTCCTAGAGTTTCCATGCTCTTGGTTTCAACCACAAGCTAAAAGAAATAAATGATCACTAAAAAAGAGTGATTGCTGCCCATCGAGAGCTGAATTGTGGAGCCAGAGGGAGAATATGAAATTATGTATCACAGAGTCTTAGAGCTGGAAGGGACTTAGGGGTCTGGGCTCTGCTCAGCACTCCTTGTGGCAGGAAGCTGGAGGCTCCTCACATGCCAATTTCATTTCAGAGCAGATCTAATTATACAATGAGCTTCCTGATTCTCAGTCAATATCAATCTTCCTCCGATAGGCATTCATTGGTCCTATCTAGCCCCCGAAAATATAGGGAAGGACCTGTCCTTTTTCCAAATTACCACCCTGCACCTGTTTGTAACCAGCTGCCGTGTCCCCGTTGGACAATCTTCTTCCTAATCTTTTCCCCAAAGGAAAGCTGAGTTATAAAGGCCACCAAGAGGAGCCACGAAGGGGAAAGGACTTCGGAGAGTCCATAGCTCATCTCTGGCCTCTGTGCTCTCCCAGGGTGCTGTTCTCCAACACTTATCTTGCAGCACAGTGACCACATGCTGATGGACATGTGGGCTCTGACCACACAAGAGTGGGAAACACGGACTTTGGGACACCTGTATTTGTATCTAGCTCAGCCTCTCAAAGTTTTGTGATCACAGGCCAATCATTTTACTTTCTGAGATCCACCAGCAGAATGGAGGTAATTCCTGTTTGGACTGGTTCTTGTGAAAAATAACATGTATAAAGCTCTTGGGAAATAGTAATTATTTAATAAGTAATACTCTCTATAGTTACTTTGTTTTTTGAATAAATTTCACAGAAAAGGTTACAGAAAATATTTAGGGGGATAAAAAGCGAGGAAGAGACAGGGAAAGGGCTATTTCAATTCATTTTACAGTGGGGATTGGAGAGACAGGAAACAGTAGGATTATATAAGCTGGGTTCTTTGTTTTCTTTTATTTCATTTTTAAACACACTGTGTCCCCAAGTTACAGCGGTGTTGGGTGCTAGAACACAGTTCCTGGGGCAATCGCCGCCATTCGCCTTTCAGAGAAAGTCCTGCGCTACAACTGAAATAGGAAAGACAGTGACTAACACTGGAGAAAGTACACATTGGTATAAGCAGTCTCAGAAAGATAAAGACTAAAAGTCTGGGTGAGTACAAAGAAGCAGGTCCTGATGCTAAGATGTATTAGTCGGGGACAATCTATCCAACTAAGTGCAGGCAGTTTCCATTCTCAAAATAAAAAACCAGAACAGACAAAAGGCAAGGGAGAAGGCTGTATTATGCTGGGAACAATGCAACTCTGAAAAGATGGTGGAGTGATGCCCCGAGAGATCCATCTCTCACACTTGTTCAGCAAGGACGAACAGTACAAAGAGAACCAGCATTTTCTCGAGATGTTGGGAAGAAGGAGAACTATTTTCTAATAGGAGATTACTGCTCATCAAAGCGGGTGCAGTGTACACTTCTGGGTTCAGCATGCAAAAGCACTGGACCGGGATTTTGAGACCAGAAGGGACAAAAAATATTTCCCTAATGCTTGATTTTTGCTTCATGCTCTCCTGTCTGCTTCTTGTCTATTTGTTTGTTGACCCTCAGCCTAGGGTGGTTTAGTCCCTATATTCCCCATCACACACTCTGCTTTCATTGATTAGAAATGAAACCCACTCCACTACCATAAGCAAGACACACACACACACACACAGTCCTACTCATGCTGATGTGCATGTACTTACATGTTCACAAACTCCTTCCCATCTATCAAAATTCAAATCACCTGCAAGGTGAGACTCAAGCTTAAGTATTACACCATCTGCATAAGCCTCTCTTAGACTTGGTGAATTCACAGGGCTCAGATTGCTTGTCCCAATGAGTTTGGCAATTATTAGACAAGGTGCTTCCTTTCAAGGAACTCAAGGCACTGACAGTCAAGATTGCTGAGACAAGGCTTATTAAACACACACACACCCAAGAGTAAGCCTTTTCAAATGAATGATCAGAATGAAAACACCATAGAAAAAGAGCCAGTGGGAGAGATGATGTCAGCTGGGCAGAGGGATGGGACTTCAACTGAACCTTAAGCAAGGATCCGACTTAGATAAGCAAAGAGGAGAGGGAAGCAATTTCCTGAGTTTCTACTACAGCATTCTGCCCACAGACAGGGGAATTTCCTCTCGTTGATTCAATCAAGATAGAGCCCATATTTAGCAGTCTTTCAGAGTAATGAATCATACCTGGTGAGGCTTTCGAGACCCATACAGAATAGCCGGAGCAACACCTGTGGCTGCCTGTAGTTTCAGCCTTAATCAAGTCTATGGACTTGAGTTTGTCCTGTATTTTACCACAGCATCAAGGCTTAAAAGGTGAAATGGAAAAACATAAACTTGGCCCATGAAAATCAATAAGATTTGGTACGTGTGCCAAATTATTGATTTATTGCTACTGAACTTCAACATACCTTTGGTTGTTCTACCGTGGGAGACTGGAGTTGGGATACTGCAAAGGACATTGCTTTTTTCATCTGGACAATAGGGGCTGGATCTTATTTACTTTTCTTTTTCAATCTTAGGGGTGGTGGTTGCTACTCCTGCAACCCCCTAAAATTCTCATTTATCCCTTTTAATAGTTTACCACCTTTTACACAGTTATCAATTACTCAGATTACATTTACCCTTTAACAAAAAATGTTTTGCATCATTTGAAATTGCTAAGAGAGTAGATTTTTAAAGTTCTCATCACAAGGAAAAGTGTAACTATGTGAGGTGTATTTTAACTAAACTTACTGTAGTAATCATATATATATATATATACACACACACATATATGTATAATAATCATGTTGTACACCTTAAGTGTATATAATTCTATATGTCAATTATATCTCAATAAAACTGGAAAAAATTACTCCATTCAGAATAATTAGCATGGTTTCTGTCTCCTGACTGGACCCTGACGAATAAGCAGAACTTGTTTTTTCTTAGGAAAGAGCACACTTCCTTTAACCTGTGCAACAGAGGTAGAAATGGAAGTAGAGGGAGAGAGAGGGAGAGATGGAGAAAGAGGCACCTTTAGTCATTAGTCTAGTCCTCCAAACCCCTTGGGCATTTTTCACCTGCCATTATAAACATCGTGTTAATGATTCTTGCTGTGCTATCGATTCTCCTGTTTGCTCTCGGATCCATTCCCTGCTCTTCCCCTTCTCTGCCTTATATCACAGGAAATGATTCACATTCTTTGACAACCAGTTTCTGACTAAGTTCGGCCCACGGTGAGAAATTGGAGAGTAGAAAAATGGGAGAAATGTGGGCATCCTTTCTCTCTCCCTAAGTCAAGCATCTTGAGTACTGCACCTCTCCTTGGTTGTGGCTCCCAGAGTAGTTTCAATTCCTTCCAGGAGTCCTGGCCCCTGGGCTCTAGGAATGCCACCATTTCCTGTGGTCCCTCCAGTCCTGGGGTACTTGCATCTTCCTACAGTTGCTAATCTCTGGTTTTGCAGATTTTTCAAGGCCTTTTTAACTAATTGCCCAAAATAAATTCTTACAATTGAACAACCTGGGAAGCTCTGTTTTTCTATTTAGACTGGGATATACATAAACTTCATTAATTCATATATGAATTCTATTTCTTAGTTTTCCTAGACAATACCATGGCTGCTTCAGAAGGAATGCCACTTAATTCCTCATCGACCATATATACCTGTGGGTTTCTTTTCTTCTTTCTGATTATTGTTTACTCATGAAAATGAGTAAATAATAAAGCTAATCAGGGTTGCTTCTTGCAGTCCTACAGAACACCTCCACATGCATAAAGAAAGGAGGAATCAATAAATGTCCCCTTCAGCACTACCTTTTCCCTAAAATGTCTAGGTAATTGGAGTAAATATGTTTCTTCCTCTTTGATTTCTATGTCACTGGTCTAAATTCCCACCTGCAATGGAAATAAGCAAGAAGAACAGGAGGAGAGGAAAGGAAAAGGGCAGTTATACAACTTCAATTAATTGAGTAAAATTAATATACACTTTTCCTTTAATTCTCACAACAGTCCATGAGTTAGATATAATTCTTACCCCCATTTCACAGATAATGAGGCTCAGAGACATTAAACAACTCACCCAAAGTCACTCCACTGGGCAAGTGTGCTAGCCCTGGGGTTTGAACACAGGTCTGTCCAAACTCGAGGCTCAACTGATACGCTTTCATAGGGTACCAGGGAGAAAGAGAACCTGGGGTTTGAGACAGATCATCCAGTGAAGAACTTAGGGGCCCAATATGGGCCATGATGAAAGCCTAGAGAATGAGAAGGTAACATTTGGAAGGGAGAGTCCTGGAGGGTAGCAGCAGAGGCTGAGAGCAAAGCCTACCTACTTCTGATCTTCGTCTGGTGGCAGCAGTAGGGACAGGAGGAGCACACTGGCAGCACCTACACAGAAAACATTCTGGAGGGGAGAAGTGGCCACTCGTGAGAATGAGCTTGAACTTCACGATGGCATCCACAAGGCCAAAGTGTCTTTTTAGCATATGCTATCCCCTAATGGTCAGGTAATTGCTTTGGTAGGCTGGTGGCAAGGAGCCTTCAGTTTGGGATACCTTATTAAGATGTCCACAGGCCCTGGAGAGTTCAGAGAGGAGCAGAGAGATGATTACAGGGGCTGGAGGGTTGATTTATGAGGCACGATGGGAAGACTGGTGCTGTTACCACTTGGATAAATGATAGCTAAGGGAGGCATAATGATATCTATAAATATTTGTAGGGCGGAAGCAGTGAGAAGAGAAGGGATTCATGCGCTGCTGATGGAATACAATACCCTCCGTTTCCCTTTGCCGAGCTAACTGCCAGGAAAAACTTTCTGACAGCAGTGTCATCAGAACCGCAGAGAAATCAGCCATGGGGGAAAGGGCAAAAGTGACAGCCCAGGATCACTCAGGACCCTGCTCCAGGAAAAATCACAAAGCCTGTTCAAGGGCATCCTCCGCCCAGACTCAAGAAGGGACTGGAGAGGCCCGCACAGAAACCGGGGCTTGCTCTCAGCCTTACCTTTCACCAGCCCCCTTTGTCAGTGGTCAGGTTTATCCACTGTGCCTTTGCTCAGGCTTCCCCCTCACCTTGGACACCCCTCTACCAGCCAGTATCTGTCCATTTTACAGCCATAACCAATCAGTGCCTCTGGTAGGCCAGCCACTTAGCTGGGGGTGGATACAAAGGCAAGGAGACAATCGTTGTCTTCAAGCTGATGGCTAACTGGGAAGTCAGACAAATAAACACAGGAGTAAATACAGTGTAATGAGTGTGAAAATGGATGTAGGTCCAGAGTACTCTGGGAATGAAGACCAGAAGCCCCTAGGGAGATAATTCCTAAAATGTGCACCATGGAAACAGCAATGGTTAAGAAATCTCCCCAGCGCGCGCACACACACACACACACACGCACATGTACACACTCACACACATAGACATGTACACATGTGTGTATGTGCACACACATGCATACAAGCATGTGCACACACACACACATGCACACACACCTTTTTGTGTTCTGGGAAATGGCTTACCACCACGAATCACACTTCCCCTATGACTTAGGTAAGACACACAAGTCCGCTCTTTCTCACAACTCCCCATTACATTTGCAGATGACTATCTTGTCTACTTGTGACAGAGCCAAACAGACTTTGCCTCTTTTGCCTGAACCTGCTGAAGACAGACATAGACTCTCCAATTCCCCATTCTTTGTCTCTCATGAATTAGTAACAGATTAAAAATTGTCCTTCTTAAATCTGCTAGATACATTTCCTGTTCAGCTTGTGATTTCAAAAACAATCACGACTGTAGAATCACCCCTGCCCCATAATTTTCCCTCTCTTTTCTATAAAAGTATGAGGCAAAGCCACCTCCTGAGCATCCTGATCTTCAGGTCTGAAGTGTTCTCCCTGCTGCAATCACCTGAATGAAGTAAGTCCCCTTATTGCTCAGTGTTTGTCTTTGATGAAATAACCTTTAAGAGTGAATAGCAGGGGGGAAAGGGGGGAGAGGATGCATATGGGAAGAATTTCCATGGAAAGGGGGTTACCTCATACATAAGCCTGAAGCTAAGACACAGAAGAATATGTTAGTGGAAATTCAATGGCTAAAGGGCCAAGTCTGGGGAGGCAGACAGGTGAGGAATTCTACTGGAGAGGCATCATTTATTAAAAGACATGACCCTAGCCAAGTACCTTTTCTAATTCAGTTTCCTTACTATATAAATGGAAGAAAAGATAATAACTACCTGGTGAAGGTGGCCATGTGGACAGACACTTAGTAACTTAGCAGCATCCCTAGCACAGGGCTTTTGCATAGGATGGGTAGACAAGAAATATTTCTTAAATGCTTGGTCGACTAATGATCTTACATCACCTGCTACCCTGAGTGAGTTAGCATAGCCTTTTCTGTTGTCATGTGGATTAGAAAAAAGCACAGATTGACCTTGGTGTCCAGTAATGTGTGCTGTGAGAGTCCTGCCCTGGCTTAAGGTGTTCCACTGTGGTTCAAACTTCCCAAAATGCAAACAAAAGCAGACCACATTTCCCATGACAACATAAACCTACCTAAATTCTCAGAGCAGGCTGGCCAGGCTGTGTACCTTAGACCTTGAGTGGGGTGAGTCTGGCGTGCAGACACCCACGGCTCACCCCGGACACAACCTGACCCTGGTGCGGAGCTCAGCCCCAGCCCACCCCTCTCCCACTTGTGGCAGCTGCAGTTAGTACGGACGATTGGTTAGGAGGGATAAAAACAGATTTCCCAAACCAACTGTATTCAATGTAACATATTTTTCATATGTTTAATGGAACAGAAATTTTTATTTTAACCGACATTTATGGGCATTACCAGTGTTCTGCAGAGGGAGCAGAAACCTGGTGGGGAGAGATAGCAGGTATAGAAATCACATTATTTTTATCATAAGATTAGGGCACTCTGTGTTTTCCTCCCCCAAGGCTCCTTTCTCCTCCCCGCCTAGAAAAACAAGAGATTATAGATGGAGGCTCCCGCGGTACAAAGCCCCAGCTCGGTTAACCCTTCCTCCGTGCCATCCGGGCACCAGAGAGCCCATTATTTAATGCTAATGTATTGTTTTTCCACTGCCTGGCTCTGGGAGATCCAGATTCTTGGCATCACAGGCTCAAGCATCAGCCAAAGCAATAAAGAGAAGACAATTCTTCATTATCATCCCTGGAAGCTACTCGGTGACAATGAGGGAACTGTGATTTGGGTTTGTTTGTGTTTCTGTACATATTCAGAAAGCGTGTCCTAAAGTTGTGGTTTTAGTGACTACCAGCTTTTTCTATTTTAACCACCCTCCTCCCCTACTTTGCTTTTTAAAACTGGAGCTTCCACCAGGTCAATGGAGATGACAAACTTGAGAAGGACAGTCTTTGAGACAAATATGCCCTCTCTCTTAGTTCCCTCCTCCCCTTTAATTCCTGCCACATCCTTGACAACCTTCTATCCCGTATCTCCTCTTTTCCTCCTATCTCCATCTCAACTCTCATTCTTCTTCATATATAAAGAAAAATCTGGCTGTGACTCAGGGTTCTAATCCTCACTGTGACCTTACCAAGCTGCGTAAATGTGGCAAAGTCAAGCAAGCGAGGCTACAATTTCATCTACTTTGGAAGTGGCCCTGAGTCCATCCCCGCTTCTCCATAGACTGTGGAAATAATATTCCATAGGCTTCCTGTGTGCCCTCAGCCCCCATGGCTTTAGAAGCAAGTGAGACACTGAGTAGGAACCGTTGTTTTATTACTTTATCCCTGCTAGAACAATGCAAAGAAATGCCCAAATTTCTGGTGGTGGAACCGTTGTAAATTACATGATCCAATATGGACCTGAAGTTCAATTTCTAAATAGTGTTTAGTATTTTCACAGCACCATTTGCTAAGCTTCTATGCAGCTGGTCAAACACATCTAGCTGACCACTCTCCCGGACATTGTGGATAAATGAATACTGTGGATGAAAGGAAATATGGACTAGTACTGGAGAAGCCAAGGTCAGTCCCATGAGAGCAGTCTCATGTGTGCAGCTTGTAGGATTATGTTGGCACAGATGATGAAGTCCAGTATATATTCCATCTTCCTATCTCTGCTCCCCATGATATTCTGCTCTTTGTATGAGAGTTTCAATCAGGATTTAGAGGCATGAAATATACTCCCTGGCTCAGAAAACTGCAGAAAAGCAGCCTCGGTTCTTTTCAGTCTGGCTCTGATGCTAAAAGCTATACTTCCTGGAACATACAAGCATATTACAGATGCTGAGCAGGTGAGCTTTAAAAAATGGGGTTCCATCTGAATAATCTGTCAGGCTACAGACGACAAAAAGCTATTTCTGACTCCAGCCAGAATGACTGATTACTTTGATAACAAATTAAAACAAGCTTGGAAATTGGAAATTACCAGAATTAAGCTATCTCCGGTGAATGACTGAGTGCCCCGCCCCCTTCCCTACATTTTCTTCTATATTAGCCATAAACATGAGCTCTTCATTAATAGAAATTGGTTCACTGCTACTGGCCACAAGGGGAATCTATTGGATGTGTGGCACTAACTTCCAACCTGATCAAGAAGACAACTTGTTCTTAATGTGAGTGCTTTCTTGGGAACTTAAAAATTCTTTATGTCCCCTTTGGCTTGTTGCATACAAAGCCAATTGTAATGTTCAACTTTTAAATGTTTGAATATTTTCTCTGTATGGGATGTTTATGGCACCAAATAATTTCTAGATGATTACTGTTTTTAATAACTTTCTAATTACCATATTAATCAGAAATGTCCTTTTGGCTTATAGAAGGTACCAAGGGACAGAGGTAAGAAACAAAGATATTCCTGTTGCAAACCACTTGCTCACAACTTCCGATCTTCCTATTCAGAACTGTTGCTAAATGGGGGGCTCAGTTCTCAGCAGAGAGAAGAAAATTCAGCCTTCCTGCTAAAGGATTGTTCTCGGCATTCAAAATGAAATGGGAGTCCTGTGACCTCTCAAATTCCTGTATATCCTCAACACATAATCGAATCACCCTTTTGTACTTTTTTATACAGTAGGAAATGTTGTCCTTTGGTGACCATTGCATTCAAACATTTTCTGTTATTGCTGTCTTTCTTGATCTCTGATTTCTAAGCAATGACCTTACACAACAATGAACCAGAGGGCTTAATATTCCAAAGAGGCTGTGATTTTTCTTTATTTTATCCTAGCCTTACCAAGCTTCCATTTCATCAGGTGACTTTTGCCATTTATTTAGCTGGCAAGTTTTGTCTAAATCACAATGGCCATATCCCCCTCTGCCCCTCCCATCCCCATCTCCCTGTGGGGGTTTCGGTGGATAGTTAAGATATGGAAGTGATAATGATATCTGTTCAAGCTCTCCCTCATTCTTATGGTAAGAATGTGTGTGTGTGTGTGCGTGCGTGTGTGTGTGTGTGTGTGTGTAAAGAAATAATGTAAAATAGCCAGTAAAAATTTTCCAAATTTTGAGTGTTTCATTAGTAAAATTGTACTGGTATTTTTTGCATTTGATGAGATGATAATTTTCTGGCTTCTCTTTCATACTGAGCTTGATGGACAGGTCCTTCTTTAATGTACAAATAATCTTTATGACCCTTGTAAGCAGGTCTGATGATGCTCAGCTGAGTAATGTACCAGAACTGAAATTTCCATCTACTTGATGTTTTGCACAGGGGTTTTGATGAAGTCACTGTCACCTGCTATTAACTTAATATCAAGTCTTAATAGGGTCCCTTTCTCACCATCTCCACGCTGTTGGGGTCCAAATTAATTACTAAGTAAAAATCCTGCCACATAAATCCTCACTTCCCAGGGAGAGGGGAAAAAAAAGTTTTTAACCTCATTTGAGAGCTCAGAGAGCAGCCCGTGAAAGAAGATTCATTTGCCTTCAAGACACATCTAAGAAGTCTGTGAATAAATGAGAAAGCCAGGGGTCCCCGCAAAGTGTGCCTCACTTCCTCGTGCTCAAGCCCTGTATCTTCTTTCTCAGCATCCTCATATTTATTCTCAAAAAACACCAGACTCTTCACTTAGTTCTCTGTGGTATTAAGGTACGAGTGAGAACAACAAAACTTTCCCTAAAAATAATTTGCTCATTAAGTATCAAATGTATCAAAAAATATCAAATGGTGCATGGAATAAAGTCAGCTAAATCTCTTCCAAAACCGATATTCTGTAAAAAGTTGTGAACTAATAAAAACGCCAGAATTTTAAAAATCTGCTCAATAGTCTTTTGGCATTACCTAAAATTTCACCATCAGAAATAAATCTGTTATTGAACGATAGTATCCCTAATAGGTCAAGGGAAGGGAGGAAGAGTATGAGAGGATACAAAGAGCTTAGTCTCTATTAGGCACACATGGCTATATGTGAATTGGATTAGAATATTGCTGGTGGAGAAGGCAGGGTGTCCAGGGTGTTCAAGAAAACACGGGCTAGTGGGATACCCTATAGTAGTTGAGATGGAGGGTCTTTACAAAAGGTTTGGGAGAGCATTAAAGATAACTGCCTAGCGTGGCCGGGCACGACTCAGCGGTTGAGCATCGACCTAGGATCTAGGCAATCGGGGTTCGATTCCCGGTCAGGGCACATGCCCGGGTTGTGGGTTTGATCCCCAGTCGGGTGCATTCAGGAGGCAGCCGATCAAGGACTCTCATCGTTGATGTTTCTATCTCTCTCTCTCCCTCTCCTTTTCTCTCTCTCAAATCAATAAAGTTATATTAAAAAAAAAAAAAGATAACTGCCTAAGTCACATTCTTACATTGCAGATCTCCAAGGATAAGAGAACAGAACAGGGTTAGGGAGTAATATTAGTGTACAAATTGAAAATTTTTGTGAAGAGAGATGATAATTAAAAGCTCCAAGATACTTAAAAATCCCACTAACGGGTAGAGCCCTTAACTTTGGTTATCATATGCTAACAAAATAAGCAAATTTCTCATTTCACCCTTTCTCCTAAAATCAAACACTACCCTTTTGAAGCTTCCTAAGGTCCCATTAGATCCCTTTTGCTAATTTTAGCTTCCATTTTCTTGGTTCTAACTGCCCACATCTGCAGCTCTTCTTCTTCTTCTTCTTCTTTTTTTTTTTTTTAGTATGTTTTTATTGATTTCAGAGAGAGGAAGGGAGAGGGAGAGAGAGAGAGAAACATTAATGATGAGAGAGAGTCACTGATGAGCTGCTTCCCACACACCCCTCACTGGGGTTCGATTGAGCCAGAAACCCCAAGCATATGCCCTGATCAGGAATCGAACCGTGACCTCTTGGTTCATAGGTTGAAGCTAACCACTGAGGCACACCAGATGGGCTGCAGCTCTTCTTTAGATGGATTTCTACCCTGGGCTCCAAAAGTTGATCTACCAGCTCAGGCAAAGCACAAGAAGTGCCTAGAAATTTGAGTTTCCAGGCGCTTAGTCAACACCTACATGTCAAAGCCTCGCTTCTGTTACGTCAGGAGAGATGGACATTGAGGCATAACTTAAACTGCTGAATTTTTCTGCATCAGGATGAGGTTACCCTCCACAAGTCCCCACCTAAAATTCAGCCAGCCTTGGTTTCTTCTCCTTCCCTGAATCTCTTCCCTCACTTCCTTGCTAGATCCTTCCTAAGTCACTTGCATACAATTCACCATCTTGGGGCCTTCTGGGGAACCCAAGTAAGACACATTGTTGCTGGAGATAGCCACCTGAAGATCTGGATGCAAACTCCAATTTAATGTGGCCCAAATAGACGCACCATTGTGCCCACCTATCACTTCCGGCCATCATTCGTTAGGAATTAACGTTCTCATAGTTACCCAGGCATAGAGCTTTGGAGCTATTTGAATTATGTCTCTTCTATTTAATGACTTCACTAACATTTGCAATGCACTGCATAGTTTACAAAACATTTTCACTTATTTAATATCATGTGATTGTCAAAACAAACTTTAGAAATCTAAAGGCCAAATCTGATCATCTGTCTTTAGAGTGAGGCAACAAAGAATAAAGGAAATTAAACAGTTAGTAAACTGAGTAATTGGCGGCAGAACCTGCGCTTTTGACTTTGATTGACTACTTTTCTACTAAGCCAGATGTTTTCCTTCAGGATACCTCTCAGATGCATCTTTTTTTCTTTTTTCCCCCCCTGTGTCTCCCACACAGCCTTGGTTTAGACCCTTGGTATCCTTTTGGGTTACAGCAGTCGTCTCTAAATGGTTACTCTCCCTCTATTTCTCTTTGTTTCATGCCTGCATGCCCCTGCCAGATTAAGATCCCTGCCTCATTTCTTACTCTCTTCCCTGCGATCTGGATCCCGCAGACATTTCTAGTTTTAACTTTACTCTTCTCCTCACCTAATCCTAAGGTTTACTTGTTACTGAATCACAGTATAGCTATACTTAGTAGTGCAGAAATGGATACCTTGGACTGGGTGCTGCTGTAACTAACACCTAAAATGTGTGCCACTGACATGGGAACTGAGCAATGCAAGGCAATAAAACTGATGAAAGAGGCAGGGATGACGGCTATGCATGTTACACACAGGGAAAACTCTGAGCTGCTATATAACCTAGAAGGTAGATCACATGCCTAATGAGCTTGTTGCACTAGAGAAAGAGGTTGGAAAACTTAGTAGTGTGTGTTAGAAAAGTGATTAGTTTCTAGACTAATGGGATGTCCACAGAAGTGATGAAGCCACTGCTAGGTCTGCACATGAAATCCATCCTATGCAATCCTCTAGCTTTCTTTCCCTCCACAGGGATCTCGGAAGCTTTATGTAGAAGACAGCAAAGTCTTAAAATGGAAAGATCCTAGACAAGCACCCGAGGACCTGTCTCCAAGGAACACTGCCAGGACCTGCATTAGACTCTGAAATGAAAAGGAAATAACCTGTTACTGTGTTAAACCTGAGACATTGCAGTTTGTTTTGATACCAAAGTATGCCCTCGGGCAGCCTGTCTGA
The DNA here is from genome assembly GCF_054644295.1 of Miniopterus natalensis. Lineage (NCBI taxonomy): Eukaryota > Metazoa > Chordata > Mammalia > Chiroptera > Miniopteridae > Miniopterus > Miniopterus natalensis. The sequence continues at coordinate 57,006,739 of NC_142087.1, forward strand.
GAGCCCCAGTGCCTGCATCTTCTGTTTCAGCACCTTGCAGAGTGTTCTGCATAGAGCTAGATGTTCAATGCTTCTTAAATTAAATAGAAAAAAACCCTCCTCATAATATGAACTGATTTTAATGAATAAAAAGTATATAGCCATTCATGGATACTAGTGCACAATAACTACATAAATAATATAAGAAATAAACATCAAGGAAGAAAATGGTGATTATGTTTAACATCTCAAAATAATTATTCTTAACAGCTATGATCTGAATTATTCAATTATAACAAAGTGAGTAAAAAACAATAATTACTTGAGACATTTTCAGAAAATACTCAAAACAATCTTACTAAATTGTTTTTATTTATGTAAATCATTAAGTAAATGGGCAAAATATATAAGCTAAAGTCTCTCTAACAAGTCTATTGTTTTCTTAGTTAATGCAATTAAAATATCCTGGTGATGATTTATTTCCTTAAGTGGGTAGGACATATTAGTAAATAATTTTAGCAAACAGCTCAGGGCAAGGGAAGTCAGGCTTCCTAGAGCTCATGTTCATAAAATTTCTTCTTCAATGGCTCTGGTTTGCAGTGGCGGGTTCTGGCGGCCCCATCCTGCTGCAATAGTCAAAGTGAGCTCCCTAAACATGACAAAACCTGACACGGTGACGGGTTATAAGCCAGCAGACACCAGGGGTCACAAACTATTAAGGTGACTTTCAGAGACACAGCCTTCCCCACTACTGGCCCTCGCAGCTGCCAGTCTTCTCACAGCACAATGTGCCAGCCACCTTCTCCAAGTTCCACTGCTCAAAATTCAAGGATCAGTTATTATAAGCCCAGCCTAACTCATTTCAGTCACTATCATTTCACCTCCCTCCACCCACACCCTCTGAGTGCCCTCTTCCTATTCTGCCCACACCCCGATATCTTGTTCATTAACACCCATGTAATGAGATCACATATGTCATTAGCAGCCCTTCCAGCTTCTCTTCAAACATTTCTGCTTGGTTTGTTGTGCACTAGGTTCCACCCTCACCCTGCCTCCACTCACCCCAGCCCTCCAACAGTGTGCCTGGGCCCTGATCAGTGTGACACCTCCACCTGCAGTGAGCTGCCCGCCACCAACCTGGGCTCCAGAACTTGGCCCCTGCCTCTGTTCAGACACCCATTTTATCTCCTAACATCATGGCTCTTCTCAGTCACATGCCTGCACCTCACATTTGCTTCTTTTTGATGTAGTTATAGCAAACCCTGAAAATGTGGACTGGTGATGTTCGTCAAGAGCATGAAAACTAATGGTTCAGCTCTTGGATTGTCCTTGTCAGTGTCCCAAAGCAGGGTCCTTGTGGCACACAGGGTCTCTGCTGCTCTCTAAGGTACTTCCCTATGCCCAACGCAGGAAACCACAGCCTCCAAGTCTTTCCTATATTTCCCCCAGAAGGGAATTGGTGGACCTTATGTAAGTGGTATGAGACAGGTGGCAAGTGCAGAAGCTACCCCAAAGATTAACTACAATAATATTAACATACACGTGGATTATCATAGCAGAGAGAAAAAGAGTGATGTCATAACAATTGCAGTATGCAGCATTATTTATTTCAAGACCTAGATGGTATAAAAAGGTGACTGTTTTCTAGAATTTCTGAAAAAATATCTCCATGCACAATAGGGCTCCTTGAGTCCACGCAATTCACTGGAAGAAATAGCTTAAATGGGTATGGTACAATTTCAAAGCCCCAAGACAGCCTCAGATTTATCTAATTGTGTTTTCCATCTGTAAAAAGTTTTAAAGCACATATCTCCTTTATTGATATGTATAAATTATATCTATATACTATTATAGATGAACATTTTAAAACATCTACAACAAATAGAAATTTTAAAAGATTCGATGAAAGCGGGAAAGCAAGAAGAAAAGTAAATAAACCCTCATATTTTCCTCACGCCAGTGGACTGTCTTATAATATTCCCTGAGAAACTGAATCCCACTTTAGTGATGACCATTCCAACAAGAGAGTAGGTAGCTGTAGATGTGACATTAAAAGAGTCAGCGATCAAACCAGCATCATCTAGCAAGGAATAGACACAGATGGACAGGACTTTAAAATCTTATTTTTAAATTTCTGCTCTACAGCTCAGAGTAAAAGCTTTCTTTGCAGCTGAAATATTCATGTGTCTCCCTCAAAATGTATTTGTTATAGATGCCATCGGTAGATCTCTCACCATCTCATCATAAAGAAGCCTATGGGAAATCCAACAATCCTCAGGCATCTTTGTCTCCTAGATCTCTTTCCCAAATTCTTTCCATTTGGTTTGCTTCCTTGGGGAATCATGCCTCCCATCCTTTGCAAGACTTCTTTCTTGTGGACCCATCTACCGGATCCTTCTATGGGACGATGTGGAGGTGCTGGTGGGGAAGGAGGATCCAGGTGCCTTGGCATTTTTGCTTCCATATAATAGGCACCTACTGAAACCAGCGAAAGGGCATTGTGAGCTGTCCTTGACTCTCCAGAGCACAAATAGCATTTATCTCTGGGCAGCGGGTAGCGCCAACGCGGGTTTTTGTCAACCTGTCAATTTTTTTTTTCTTAAACAGAAAGCAGAGTTCAGTAAATAAAGATAAATGATTGTGCTCCTTCTCTGCAGACCCTGGAGCTAAACTGAACAGGCCTCTTATGGTTTGGCCCTGCTTCATTGACTGTTCAGACAGCCCAGTAATACGACAGATGTACCCAGCCGTTCCCTCTTCCCCGCTGTCCATTAGATTATGTTCATTTTGTCTGAGATGCCATTAGAAGTCTCAAGGTCAAAGAAGTCACAGGGAAGAAAAGGGGATGACTAATTTTTTCCTGCAGCCCTTCATTGCCCAAAGAGCCTCCAGACAGGTGGGCTCCTGCTTTGTGAGGGGCACAAAGAGGGGGGGCTCCATGCAATTTACTTGAAATAAAATGCAGGTGTGCAATTAACCCAGACACACTTCTGGCAACCGACACAGCCCGGCGCTGGAAGTTTTATTTGAATCAGGGGAGAATATTATTTGGGATATTTTCCTAAATGACAAATGAATGATTTGCCTGTAACAACATGTTGAGGAAGAGCTTGGGGAGCACAGGGGGGCTTATATTTCTTTCTCTTCTTTTTTTTAAGAAAAAAAGATAATAGTGTTTTAGTTTCAAACAATGCTTCCCTTGGGATTTCTTGAAGATATCATGCAAATAGGGAATTTGTCCCTGCTTAGCAGCTGTGATTATGCACGTAATGGTCCTTGAATTTATATAGTGCGTTACTCCTGAGCTCAAAGCACTTAATGCACACGGCCACATCATTAACACTCAGAATCATAGCTTGTGGAAACGGGAGGAGACTGCGAGGATCACCTGCTCCAGCTCCTCCATAGACAGAAAAATAGGCAGTGTTATTATATGAGTTCTTTTACTTGTTTCATGTATGTGAGGCAGATTATCTTTCTAAATGATGACAGGGGCTACATTTTCTTCATTTCTAAAATCCCCCATAGCATCTTGCATAAGCCTGGGGGATTATGCAATCCATACCATTGTACAATCCATACCATTGACTGGTAGTCAGAATCATAGAATCAAATAGTTGGAAACTGAAAGATCACCTAATCTCTACAGAAATCGAACAGTTCTGCCCAAATGCCCAGAAAGAAGGGGCACTAAGGGGAAATTATGTTAAGAGGGCTCCAGTTTCCATCACTATTTCAACCAGATCCACTCTCATTTAATTTTTAAATATTTTGGGAGATTAGATGATATGAGGTTATTTATTGATTGAAGAAAAGTTCTCTGCTGCTTAAAATAATACTTAGAGGAATTCTCATATAGCATCCCAGAGAGATTATCATCTAACTTTCCGCTGAGCAAGTATGGGTAAAACAAGAGAATTTAACTCCTGACACATAACACCTTGTTGAGTTGGGTCTGCACATGAGGCAAAGTATGACAAAGAAGTAGAATGATCATATGCATGATTGTGATGTTTTTGTTCCTATTCAATTGCATTCAGCCAGTGTTTATTGAGCATCTTGTTGTGGTTTTCATCACCCTAGACTGAAGGCTGTGTGGGGTGCAGAAAACAGAACTCTTTATGAGTTTATAATCTATCTAAGCAGAGAAAATCCATAGCATACATAGCTAAACATTTAAGAACACCAATGTGCAGAGTCCAAAACATAAGCGAATAAACACAAGATAAATTATATAAAAAGAGGGAAAACTTGGAGTTTGTGGGAGTTGAGAGAAATCTTAGATGCCATTTCTTTATCAGATGGGTGGACAGAGACCAAGAGAAACAACAAGACACACTCAAGATAGCCCAACTCAGAAGAATAGTGACTGACAGCGTCCCACACATCTTCTCAGATCCAGTTCAGTGTCCTTTTGTACATTATGCTGTTTTATCTAGACTATGAGGAACTAGTCTGAGAAACAAGGAGATTTAAAGTAGGAAATCAGAGAGGAGACCTTCAGTGCAGGAGTAAGAACCAAAATGTAGGCTCAGTGGGTCATGGCCAACCTGGCCGGTTAAGGAAGTCAGATGATCAGAGAAGACAGCACCATTTAGAAAGCAGATATCAAATAAGATGCTATGGGGGTAGCAAAAAAAAAAAAAAAGAAAGGGCAATGCAGTTTCTGCCCTTAGGGAACCCCCTCACTAAAGTCTATACTCAAAGTAAGGGGAGGACCGTGATAGAGGGGCAATCATAGTGCTTCGCAAACTGAGAGCATCTGTATACAAATGACTGTCAAATCTCATCCCGATTTAGCTCCTATATTCCAGGCTCATACATCCAGCTGCCTGTTGCATGAAACCTCCAGCTGGACGTCTTATGCTCTCCTCAGTTTCAAAATTAAATTAATCATCCACCCCTTTCTGGTATCTTTCATCCCCTGTCCTCCTGAGTTCCACAGTAACATACTTCAGTGGCCCATCTTATAAATGGCAACTCCACACCCCACACCATCTCCTCAGTTACTTAAGCCAGAAACCTGGGAGTCATCCTTGACTCTCCCTCTCCTTCACTCCTTATGTTCATTCAACTCCTGGTGAGTTTGTCTCTTAAGCCGTTTTAAAAGCTGTCCAATATTCTCAAGACCCACTGTCAGTGCCCTAGTCCAAGATTCCCTTATCTCCAAGACCATGGACCAAGTGTCCTAACTGGTCTCCCTGCTTCCTGGCTTCTCGTCTCCAATCCAAGATACACATTAGAACCTATATGATGATTCTTTAATTCACATCTAATTGTATATTTCCTTTTGGGATTAAGTACAAAACTGCTTAACATGTTACAAAGCATTTTACCCATTTTCCCCTGCTCACCTCCCCAATCCCATCTCTCAATAATTTGTTTTCTACCATCTTAAATTACATTAATATTGGACTCTACTGGATCCCTTGGTATTGCCGTGGTTTGTTCTCTTTGTCCATACTACTTCCCCATTTGAATCCTTATTGAACTCTCCCATACCAAGTCACATAGGCACACACGAAGACAATACAGACATACACGCACTTCACATAGCTAGCTCCAACTCATCATCAGATTTTAGCTTAAATCTTAGTTCCTCCAGAGTCTCCCTGACCCTAGTCTAGGTACTGACCTGTTTCCATAGTATCTTATTTGCTCACACTCTGTTTCCATAACATATTATTTGTTGTATCATAATATACACAACACTTTATAGTAATTTTTTCCCCATTGCTTTTCAGAGAGAGTGGAAGGGGGAAAGAGAGAAACATCGATGTGAGAGAGACACATAGATTGGTTGCCTCCCACACGCACCCCTACCGGGGCTGGGGATTGAGCCTGTAACCGAGGTACATGCCCTTGGCCAGAATCAAAACCGGGACCCTTCAGTCCATGGGTCGAAGCTCTAACCACTAAGCACAACTGGCTAGGACAATACTTTATAGTAATTTTTTTAGTAATTTTTTAATGGCTGTCTTCCTCATAGGACGGGAAGGTCTTGTTTGTTCCTTGCTTGATCCTTTGCACTTAAAACAACACATGCACATAGTGCTTAATAAACACTGAATGAATGAATGATTACTTGGTGATATCCAGAGCATCTAATCTCAGGTAAGCAAGTCCCCAGAGGTTTCAAGAACACTCTTTAAGTGAAAATTAGGTATACTGAAAGCAATTTAAAAGGTTCTTATCCCAGCAGGCTGATGCCATGCCTGGATCAGACCACAGCTGAGATCGTCATTTTACTGAGGATTAAATTCATTCACAAATGTTAATGGGTCTGAAAAAAAATAATTACAATGGTAACAAATTAGGGGTCTGCTACACTAACTAACTTTTCTCTATTAACAGAGAATTTACTTTGAAGAGCAGAAAGAGCCAAGTGAGCAGATTTCATAATTGCAGAACTTTATTTTCACTTTGCTCTAACTTTCCCAGTGAAATAGAACATAAAGAAAGCCTTCTGCAAATGGATAATTACACACCACATCTCAGGATTATGAGAGACTGTGTAACCTTTTCTCCTCCTTTTCTAATGTGACTGAGCACCATCAGAGAGCTATTCTTGCCCTTACGGGGGAAAAAAGCACTTCAAGTCACTCTTCATATCTAATAGCATGATTTCATGTTTATTAACATACACCTATAAAATGTATAATTTTTCAGCACCTGAAGGAACCATACAAATCAGCTAACCTAAACTTCTATTTTAAAAAGCTGCAACTAAGGTCAAGAAAAGTTAAATGACTCCTTCTAACACAAAAATCCTGGAATAAGAGAAACTTACATCAAATGAACAATAATAGAGGACCTCGGCCTTTATACAGAAATGAAATAGAGCATCATCCCTAGGTGTGGGAAGAGAAGATGGAGTGGAAACAAGTATCAAAGGACAGGCAAATGAAAATTTGATTCAGAGCTCTGCTTGCTTAGTTCATATAGTTTAAGATAAAACCATTTATTTGATACTTAACCCCCCCTGCCCCCCCCACACAGAAAGGTAGGATACCATAAGATCAAGAACACAGACTATGGAATCACAGGGTCTTACCTCCAAACCAAAATGAATCTGAACCCCACCACTACACTATTTCCCTTGATGGATGCCCCAGTTGCTCATCACACAAAGTTTCACCAATACATTATGTTTGACTAACTTTGGCAACTCTCTCCATTAGAATCAGTGTTCAGAATTAATCATGTATGTGGGCAGCCTCCCAGAGTATTCTGTAATAAAGATCTTTCAGATAGTTTCTCCCCTTCTTATCTAAGTGTTACAAAAATGTAACATCACCTGTTTAGATTTTAAACCCTGTCTCTCAGGCCTTCAACTTGTATCTGGGTGATACCATTTAGAATCATTGTGGATAAACTTGCAGTTCAATTGGTTGTTTGGAGTAACATAGACCAAACCACAAGTTGACTGAATTTTACCTTTCAAGGTGATATATTTTACCTTGTTCATTTGAAAAGTTTTCAACAGGCAAGGAAAATAGTTCATGTGTCTTACTACACTAAAACACACAGACACTAAAAAAAAAAAAAAATCCCATATATGGTATCAAGGTATCAGAAGAACTATCAGTAAGATTCAGGAATAAAAAATCTGTAAGAGGATCTGTTCTTCACTTAGCTAAGAAATTAACATTAAATCTTTATAAATAAGAATTCAACTGTGAAGAACCTTGATAAACCCACTAAAACAACTCTTGTAAAGTCAACAATAACTTTTATGTTGCTAAATACAATGATCAAACTTTAACTTTTCAGACGGCACCTCCCATCAGCAGCATTTGACACAACCAATCCCTCCTTCTTTGAAGGCCTTCCTTCTTTTGGTCTTTGGGTCACTGCTCTCTTATTCGTCTCCTGGTGCACTGGCTGCTCCTTCCCAGATTTCTTTTCCACTTTCTCCTCAAAAACCAAACTGTAAACATGTGTCTGCTCCAGCACTTATTGTTTAGATAGTTTCTTTATATACACACATACACTGACTCATTGCATCCAAGCTTGTGGTTTTACATATGATCTAAATGCCTTTGGCTCTCAACCCAGACACCCCCACTAACCTCCATAATCTTAAGGCCAACTGCCTTCTCAACATCTCCAATTGGATGTCCAATAGGCATTAAACTTTAACCTACATAAAGTAAAATTCTTGATTTTTACCTTAATCCTGCTCCTCCTGCTGCATTCTCCATCTCTGTAAGTGGTAGTTCTATTTTTTCATGTGCTCAGGTCTAAAAGCTTGACTCCTCTATTTAACTCATAACTTACCTCCAACCCCCAAATAAATCACATTGATTCCCCTTTCAAAATAGAAGCAGAGTGTGATAATTTTTCTACCCCCAACTACATTTTAGTACAAGCTACCATCATCATTCCTCAGCAAGAACACTGCAATAGCTTTGCAATCGATCTCTCTACTTTTACCCACAGAAACTCGAATAATTATTTAAAAATCTAAGACTGATCATAATTCTCCTCTACTCAAATTCTTCTGCTTCTTATTTTCCCATAGTCTACAGAGTTTTACCTAATCGAGCTCCCACGACCTCACTGGACATATCTCCTGATCTTCACTGTGCTCTAGCCGTACTGGTTTTTCTGCTATTTTTCAAATGTACTAAGTCACTTCTGTCTAAAAACCTTTCCCTTGTTATTTTTCTGGCCAAGAAGACTCTTCTCCCAGCTATGTAAGTGGTCTATCATTTCTTTCCTTCATTTCTCTACTAATCTCTCAAAAATATTATCCCCACTTTGGCTTCCTTCTATACTTATTTTTTTAATACATTGATCTCTGGAGTGCTTGTCATAATCTAATTTACTGTCTATTTACACATTCGTCATTTTTTCTTTCCCCATCAACTCCACCAGAAGATAAGTCCTATGTAAGCATGAAGTTTATTTTGTTCACTGATAACCTTTAATACTTAAAACAGTGCCCAGCACATAGTAGGTGTGCAATAAAAATTGTTATATTTGAATAAATGAATGGTACTAAATAAATGTTCATTTGAATGTGAATATAAAAGGGGTACTTTATGGTAAATGCTACAAAAAGCAAGGGAAATTGAGGCTCAAATTATTAGTCAAGATATCGGTGGTATAATTTGAGGAAGATTAAGCAAGTAATCCAGTCCAAGAAGAACCTTTAAATTGAATGCCATTGGGGCTTAAATTTCATCTCTAAATATTAACAGTCCAGAAAATAAAACTATCTCATCCATGAAGCCATGGAAGCAAAAACTGACACGTTGCTCTGTATCCTATTTGGCTTAGCACTCCACATACCACACACAGTCACACACACAAAAATCTATCTAGTTATGGTCACCAAAACAAAAGAAATCCTCAACATTTTCCATATAAGTGATTCTCTAGGGAAAAAAAATTGCTGCTCTTTCTACATTGATGCGTAAAGATAAGTGACAGTCTTTGTGAATATTATAATCATGTGAGGCAACTGCCAATTCTTTACCATCACCTAAGGCAAATGTGGTCATCTTGGTTAATTTTGCATGTATTTTTTATCTCTTAAATTCTTGTTGTTTTTTGATTTAGTGAGCCAGTTCTGAAGTTCAATTCTCTTTGCAAGTAAATATTTTCTTTTCTTAGGGAACCCTAGTACACTGCTGGTGGGAATGCAAACTGATGCAGACCCTGTGGAAAACGGCATGGAGTTTCCTCAAAAAATTAAAAATGGAACTTCCTTTTGACCTAGTGATCCCACTTCTGGGAATATATATCCTAAGAATATCAAAACATCAATCAGAAAGAATATATGCACCCCTACGTTCATAGCAGCATTATTTTAACAGCTAAGATCTGGAAACAGCCCAAGTGCCCATCATAGATGAATGGATAAAAATGCTGTGGGACATTTACACCATGGAATACTATGCAGCTGTAAAAAAGAAGGATCTCTTACCCATTGCAACATCATGGATGGACCTGGAGATTATTATGCTAAGCAAAATAAACCAGTCAGAGAAAGACAAATACCATATGAACTCACTTACATGTGGAGTCTAATGAACAAAATAAGCTGATGAACAAAACAGGACCAGAGTCATGGAGGCATGGAAAAGACTGATCTATCTCAGAGGGGAGGGGGGTGTGGGAGACTGGAATAGAGCAGCCAAAGAATATATATGCATATATGCACAGCCCATGGACAGAGACAAAAATGTGGTAAAGGCTGGGGGGTGGGAGGGACAGGGGTTGGGTGGAGGGTGGCGAAGGAGGGAAAATGGGGGACAGTTATAATAGTCTGAACAATAAAGATATGTGTGCATGTGTGCGTGTGTGTGTGTGTGTGTGTATACACACTTTTTTTTCTCTGAGTCCTCCTGCAACCAAGCATAGGTGATTGATGGAATCACCATCAATCGCTGAGCCCTTCAGCACTCTGCTCAGTGCTACACAATTAGTAGCACTAATACCAACATGTAATGACATAGTTTCTGATGCTATTTACTGTAATTTCATGTATTTCCATCACAGTGATTAGCACACTGCCCTTCACATATGATCTACTAGATAAATTTTGTATTTTTATAGGCACTATGGTATTCTTTAAAAGGACCTAGATTTGGAAGTTAAAGGAACTCTGTTCACATTTACGGTATGCAACTTATGAGCTAAAAGATCTCAGGCAGCTTAATCTCTCTACACTGAGAATTTCTCATTATCACTGAGAAAATGATGTCTTTCCCCATTCACAGGGCTGCGGTGAGGAATAGAAGAGGTCGTTCACATAAAGGTCATAGTGCTGCACCTTGTACACTGTAGACATCTCTGCTGTTGGTTGAATCTAAGTTAATCTCCCCTAAGACTGCAACTTCTAGAGTCAGAGTTCTCTGACCCTGACCATGTGGTAGAACCTCGGAATAAATTTTACAAAGCACTGATCCTCCGGCTTCATCCAGATTAATTAGATTCTCAGATAAGAATCTGGTCCTAGGTAATATTTCAAAGCTGTCCAGGTGATTCTAATGCACAAGCTATGGTAAGAACCACACTGATGCTGTCAGTCTGCCTAAGCTCAGATCTCAGCTCCACCACTTACCTGCTATGTCACTTTGGTCAAATAAATTAATCCCTCTAGGCTTTATTCATCCAACCGGTGAAATGAGGTTAATAACGGCACCTTTCGCACAGCCAGTGTTGCTCAATGGTTGAGCATCAACCTATGAACCAGGAGGTCATGGTTTGATTTCGGGTGGGGAGCATGCCCAGGTTGCAGGCTCGATACCCAGTGTGGGGAATGCAGGAGGCAGCTGATCAATGACTCTCTCTCATCATTGATATTTCTATCTCTCTCTTCCTCTCTCTGAATCAATAAAAACATACTTTAAAAATAATAATGGCACCTTTCTCACAGGACTATTATGAGGATTCAAAGAGGGAATCCATGAAAAGAGCTTAAAATACCAGTGAGTACATGCATAAAGCTCAATGAATGAGAGCTAATATTATTAATAAAAATTATCTCTATTTCATTTCTCTCAAGGATAAGGACTGTGCCTTGTATTCATTTATCATCACAGAAATGAGATTGTGTAACCAATGCATGCTCCATTCATGATTATAAAGCAGTTAGGGCCTTCCTTGGCTATGTAGCGATGCATAACCCCACAGAACAGAATCTCAGTGTAAACCATTATCTGTTCCTAGCTTAGGAAAGATCAGCTGCGCCCGGCCGGGCGTGGCTCAGCGGTTGAGCATCGACCTAGGACCCAGGCGATCGGGGTTCGATTCCCGGTCAGGGCACATGCGCGGGTTGCGGGTTCCGCCCCCAGTGGGGGGCGTGCAGAAGGCAGCTGATCAATGACTCATCGTTGATGTTTCTATCTCTCCCTTTCCCTCTTCTTTCCTCTCTCTGAAATCAATAAAGATATTTTTAAAAATTAAAAAAAGAAAAAAGAAAAGATCAGTTGGGAACCACATAGGGCACGATATTTACCTGAGAAATAAATGAGAACAGAAATATTACAAAGGGAAATGCGGTATCAAGCAATCCCACCATTTTATCCTTGGCTGGTCTTAGTGGGGAACGAATGGGAAGAAAAGGTAAGGATGTGTTCTAACATATTTAAATTATGGAAAAGAGAAATTTGAAGGAATCTCACAGTTTTCAAGACACAGACAATATTGATTATGGGGTGGGTAATTCCTAGGAACTTACCTGTACTTCTCTGTCATGAAGATTAAGCATTACATAAGTGTCTACAAGATGGTATTAAAAACCGAATGGTAACCTATGTTTCAATCTTCAGAGCTAAATATCAAGGAAGACACTGTATAATGCCTAAATGATGTTTTCTTCATTCTATTGGCACTTTACAAATTCAAAAAGGAGTACTTACATCACACCATTTGTTTTCCTTAGTCACTTCCAAGAACAAAAATGCCAAATAATTATATTCTTGTTACTCTCCAGAATTTTCATTTGCTAGGCAATATAAAGACTAATGTGAGAAGGTAAAAAATAATGTCTCTTTGCCTATTGGATACAGTTTACTTTTATTGCCCAAGATCTTTACTGAAAATTACATAGACTGTTTATATTCTACCATTTTATGTATGAACTTTGCATTCTGTTAATTCCCACACTGACTATAGACAGATTCTTCTTCAAAAAATGAGTTTGTAGTAACAGTAACTAAGTTAGCATACGGTGAACTGTTCTATTTCCTGACTTTTTTTTATTGAAAAAATATGATGCTTGCTACATTATAGTAATGATGATGATTATTTCCAACATATTTAATAAAGTGCTTTAGATTTGACTATTTCTATTAAATTAACCAGATGGTGATAGCACATAATTTCACCCAGAAATGTACATTAATTATTAATAATAAATGTAGGGCAAAACAACAGACTTCAGTAATGTAACTGCACATCTGCAAAGGAGATTGTTGGCGATTTGAAAATGCTAATTCTGTGATTAATCTTTCATTTGGCTACTGAGCAGCAGAAGTTGTGCAAGCAAGAATGCTAACATGAATGATGGAGCACTCAGATTTCAAATTGGATTTTGATCTCAGACAGCATAAGAACGCTCTGGTAGGCAGCAGGAACTTTCCACCAAAAACGTGTACTTTTATTACCGAACCATTTGGAGAAAGATGCGTCCTGTTGTCTTTATCTGAGGCATCTGTTCCTGGGATAAACAGGAAACCCTTTCTTTCTTCTTTCCAAAGATTTCAAATGCACCATCCTGTAAAATCTCTCTTCGCAGAACTACCATTTTCACATTGCCCCAAATCTTCTTTCCATTAATACAAGAAAGATTATCCTCTACTGTTACAAAACCATGGTGCCTATACATGTGGAATACAATGTGTAATTCGGGGCACTTTACCTCAAGGAAGATAAAACGACAATAGGAAGTTTCCAAATAATTAAGTGGACAGATTAAGGATCTTCTGTGTAAGAAGAGGCTAAGAGAAAGAGACCCTTCAATCCATGAAGACAGAAGGAAGTACAACCTTTAAGTAAATGATGAATACATCAATTCTACATCGGACAAGTAAATATCAGATATCAAGAACACAGAAAATCAAGAAGAGTCCATACTATTAGCCTTTTGAAATGGACATAACATACATTATAGCTTAAAAAAAGTAGAGTGGGGGCAAATTTTATAAAGTCCACTTCACAGAATTTCTTGATCTTTGCAACCCAAGAAGGAATAAAAATTGAAAGTGTAATTTTAGAAATTTTTATCTTAATTCCCAAAGAATATACCCATAATAAGCAATAAGCTGTTTTAAGAAAATAGTCAGCTAAAGACAATTAATTTACTTTTATTAGGCAATGTGTGCACACCTGAGACTCTGGCAGTCAGTCAGAAGAGATATTCAACAAAGTCCCTGTATTTCCTATTCAGGATAAATCTTAATAATAATCACAATCAACAAAATAAATAAAATTTAGATAGACTGACCAATTAAAAAAAAGAGAAGACTAAAATCACTAAAATCAGCAATAAAAGAGATATCATTGATACCAGTCTATAAGAAGGGTTGTATCACTACAGAAAAGATTGTAAGGGCATATGTAGCATAATTTTGTACCAAAAATTATCTAATCCAAATAAAATGAACAAACTATTAGAAAGAAACATATTGTTAAATCTGAATTAAGAAGAAATGAAAAATCAGAATAGGTCTATCACAAGTAAAGAGATTAAATCACTAATCAAAAAAACTTCCCACAAAGAAAAACCCAAGACCAGATGGTACCAACAGTGAACTCTACCAAACATTTAAGGAATTAACAACAATCCTTCACACATTCTTGCAAAGACAGAAAAGGAGGGAGAACATACCAACCCATTCCATGAGTTGGCATTATTACTCTGATAACTAAACCAAAGGCATCACAAGAAAAGAAAACTACAAACCAATGTCCATCATAAATAGATGCAAAAGTCTCCAACAAAAACTAACAAACCAAAGCCAGCAAATACAAAAAAGTCTTACACACCCTGGTCAAGTGGGATTTTTCCAAGAATATAGGATTAGTTTACCACAGGAAAATCAATGTAATACGGTCATATTAACACATATAAAGGACAAAAACCATGTGATACTCTCAGTAGATGCAGAAAGGATTTCATAAAATCCACATCCCTTTATGATAAATATACTCAACAAAACAAGACTAGAAGAAAACTTCCTCAACCTAATAAAGGGTGTCTATGAAAAACTCACAATCAACATCATACTTAATTTCAAAACACTGACAACTTATCCTTTAAGATCAGCAACAAAATAAGGATGTCCATTCTCACTGCTCTAATAAACATTGTATTGGAGCTACTAGCCAGAGAAATTACACAAGAAAAAGAAATAAAAGGCATCCAGACTGGAAAGAAAAAAGTAAAAGTATCTCTATTTGAAGATTACAAAATCTTGTATATGTAAGATCTTCAGAAGTCCACCAAATAACTCTTATATTAATAAAAAAGTTCAACAAGATTACAAGATACAAGATCAATATACAAAAATCAATTGTACTTCTATACATTAGAAATAAATAATCCAAAAGGAAATTAAGAAAATAATTTCATTTACAATAGAATAAAAAAATTTATAATAAATGGAACAAAAAGTGCAAAACTTGTACACTGAACACTATAAAACATTGAAATAAATTTAAAAAATCTTAAATAAATAGAAAGGCAGCTCATGTTCATGGACTGAAACACTTAATACTGTTAAGATGACAATACTCCCCAAATTGATCTGCAGATTCAAGGTAGTCCCATCAAAATTCTAGCTGACTCCTTTGCAGAAATTAAAAAGCTAACCCACATAAAAACTAAGGGACCCAGAATAGCCCAAACAATTTTGATTAAAAAAGAACAAAGCTGGAAGACTTACACTTTGATATTTGAAAACTTGCTGCAAAGCTAAGGTAAGTAAGACAGTTTGTACTGGCCTACAGGTAGACTCATAGATGAATGAAAAAGAATTGAGGGACATCTGTAATACTATCAACAATAAAATAAAAACTAAAATAGAATACGTAAAAAGTTTTTTTAAAAAGAAAAAAAGAAATGAAATAAACTCCAGAAATAAACTCCATATTTATGGTTAATGATTTTCAACAAGGATTCCAAAACAATTCAATGGGGAAAGGTCAGTGTTTTCAATAACAATAACAAAATAATGAATGTGAACTCCCTACTTCACATCATGTACAAAAATTAACTCAAATGGGTCATAAACCTAGAAGTAAAAGCTAAAACTATAAAAGCCCTAGAAGAAAACATAGGAGTAAATCTTTATAAACTTGGGTTTTTAGATTTGGCATCCAAACACAAGCAACAAACAAAATATAGATAAGTAGGCCTTCATAAAAAAAAAAAACACAAAAAAAACACATTTGTGCTTCAGGGACACTATAGGGAAAGTGAAAAGACAGCCCAAAGAATCACAGAAAATATTTGCTAATCATATATCTGATAATGGCCTAATATCCAGAATATATAAAGAACATTTAAAACTCTTAAAATAATAAAAAGACAAACAAATAACCCAATAAAAAAATTGACAACACATTTGAAAAGACATTTTCCCAAATAAGATACAAATGACAAATAAGCACATGAAAAGAAGCTAAATATCCTTAGTCATTAGGAAAATGCAAGCCAAAAGCACAATAAAATACTTCTTCACTAGGATGGCTATAACCAAAAAGATGGACGATAACTAGTATTAGTAAGAATGTGGAGTAGTTGAAACACTCATTCATTGCTGGAGAGAATGTAAAATGGTGCAGCCACTTTGGAAAATTACTTCTCAGTTACTCAAAAAGGTAAACACGTAGCTAGGATATGACCCAGGAATTCCATTCCTAAATAAACATATGAAAACATATGTTTACACAATAAATGTCCATAGTAGTGCTATTCACAATAGCCCAAAAGTGTAAACAACCCAAATATCTATCAATTGATGAATAGATAAACAAAATGTGGTATATTCATATAATGGTATAATATTTGGCAATAAAAATAAATTAATTGCTGATACATGCTACAATATGGATGAACCTTGAAAGCTGCTAAGTTGAAAAAACAGCCAGCACAAAACTACACAATGTATGATTCCATTTATATGAAATGTTCAAAATAGGCAAATCCATAGAGACAGAAAGTAGATTAGTGACCACAGATGCTGTGGAGAGAGGACAGTGGGGAGTGACTGATAATGAATACAGGGTTTCTTTTTAGGGGGATGAAAACATTCTGTAATTACATAGTGTTTTGCACAGCCTATGAGTATACTAAAAACCACTGAATTGTACACTTTAAATGGGTGAATTTTATGGTATGTGAATTATATCTCAATAAAACATAATCACATTATTACCTATTCTGGTTTCTAAGTTTACTATTTCATGGGTGCAACCAGAAGTGGGACTCCTTTCAGACTATTTATTACTACCATCCCCTTTTTAGGCAACTGGGGAAAAGGGGCTTATCCAAGATAAGGCCCTGTGACATGCCTATCTCTTAAGGTATCTGCCACAATTGTTATAACTAAGAAGAGTAACAATCATAGCACCTAATCACAACTGTTCTTTTTATAGTAGGAACACTGAATGATAAAAATCCCTCTATATTGATTGCAAAATAATAAATAAGAAGAAAATTAAGACATGGTTCAAGACATGAAGATGTTAGAATATTCTATGCTTACCTTTTTTTTCTTCTTATAACTTGTATTTTAAGGGGAATATTGTGTTCTCTATACTGTCGTACAGTGTTTTATCAAGTCTATTTGCTCATATATTAAAATAAAGTTTCTCTTGTGGCCTGCCTTTTAAGTTTGTCTTTGGGGACATTAGCTGGTCAAAAGTACCATGTGCTTTAACACTGGTTAATTTTTTTAAAAGTTTCTCTAGTCAAGATAATCATAAATTATCTATATTGCTAGTCTTTTAAATCATTAGTTAAAGACAGAGAACTGCCTCAATCTCCAGGAAATCCCCATGGGTGTTATTATTCACACTGTCTCAGGACAAGGAACACCAGGAAAAGTGCAGGCAAAGGAGTAGGACAGGGATATGGGGAAATTAACTAATGGAGATTCTGGTCTCTCTGAGGAAAGAGAGAAGTCCACTGGTCTGTGTTTTCAAGGAAAAATATATTAAGACAGGGTTTAGTCCAAAATCTTTCCATTTGTCCATCCATCCACCCATCAGCCCATCCATCCATCCATCCATCCATCCATCCATCCATCCATCCATCCATCCATCCATCCATCCCTTTACTCAGCATTCCTATGTTGCAGGCACTAAGTCAGGAATAAAGCATTTAATAACTAAATTATGGGTAGACATTATGGCAGCAATCCAGGTAATTTTGAAGCTAGGTAGGTAAGGTTTCAAATAACAAATCCATTACTGTATGCCCATGTCAATAATAGAGTGCCTAAAGATGTCAAGCCCTGTGCTTGCTCCTTTCTCTACATTAACACATTTAGTCCTCACAGAATGTGAGATGGGTAGCATATCTTACAAATAAGGAACATGATTATCAAGAAAGGTAAGCAACTTGCCTGAGATGATTCAACTTATAAGAGACAGGATATGGATTCTGACTCCAAAGCCCATGATCTTTCTATTGAGCCATTCTGAGTACAAGATTCTCCCAGGTAGTCGAGCAGGCAATCCAAGCTAAGCTGGAGTTCAAGACAGAGTTATAGTCCCAGAAGGGAAAAGAATGGCTATGTAGCAAAAATGAGGTCACTATCTTATAGGTTACCTAGTATATCAACACACTAAAAATCAAGTGCCACCAACTGGTCAGCTACAGTTGCTGATGCTGGCATCTGCTGGTTGGGACCATCTCAGGAACTAGGTAGAGGTGATCTTGATGAGGCAAGAGCATCATTTATTCCAGCTGAGAGGGACCAACATAGCAGCCAATTAGAAACCAAGCTCGAGACACAATTCATTCTGGGTACTTGTAGCAATGCTCAAATCCATACATTCTCACCAAAAGTTGAGATTTTCTTATCTGAAATGTCTTCTAATATTAAAAGGAACATTTACCTTTCTTCCCCAATATAAAAACAACGCTT
Source organism: Miniopterus natalensis (assembly GCF_054644295.1). Taxonomy (NCBI): domain Eukaryota; kingdom Metazoa; phylum Chordata; class Mammalia; order Chiroptera; family Miniopteridae; genus Miniopterus; species Miniopterus natalensis. Next base: position 57,025,329 of record NC_142087.1, read on the forward strand.
CTTTGAACTGGCAGCCAAAGAGTAAATACCTACTTTAACTTATTTGTGGGATGCAATGAACATTGCTTTGATTTGATAACTCTTAATGAGGACAGCAGATGTCAGTGATACAGACAAACCATTGGCTTGAAAACAGAAATATCAACATAGGCACAATCTCTTAATTTTCTCATCTTTGGTGTACATTAGTTGGTTAATGGACTTGAGCCAGGATATCTACACAGGCAAGGCAAAGTGGATAATTGAGCAATTATCTGATGAATTTAAACACTAAAAAGAGTGACTTTGTTTAATTAAGATTTTGCTCTAAACTGCTGGAGCATCTTTCTTTGGGGAAAAGTCATGGAGCCAGAAGCAGAAGTAGGTGTGCGTATTTGCGCTTCCTTATTGCATTGTAGTGCGACTTCAAGAGACCTAGCAGCGCTGAGAGAGGGACTTGACCTTCGGGCTGTTTTCTATAAGCTACATGATTAGTAATGAATCTTTGCTGCCATCACTGGGAGGCAGGATACAAATAGAAATAACACATGGCAGCATCTTAGCTTTAGCCCGTTTCTGGAAGTTTAGTGCTTATGATTCGGGAAGGAGAACCCGTCCCCTTCCCTGGTACAATCTAGGATCCAAGCTGTGTAGTTGCAATGAGGTGATGTGTAAAGATAATGGCAGGATCTATCACGTCAGCACCCTTGTTTGAGGAAGCACCAGCCCCTCATATGACGGATACAGGGGTAGTATTGGGATCTAAGCCTTGCCGTATGGCACTGGCCCAAAACTGATACCCATGAAGCTTTGAAGGCAGCCAACCGCTTTATAAGTAGTCAGGCTTGAACAGGTTAGCTCTTATCTATAAGTATTACTATACATGTTTAGTAGATGAGAAAAAATTATCATGGAAATATTGAGTAGCTGTCTCAAAGACATATTTAAAAAATGTGAACCAGGGTCAAACGCCAAATCTGTTTGACTCCAAAATTGCTATATTCTAATGACTTCATCTACCCCTAAAAAGAAACCATTCCCACAAAAGTAAAGACAAAATATATCATTATGTAAGTTATTACCTCTCTTGAGGATGCTTTCACTGTAATACAGGATAAGTCAGTTAGATCCGTATACTACAGCTGGCATCCCCCCATCATGTCCAGGCATGACTGGCCCATTGGACCAGAATGATCCAGCTTGCCAAACAATGTAGCAGAGACTGTCCCACAGAACTCACAATGAAAACTAAGAATTAAAACCAGATACAGAAAGTATGGAATATGTTACATTCATGTAGAAGACAGAAAATGGCCGGAATTATTTAAGTAAACACAATCGTTTACACATACTAATTCAAATATTCCAAACAGGTCAAAATATAAAATTTAACCATATTTTCATGGATAAAAACAGACTGAATACTGGAAATTCTATATGGTCAACATTTAACTTAATGAGAAAAATTAAAATTCCCATTCTCCAGGCAGTTTACATTAAATTTCATCTCTATTGAATATTATCTGTATAGACACAGCCAAGATTCCTCATTTTGCAGACACATCCAAAAACATTAGCCAAAACCTAAGCAAAAAAGATATATATGATATTGTATTTCTGAAGACATTTAATAAAGACTTTTTATGTCTTTGGTAACTACTTAACAAGAAACCATATAGCAAAAGCTGGAGAGGGAAGTGGTTATGGATAAATATGTGGACGAAAAGGGACCACATACTAAACCTAAAAAGCTCAGGGCAGGCCTGCTTGGCCGCCTTGCAAACTCAGAGACTTAAAATAACCACAAAGGACAGTCTGAAATTAAAACTTTTTAAACATAAGCAGTTTATGGTTGGTAGCCATGCCCTGAGGCAGTATTTTTCCCTAACAAAGGTTGACTCTCACCTTAACTAAGCCTGTCTGGTTGTCTGCTGCATCTGAGATGATAACATGCCTGATTAACACGTGTCTTTGCAAAACAAAGTAATCTCCCCGCCCCAATGCACCAGGGGAGAAACCACGAATCCAAATCCTCTCATTAATGTTAACTGCTGACTGTTAACTACCCTGCACCCATCTATGTAAAAGAAGTATGTGTCTATCCAATCCCAGAGGTTTCCCGGCTTCTTTGCTTTCTCCCACCTCCGTAGTCTATCATCAGTGAATTTCATGTAACCCACTTGCATCTCCCCCTTTGATTGTAATCTATAAAGCAAGGTGCAAAACTGCCATTCTCCAGAGCATTATTTCAATCCGTTGAGATTTTGGCTCCCTGGCATTTGTCAACAGTTGAGCTCAAATAAACTCACAAAAAATTCTTCACAGGTGTGAATGTTTCCTTAGGTTAATAAATATAAATTCTGAGAAAGTTTACTAGCTCCTAGGTACTACTACAGTGTAAAAGCAGCTCAAAATGGTATATCTACATGTCTAGCACCAAGTATAAAAAGTATCCAATTGCAAAATATTTTGTTCTAAATTGAGCAATGAAGAGTTTTGAATTATTATACTAACTCAAATATTTTCATGTGAATGGGGGATGCTATAAGATTTCTTTATTAGGTTCTGTTTTCCAAGGACAACTCAAAAGTTCTCTACTTTGGAAAATTACAGCCAATGAATTTTTTAAAAATTAAAACATCCTGACTTGAAAAGCAAAGCCACAAATGAATCACACATAAATTTCAAGAATGAGAGGGAATTATATGTCATATGTGATAACAAGTGGCAATACTAGGACTCTAGACTGGGCAAGAATTACTATGAAAAATTTCCTGGTTTAAATAGCAATTAAGGACTTAATGGGGGAAAGTAATCAGGAATATGGGTGATCTAACCAGTAAAAGAGCTTTAAGTGGGTAATACAGTACTCAAAATATGCCCTGTGAATATTCATGAGTTGATCTTATTATGACTTATCTACATGGTGATATTTTCAAGTAGGAAAACATTTGATGAAAAGAAAATAGCTCCTGAGCTTCTGAACATTATAAAATTCATATCGTAAAGGAAGAAAGATTAAGCGCTATGAGTAAATGATGGACAGTTGGATAAAATGTTGGACAACTCGTAACTGTGCAATTTAAAAATGGTGATTTACCACTCCAGAAAAATCCAGGCCGTTTAATATGTTCATCCCAATAAGTAGAAAACACATGAAAAGTGGTTGGTTTCAAAAGACAGAAATATCTTCCAGGCCTACCTCTCAAACATTTTTGCATATGCTTATTGACTTAAGATAATTGCTTTCATTAAAAATGGAAAAGGGTTATAAAGAAGTTTCAGATAAGAACAAAAGTTTATGTTCAAATTAAGAAAAGCCTGCTCTTTTGCTCTTGTGCTGATGCCAGGAAGAAAACAAACGAACAGCAACGGCTGCAACAGAAGCAGCAACAAAAGTCCACTCGGGAATGAAGGATCTACTCAGGAAAATGGCATAATTTCCGAGCCCCCAGTGAATATGGAAATCAGAAAAGCTAAAATATGTGTGTGCTGTGCGGGTGAAATGTTGGCTCATGCAAAAGAACCTGCTGAGAAAATGCATCAAACCTGACCTGAATTAGCCAGACAGGCTGTCTAAAGCTGTGTCTGCATATCAGCAAATGGTGCGAGAAGATGTAATGAATGTATATGTAGTTTGTTGCCATAGAACTTTCTTGTGAACATACTGTCAACACCATTTTCTTTTTACATCTTGGCCTAAAGCATGACAGTCAGTCAAACTGAGTGCTTTTCCCAGATACACTTGTTTTTCTTTAGAAAGTAGCTGGCCATGGTTTCTGGATCCCTAGGAGGTGATCCCCCCGGTTGGCCCCCTGCTTGGGTGGCATTCAAAAGCCCAACATATTTTTATGAAGCTTCACCTCACAGAAGTGCTAATGACCACTTCCACCCAGCTTCCCTTTCTCTTTTCTGCCATCACAGTCATGAATACATTCAGCCTCCAAAATTTAAACAAAGGATCACTCTTTCACAACTTAATAGAAAATTCTTGATCTTAGCCAAAGAAACTGTCCCCTTCAGCTTCCAAAATCACATCCAATATTTTCCCATTCAAATTCATTGAATTTGGGGTTTACTCCAAGTTCTGTGCTGGACCATGACAGCCCTGCTCCCACCTCCGCCTTTTATATATAAGTTTGAGATTTGCAGGTCTCTAAAGTTAATGTGAAGATAAATTTAACTTAAAAGTATTGAAACTTAACAAGAACTCCAAACATTCTTCATTTCCATCAAAAGTAAAATTCTTGGTCCGTTTGCTTCCTGGGGAAAAAAAGTACATGATCACTAGGGAGATGAATACTTATAATTAATACACCCTGTGAATGTCAGCTGCAGCATAACTTTTCCCTCCACACTTGTCACGGTGTCGCATTCATCCTTGAGGGATCCATCAATTCACACAGAAGCATCAGGAGGCCAGAAGGAAAGTTTGTCTTCATTTCTACCTTCTTTCCAAGGTTAACTACCTTCAGATCACATTCAGAATAAAATAAGGAACTCATATTTTTTTCCTAGGGTTTTAGTTCTCAAATGTAAAAAGAAAAGAAAGAAAAATTAGGTCCAAAATGAGTGTGATGCATATTCATGAAGGGCAAAGCAATACTCAAGCTATTGCAGTGTTGGTGACCTTGAGCTGTATCAATTTACTGACTGATCTGTAAAGGGTCTGATGAAATGTATGCCATAGATACTGAATTCCTGCAAACATATTTCTACTAGTAAAAAAAAAAAAAGTAAATACACAGTAATAAAATAATAGAGGTGTTGATTACAGCAAAGAAAAGACAGTGACTTGTGCCACTATACTGGACTCCAGCCAGAAGGGTGAAGATCCATTCTACTGGTTAGAAAATGTGTAAGTAAAATAGCAGCAGAGAAAAAGTTGATCTTCTGTTTGCTATCTGCTATCTTTATATTTTTGTCCTCAAGCATCACACCAGGTCTTTCCTTATTCTTGATTTGTACAAAGCATTAAAAATCCTTGGTACTATTTTAAAAATATTATTTCTGTAAGCTTCAGTTTAACCTGGGACATAGATTTCTTGAAATCCCTCTTTTTAAAGTTTTATGGCTCTTTTTTGCATTTGCTCTTAGTCATGTGTTCCTTCGTTCTTACATCCTTTTAATCTCTGACTTCATCTCCTTTTAAAAACAAGCATAGTCAAAATTTCTCTAAATAACTCTTCATGCTCTGAATGTATAATCTGAACTTTATTTTTCAGACTCTCCATCCCCTCTTTAGACACAAACTGCCTTAATATTTATCTAATGGTGTTTGTTTAATTTGTAGTAAGAGACTCTTCTAGTTTCTTCTCTTTCTTAGTCTTTTTCTGTCTTTTTCTCTGATCCTGCTTCCCCCATATCTTTTTAAAAAAAAAAAAAAATATGTTTTTATTGATTTCAGAAAGAGGAAGGGAGAGGGAGAGAGAGAAACATCAATGATGAGAATCACTAATCAGTTGCCTCCTGCAAGCCCCCTACTGGGGATTGAGCCAGTAACCCATGCATGAGCCCTGACCGGGAATTGAACCGTGACCTCTAGGTTCAGAGGTTGATGCTCAATCACTGAACACCACCGGCTGGGCCCTCCATGTCTTTATGCTCCACCACCAGCAACAATTACAGCTCCTCTTTCATGTTCTTGTCTCTCATGTCCTTGTCTCTCTTCCTTGGCATATTATTTAATGCCATTTCTGACTAGATGCCCCACCAGCAACTCAAAATCCGTATGTCGGAAACCTAGTTAACCAACCCTCTGCCCAAATTAGCTCTTCTTCTACAGGGTTACATTTCTCTTGTAACTAACATAAACAGCTCCACAAAGTCAGATCACAAATATGGTCAAACAGAGAAAGCTGAGTAGAGACTCAACGTGCCTGCAGAAAGGGAAATTCAGTATTTTGGTCTCGAGGTCCTCTTCTCCTCCTGATTGCTTAAAACAAAAAGGGTATTTTGGATCATCCCAACTTTTACTTCCAATCAGAGTCTAATAAGGCCTCTTACTGACATTATTGCTCTTATTTATTGATTGATTAATTTTTAGTCATACAAGAAATCTAAAACTGGGTCTCTTAGGGCAAGAGCTTGCTGAGAGCCCTGTCAGTGACCGAAGAAGATCTGAAATTTTGGATTCTCTAGGAGAGATTGGTACCAATGTCAAGGTTCTTCCCCAAGCTTTGGCACACCCCAGATAAGTAGTTATGGGTAAGGAATGTAGATGTGATTTACAATGTCCTCCAGGTGGTCTGGGGCATCTTTACCTTTTCTTTGACCCGTCACATTGGGCATCTCCAGTTTAGTATTGTCTTTTCTCAGTCTTTATTATGAAGCCCAGCATGCTAGGATCATTTTGTCCCAAGTTTCTTGTCACTTCCTTTAAAATCAAAAATCATCTGAACTATTATTTCCTTCAGCATTTGATAAAGCTTAAATGGAAAGCAGATTGTGTTTAGTATGCAGCTTTCATCTTTAGCAAAGTTAGTTCTTCCATATATATAAGTACCCCATCCCTAATATAGACATTCTGTGATCTGTATTTGAAAAGCATTGCCCACGTTTTCCCTCTGCATGGGTTCTGCAGCATACTCCAGCTACATCATCGATTCTAGGTCTAATTCCTCTTCTCTGAGTTCAAATACTTCCCACCATATCCACCACTCCATTTTCATTGATTTTTCCCAAGTATAGACATTTTGAAAATGTAAAACTTCCTTCTCTCTATGTATTAAACTCTTTAAGAACAAATTATGTCCTTCCATTCATAAATCTTGCCCTTCTAAGTCTCAATGGAGATTTTGGCAATTATATTTTGTGTATGTGTGTTTAAATAGCATTATCTTTGTTCTCTCCCACTCAAAGTAATTTCTTTGCTTTGAATTCCCCACATTGTCTCAGATTTATCTTATCTCTGGTTTCCTTTGTCAGTTACTTTTTAAAAATTCAGATTCATGATGCTCTCATTCTCTGGACTACACTGGAATGCAGAAAGGTAATCTTTGAGTCCCTTTAATGTTCTCTCTAGCAGAGGGCACGATTTCAAACACAGCAGATGAAACTAGTATCAAACTTGGTATAAGATAGACATCTAATACATCATTACATATTCCTGCAACAGTTCTTGCAGTTTCCAATATTTATTGAAGTGTCGGTTGGATTATATATCCTCATTAGCATCCCTGCAAGTACCATTTATAAATATCCATGGAAATTCTCCTATTTCCGTAGTTTGTAGATCCTGGAGATTAGAAGGAGGGAGTTGTTCAGTAAATGCAATTTCTGGCTCCCTCTCCATCTTTTAGGCGGAGATAACTTAGTTTACCAGGCATTCAGGGCACGGTGTTTAGTCAAAGTATTTACTTCAAGTTGTCAGAAGCAAGAGGCTAAGGAAGAGATTAAATTTATTACACAAAGACATGTTTTTACATAATCTAACTAGAAATTCCTTGAAAGCAGACACACGCTGTTAAAAACAACCACCACCACAAAAATTACTTGGACAGAGGGTGTTACTCTTCTACTACGTGCTGCAGCCGTTCCTCAAAGTGAATGGACTGCAGGGCAAATTGCAGCGAGGCATCTGAGATCCGTGACCGTGGGCGAGTTAATGGTCTGGGAGCCAAAATTCACATCTCCAGAGGTGTGAAGGAAGAGCCAGGCCTTGTGGGTAAAGTAAATGCATATCCTGCAGCCAGGAAATCAAGTGAGCAAGAAACTGAGTTGAATCCTAAAGTGAGAATGTTTTCCCCTCGGGCATCTGGCAATTGCCATACGTGCTCTTCATTTACTTGTAGATGACTCGGGACCTGGACAAAGAACACGCCCAGCTGGGGACCTGAGCACTGTTGCCCAGGCACATTGTGGTTAGAGCGAAGGTGAGGGCAGACACTTTGTATAGGACTATTCCTTGTCATCAAGGGGACATACATTACCAGTAGATGGAATAAAATAGCATCTACGTGAAACATAATTGCTACTGAAGTACTGGTTTTGAGAAAGCTCAAAGAAGAAAGTGATGAAGATGGTCCGACATAAATACCACAACAATAATGATAATATTTACTGGTATAATAAGTACTATTATTATATTATATATTAACATAGGTTTTTTTTTTAAGTGCCTGATATCATTTAATCCTCACATGATACCTGGGAGGCAGATACTAACATTACCTTCACCTTTAAATCAGGAAAGCAGGTTAGAAGAGGTTATGTAGCTAGGGAGATAGTAAGGTTTGTCACAGACTACAATCCAGAACGGTCGAACCCTCAACCTAAACCTCATAGAGATCCTCAGAAGGATGTGAAGAGTTGACAGGACTGAGCAGGCAAAGGGGAGAGGAATAAGTTATGGAAAACAGTGCAAGATTAGCTGGCTGGACTCAGAGAACCTCTACTTGGAAAAGGGAAGATACATTAAATAGGTGGCATGGGCCAGGCTATAAAGGGAGGGCTTCAGGATAGTCCTGTAAATGCAGAACTTTATGGATTTCTGCTTTCCCCAAAGACTTGGTCTACGGAATTGATACAGTTATTTTCTTCACAAGTCCAGAAAGTATTCATTATCAGACGAACATGAACTTAATTCTGGTCTTCATATAGGAAAAATGAGATCTTTGACAGGTCACTTAACTGTTCTCAGCCTCAGTGTTCACATCTGCCAAAATGGGGATAACAGCTCATATGACATAGGGCTATTGCAATGATTAAATGAGATGATCCCCACAACACATTCAGCCCCATGTCTGACATAGAGCAACCACTCAATAAATGTTAGTTGTTATCATAACCACTTTGTGTAAGGAACTGGTCTAAGAATCTAAAGAAGCATAAAGTAGGATGTCAACCCTTAAATTGCTTAAGTTCAGAAGAGGAATATAGACACAGTTGCTGTTCTGCAAACAAAATGACACAGGAGTGTTGGCTCACCTTCTTTGTGTAGCCTTCAGTAGTTGCAATCAAGCAAGGCTTATGCCCTTACTCAGCTCCTCGTAGCACTTCGTTCATAGCAAATATGTTGATATGCTGGATCTACAACTTAACAAATATTCAGTAAGGATGAGCCTGTTTCTCCTCTAGTGTGGGTAACTACAGAACATGGAAAAGAGTTCAAAAGAAAAGGCAGGTTTGATGCTGGAGAAGGTGGCTCACTGGTGTGTATACCAAGCTAGCAATGTTCTCCTGAAACTGGGGAGAAAGAACAGGGTTAAACTAATCTATTGGCTCAATTAAATTAAGGTATCATGAATGCCTATAGTCCTTCTTAAAGTGGATAAATTTAAAAAGTTGGTTTGGAATGATTCATATTTCCACACAGTTCTCCTTCTATCTCCTAAACACACCACTATGTTTTTCCACTCAAGATCCTTGTAGTCCTTACAGAGAATTGTCCTGTGTAATTAGGTTTGTTTTCTTCAGACTTACTTGCTCAAAATCACTTTTGCTTTCTTCCTAATTTCCCTTTTTCTCTGTCCCACATTATTAACTACATTCCTTAGTGTAGTTCTTCTCTGGTTATGTCAGGAGACAAGCAATGTAATTAAATTTGTCTAAGGTGTGAATGACTGATACCTTCTTGATCTTACCAGCATTGAAAAGGTGTGCTTAAAATATATATGTTGAGTGTCAGAGTATGTTTAGAGTCCAACTTAAGCTCTAGTTGTAGAAATCGAGCTTTTTTTGTGCATTGAAGGGAAAAGAAGATTTAGGCAATAATATAGGAGAGAGACTCCATGTTATTTTCTGGCAATGTGGACAAGTATCCATTCCTGTGGCATATCTGATCCAGAATTTCCTTGTTATATTGAAAAAGGCCCTCTTGTAGAACACCGTTAATGTGATACATGTATTTTGAACTAGAAAGAATTCTAATCTGAGCATATTTGCCAATGGTTTTGAATTATGCCTCCTAGGAAGATGGTGAAGATTCCAGAAAAATTCCAGCAACAAAGAAGCACAAGGACCAATGACATTCAAATTGGTTGGACATAAAGATAACCGGGTGGACAGAAACATTCCGACTTTTCATCTCAGCTAGGGACTTACAGGCCCCCTGATGAAAAAGACTCAAGCCAAAGCACTGAGGAGCACTCGATAAAGATGTTTTCCCAGTATGTGGCAGCAGTTAAAAAGCAAATAGGTTTCCGGGATATAACAAAAAGGGTTGGAAGATACAGTGGCACAATGAACAACGGAGGCTTTTTTCTTCAGAGAGACTGGATGCCTGCCACCTTCCCACCTGAAAGCTACGAGGCAGGTTGAAAGAATCCTGAGCAATGTGTCTGAGACAGCTCGAAGTGAGTATGATCTATTCTGAATGTCTGGGAAGGCGAATTACTGGCAGTCAGATGGAAGGATTCACAATTATGAAAGGCATGGTGAAAGCTGATCAGATTCTCCTTTCTTCTAGGCTTCATACTTCAAAACAACCAGAACTTCATTTTATTAAAATGCTCATCGCTGTCAGTTAAGGAGATGGGAGTCTGCTTGACAGCACTGCCTAAAAGGCATTGTTAGGGATGCTGGCAGGGCTCTCAGGCCACCTGACCTAAACGGGGCTCTTGCTAATGCATCCTCATAGCACAGTCCTGGAAGCTAAAACACATTGCAAAGACAAGTCAGGCTGATTTCTAGATTAAATTCCCCTGTCCACTGCTGTGTGCTTCGCCGAATGTGGTAAGCTGAGCGTGAACTTCAGCAAAGCGCTGTTGAGCAAATAAAGGCAGATAAAGAATGTTAAAAGGACTGAAAAAAATTATAAATTGCAAACTGTCAGACCATCCATAGCCTCAGCCAAGTCCAAATGGCTTCATTTTCCTTTTCTAGTCTGGCCAGTCTGCTTGAGTCTCTCCCACTGGTATTTTTGGGATACGGTCCAGGCCATTACGAACAGATCCAACAATGTGCAGTGATCTTGAAGCTTGCAGAAAAGTTTGGGACTACTTAAATTACACCCCATTTATCTTTACCAAGGGATTGTGTAGTTCTGTCAAAAGTATCCTTGGTTCCCTGGCGAGCTAGCTTGCAGTAATTCTGCCATTTGGGAAAGATTTAGAGGTACAGTTTATAATAAATGCTCAGGATTCAGTATTTCCTTCTGGTTGAATCTTCTGTCTCCTTCCATTCCAATGACTGTAACCTCTTTCCTTCTATAACATATGGCTATTTATCTTTGGTGTCTTTTCCACTAGAGATGGAGTCATAACCTTTTGTCAACCTTAACCTTCACCCAAATATAAAAAGCTGTTTCAATACTCAATCAAGCCATTTGTTAAATGTTCTTTGCCTGGGGTAGAGCTAATTCAACTTCCTGTATTCTTTCATGGGATAGATTTCCTTCTGTGATTGGCACTTAACTAAAGCAATACTTTAGGGAAACTGATGAAGTTTTCAAGAAACCAAGTACCAGAGTATGTAGTATTGTGGCAAGAGCCCTGGTCCTAGAGGCAGAGAAGCTGAACTGGACACCAAGCTCCACTCCTGATAGCTTTGCAATTTTTAGAGAGTTCACCTCATTCAGCTTTGGTTTCCTCATCTGTGAAATAAGGACAGTGTCTGCTCTCAGTGATGTTTTAATAACTACATGACGTGATACACAGGAGGGCTATTTCACATAATGCCCTGCATTGAGTAACATCTTTTTCTGTTTTTCCTTTGCTTTAACTCCTTACCTACCCTCTCTTGTCTCTCCTTCCTTCTTTCCTTCCTCCCTTCCTTCCTTTCTTTTCCTATATCCCACTATCTACACTGTTTCCCAGCCACACCCTCCACTCTTGCCAGGAAGGTCTATCAACAGACCCAATACATGCCACACTCGCCCCTGTAGAACTTTTGCTTATGTGGCCCCTTGATCATGTTTGCAATCGCCTCTCCAGGTCCCAAACATTATTCAAATACTGCTCTTTCTTTAAGATTCTTCTCCAGTCTCAGTTTTACTGTGGACTCTCTTCCAATGGTTCTCTACAATACTAAGTTCCTTTTCTCTCTCAATTCTTACTGTACTTACTGTGTGTCAGTGCTCTCCAAGTAGTTTATTTTGGGGGATTGTACCTCTTTAGTTAGACTCCAAGCTCTCTAATTCAAACGTGAACATCTTTTGCATTCTCTGAAGCCCTATCATTTTTGTAGGTATAGTGTAAGTCTTAAACAAAACGTGTTAAACTATTTTGTGTGATTAAATATCAGTCTAATTCTCTAGTTTGGTCTTAACTATTTATTTCAATAGATCTGCTTATATCTCCAGATGGGAGCGTTCACCCGGTCTCCTATAAGGGCTTCACTTCATAAGATTATTATCATCATGTTTTCTAGTTCATAATTATATAGTTAGCTAAAATTTTTCTAAAACAACAATTTAAAAAAACACACCTTTAGAATAAAATATTCACTATTGTCTGTGGCTTTACTATTAGGGTACTATAATATCTAGTGATGTTCTGGTAAATGGTTAACCACCATCTTTGTGTAGAAAAAGGGGAAAAAATCCCCTGATTTCTGGTGTTTGTCAGTTTTCATGGTGTAAATAGTTCTATCATAGCCGATTTCAAGCTTCCAAAGTAATTTCACAGAGTGCGAAGGTGGGACAAGATGTGTCCCTTCAGAATCCTGCTCCAGTGCACGCCAGCTCCAGACCACCAGTGACTATCCCACTATCTTCAAGACAGGTGATTTTCTCTGTTTTAGAATATCTTAAGATCTTGTCTCTCTAGGCAGCCCTAAAATAGATTAACTCTGTAAATATCATTCCCACTGACAAAGAAACCAACAGCTGTCCAGGAATGGATTTGAACTTTCCACTTTAGGAAATTTATCTCAGAATTCCTTCCTAGGTTGCTTTAAGAGAGACTGACATGCTCATTCTTTGATATGAAGAACAGAAAGCATCTCTCTTCGTTCATCTCCAGAGTGAGAGCTCATCTCTTCCATACTAACATCGCTTTATTTAGTCTCTCATAGATGGGGCTATTTTTCTGAGCATGAGTTGAAGGAGTGGAAGTCATTAAGAGTTTCTTTCGTATTGAACAAGCCTTTGGCATATAGCATTAGCTTGGTATACTTATACAAGCAAACACTGCATTTGTCATTTCAGGCATTGGTCTTAATTACTCAAAATTCCTCCCTTCCTAATACCTCAATACCTCCAGTCAGCAACACTCTGGTAAATGCTTTCTCCAGGTTTGTGGATTTTAGCATTTCCCACCATGGCTGAGTTCAGCTTCCAAAATGACATCAGCCAGTCAACAAAATTCCTGAAAATTTATTAGTCAGTTCTAGTGAGCTTAGACTCTAAGACAAAAACAAGCCAGCTTCAACACTGCCTCAAGTGAGCCTATGGTGGTGCCTCATGGTACTATGGTAAAGCGGGTGAGGCATCTCTGCATTTCTCATATTCTATTCAATGTCTTACTTCTAATGATTATCCAAATTACAAAGTGCACTTCAATTATGTTCAAGGAACCAAATTTCAAGTCTGGATCTTCCATAATTAGCTATTAGACTTTAAGTCCATCCCTTAATCGTCTTTGGTCACAGCTTCTCCATCTGAGGAAAAAAGGACAGCAGCACATTTGAGATGCTTTCCAGCTCCAACATTCATCTTTCCAGTAGTCTAAGAAGAGAGAAATGGGCTTTGCAATAATAGGCAAGTACCTGCCCTCGACATCTGTGTCAAGTATTGCCTTATATAACATCTTCAAAGGCTGTTTGAAACTCACCAAAAGATGCAATTGAAGCATAAATTGTCAACATGTATTGGTTTATCAGTCCCTTCTGCAGAAAATGTCTCTGACGTTCCACTCTTTATCCGCTTACTTCTGAAGTCATTTCTGTGACCCTTTCCCCATCAGGGCTGCTGTTTTGTTCCCCACCCTTTTTTTATTTTGATGCTATTGTTTTGGTTTCTCCTTTGACCCACAGTGATAAAGCAAGACCTGGGTTATGGATTTGATCAATTGCACAAATTCATCCCACTAGCCACCCATCCCATCAGATGAATCATATGCATCTCAAAATATTTGGATCACTGTCTCCATCCTAAGATTAAAATTCTTATATGTCGGGGTCTTCTTTGTTAGGCCATTCTATTATTTGATGTATACTAACAGTTCAGCATAAGAAAAAGTTGAAATACTGGCTGTCTCTAGCAAATATAGAAAGATAATATACTTGTTTTCACCAGAGTTAACATTATTTGATACATCCTCTTTACTTGCAACATAGCAAACAGCAACTCTAAACTAGTGGAAATCAAGAATTCAGCTCAGGCATCTAACCTCATACTGTTCACATGTCAAATGTGAGCCAGAGCAGCAGGAAACTGGCCTGCTCTTTCTAATTACAATTATGATAAGAGTTTAGCACAAGTCTACTTAAAATCATAAAACCTCTCGGTGCAAGACTAGTATCTTATCTCATTGTGTATTCATATGATTAAGTTTATTTGACTGCTCAGAGGGGAAAAAATGTCTCTCATTGTCCAACATATTCTCATTTAGGATACTATGAGGAGTAACCCATGTGCAATCACACATTGTTTAGTTTTCATGCAAATGGCATAAGCATAAAAAACAAGATGATGGGAAAGGCTTTTTCCCTCCTAACTTAAAACTAATCTCTCCTTCCAGGGAAACCACAAATCTCAGGTTCAAATAAAAGTCATTTAATTGGGTGGAATTTCAACGCAGAAACTAATGCTATTTGGACCAGCAGGCAAGTGCAATTCTCTCACTCGCCAGGGAACCACATTTCCCCAACCAGGCTGAGTCCCTCTTTCCCAGCACTGGCAAGGCAAAAAGCGTTCCAATTAGTGAGGCTAATTTTTCTCCTATCACTCTTCTCTCCTGTGCCAGTGTGGGGTAAGTGAGGGTAGGCATGGGAAATTGCTTTAAGTCATTGACAGAAGAACCAACTGATTGATTGATACTAGGCTGAAGCAATCTTCCTGTTCATCCATTGGTTTGCCACTCATCGGGAAGCCAGGAGCACTGAAAGTGAGCCAAGCCTGTCAGATGTGGCACTGAGAACACTGTTCTTTGTGGAATACTTTTGGATGCCAGATGCCAATCACTCATGGGACTTTGCCGCTCAATAAGGATTTCAGATGTGGACTTTAATTATAGTCTAGCAGAAAAGGGGTGATGGAGGGAGCAGAAGCAGCTTTATTTTTAGCAAACCCAACTCTTAGCCACCACAAGCCCTGTGAATCTATTTTAGGGGCTTGTCATTGTTGTCTGGTGGCTTTCGTTAACATTGCTAAAAAGAATCAGGTTGATAGCTTTGGGGAGTTGAAGGTCCTCACTCTAGGGAAAATGAGAGACACAGTGATCATATTTGGGAAGAGCTCAGCCCTGATGCCTTCATACTGAACTTGCTGAACCACTTGTAGAAGACATAGAAAAGTTTGTATTTTAAGAATAATCACTTTTAATATCTGCCTCAAAACACTTCAGGGAGAAAGAGAAAGTTTCTTAAGTCTACAATTGAGTGAGAGACCTAAGTAGGAATTAAAGGAAAGAAGAATTCTAACTTCATGAACACTCTAATCTCTGTATGGACTCTCTCAAGTGAGAGTGATTTCTGATGAAATCAGTCATTAGTGGTTGAGGCAGTCAGGAAGGTGTTGTGTTTATGGCGCACAAACGTCATCCTAGGTAAGAACAAGGGCATAATGACTCTACTCAGGAATTTCACATGTGTCATTTGAGAAAAACTTGTCAACAGATGGAAATGCATAATATACATACTTGTATTACATGTTAATACTTTTATAGAAATGCTAACTGGATGCAGAGAAATGGCAACCAATTGAGAAGTGATATTTAAGAAGTCGGCATGGATGGACCTGGAGAGTATTATGCTAAGTGAAATAAGCATAATGTGTACAGTGTACAGATACTGTATTAAAGAATTGTACACTTGAATCCTATATTATTTTATTAACCAATGTTACCCCAATAAATTCAATAATAAAATGTCAGCTTAAAAAAGGTGGCTATAGCATATCCCATCCCACTCTTACACACACACACACAAACACATCCTTGCTAAGAGTTGGACAAAACTTTCTTTTTATGCCATGGGGCTGCCATCAGAAAGGAGACTTGATACTTGTGAATTGGCAACCTACTGGCAAGAGACCCCTCAGGCCATTACCATTTCCTGAGCTCTGCAGCTCCCATTTTTGCACTTAATGTTAAAGGGCAATGAGCCAAAGACATCCTACTTGGAGGATGCTGTTTGTTTGTTTGTTTGTTTGTTTATTAGAGCCAGTGTACTATCTTTACATATTCCATCATCTTAAAAATCACAGTCATCACAGGCTATGAATATTTATTAAACAATACTTAAATGATACTGCTTTGGAATTAAGGAAAATTATATTTTGAATACATAGAGAGCCCTTGAGGAGCTTGCAATCAAATGAGAGGTGTCAAATAATTCTGTGTAGGCTTTGAAATAGATATAATAAAAAAATCACACAACTTATTCCCTGTTTACTGTTTATTTTAATTCAAAAACTAAACATTGAACACTTACTGTATTTGATCTCTGCTGTAAGTGATACTGGGATATGAAATAGGCAGAAGATGCAGTATTTGCCATCTATTAGAGCATGCAAGATAATATACTGCAGATGCAATTGCATGTAAGTCAATGTCGAAATGAGGGATTCAAATAATATGAATTACATGAGATCAGATCTGAGAGAGAATGGTATGGGCTAAAGTACTTAGTAAAGATTTCAACAATTCTACAGAGATAAAGCAGTTATCTAGTTACTAGATAATAATAAATTGGAAACCTTCCCTTAAATAATGGTCTTTGGGGCCATGAATTATCTACTTTATGATTCAGGTTTGATCAGAAAAATGAGATATTTGTCAATATAATAGATGTTGGGTAGTCACAATAAATACTATTAACAAGATGGATTTAAGTTTAAAGATATTTCATCATATTATAATGATAATGTACTAAGAGGGCCTCTTACTTGTATGCTTTTTCAGTGCTACCAAAGTAATAGATACTTTCCCTTTTGTGACTGGACCGCTGTGATCCAAGCTGACCATAATGTAGAGTCCAAGTTCCACTGGCTCAGCTCCTAGCCATGCCTGGGATAGTTCCTGTTCTCATACTATGTCCACATGAAGTCAGCAAAACCACCACCATCTGTTCAAAGCTTCTAGGGACAGCTCATAGCAGTGAGTCCTAATGACCTGTCTTGATCAATCCATCACAAGTATTCACTGAGTTCTTGAAATGTCCGAGACAATCTCCACGAGTTGTGTGGAAAACAAAGAAGGTTCCTGCCCTCCAAGGGTATACTACAGAGTAGGGAACCAAGATATGCACACATGAAAGATAATTAATTATAAACAATGCTATAAATCATAAAAGTCAAATGAATAGTATCAGATATGGTGAAGAAAGGAAAGAGGATCACTTTGAGAGAAATGCTCTCCTTTTCCTAGTCTTTTAAAATTATCAGCACTTCTCCTCTCCTTCCCTACAGAGCAGTCAGGCAAAGGCCAGCTACAGACAGAAATCCATTTACTGGTCATTGTCCAACTCTGCTCTCAGATTTGCTTGTTTCCTTAATCCTATACTCTGGCTATCAATATCTATTTCTAACCCATCAGTTTGGAAACTCATTTAAACTCTCCTTTTTGGTTTAGTAAAACTGGTTCCTTCTTGACTTTCCACTCTGCACCCTCCCCTGAGTTCCATATCCTTCATAGCTTCAGATAAGAGACTATCATTTATTTCCCAGCCTAACAGAGTCCAAAAGCCAGGCCAGCCCCTGGCCAGCCCTGCCAAACAAAAGGAGTTTCAGAGTAAAGAGAAAAGGACAATTAATGCGTGCATAATATGTCAAGGCACAGGATGAACAAAGTAAAATCAATGTCAAACATTCAAAAGTTCAGAGTTAAAGACGAAGAGGATAATGTTCCTCCAATTTGATCCTTTCCCAGAACAGCCAGTGAGAAGAAGCTTTAAGTCACTGCCTTGAAATCCTCTTTTAAGCCATTTAATATTAAGTATCAATGAGTATTTGTTGGATTAGTGCTGAAAGCTTGGTCACTTGTCCACCCAACCATGCTTCATTTTGTTCTATGGCCTGATTAGTCCATGCCTGAGTTAAAAGACAATGTGTCTATGGTTACCCACCTGTTGCATTCTCTGTATTTATCATTTTGACTCAAAAGAGTTATAGGCTGCCATTAAGGACAAAAGGAAATGACTTCTAGAGCACAGAGAGAATTATTAAACATTACAGACACTCTTGTCTTCTCAACTAGGATGTAGCTTCTACTGAAAAGGACTGTGAGGGGACATCTATAATACTTTCAACAATAAAGATAAATTTACAAAAAAAAGGGCTGTGTCTTTGGTTCTAGGTTTTGAGAAGGAGGGAAAAGTGAAACAAGAATATTTACTCTTATATCTTCATAGTTACTTCCTTCTATGACCACGTGGCTTCATTTCTAACCCTCAGAGACATTGGAGAATTGCTATAAGAATTTTCAGAAGAAAGAAGTAGAAGGGGAAGGTAGGAAAGGCCAGTGAGTTGTGTGAACGTGCTTTCGGGAGAACAGAATCAGCACTTCTCCTGACTCTCTACACTTAAGAAATTGTGGCAGCTCTGTTATGGGTGATGACGGAAGGACTCGCTCTATGACTCTTTTATGACCACTTGGAATGTAACTCAGGTGCTCAAAGACCAAGAAGACAGATGCTGTAAGCAATTCTAATGTGTCTGGGGACAGCCGTGGTGGCCAAGCTGTCAGCAAGGTTGATATGTTGACATGGTGTCTTAAAGTAACACCAGCAGCCCCTGTCTCCTAAAACAAAAGTCTCTACAATAATTACTGGGTTATCTTGCTATGGCACATAGACTCTTAAGGAAAAATCAAATATACAAGTACTTATCATTTCATATCATTACTATTTCAATGCTCCTAAGGTGTTCTTTGCCCATAAAAAAAACATGAACTCTAGAGCCAGAGAACCTGATTTGAACTTGTGTGTGACATTTGGAAAGACCTTAATCTATCTCTATTCTGGCTTCCTCATTTGCAAAATGGGGATAATTATAATATCTATTCACAAAATTATTGTAAGAATTAAATAAAGTGATGTAGGTAAAATACTCAAAGCAGGGCCTAGAACATGATGTTATTAAGTGTTAGCTATTAATATTATTATTACATTCTGCCAAGTGCTCATAGATAAACCCTTGTGAAATAATATTCTGCTCAGAAAGCTTAAACAACCCCTCCATTGTCTTCTAGAAAACATCCCACTCCTCAGATGAAAACACCATTCAAGTCAACAAACATTTTTGAGTCTCTTTTATCAAGAAAGAGAGATTCAAAGAATTGAACAAAAATGGTTCTAAGCTGCTTAAACCAAGGAAGTTTCTAGTAGAGCTTCATAGGAGGCAGGATGCTGGTCACACTTGAAATCTGTTATTAGTTGGGATCCCAAAATGTGTTACTCTTTTTAGAAATAGGCAACGTAGATACCCTCCCATTTACTTACACCCATAGACAGAGTAAATGAGCTTCTGCCTAGAAAATCCAAGGCACTTAGCTCACAAGTGAACCGCAGAATCTCATAAGCAAAAAGAGACACATTCGAATGTCAGGCATTTATAGAGCATGTCATAAAGGAGCCAACCCCTCTTTATGCATTGCTTTGCCTGAAGGCAACCTTGAGCATTTTTCATGGGCTGCAATTGGTATCACCTGCCTATGAAACAAGGGTCCCAATAAAAGGAAATTACAACCCAATATAAACTACCATGGAACAAGGAAACAGGAAAAAAAAGCGGAATTTGAATATTGAAAAATTCAGATTGGATCTAAACAGAAAAGTTCTAATTATCATAGGCTAAAGACTCTCACCAACTCCTTCCTGAAGAACTAACTGGAAATTTACATTAGGTCAGTTTATATTCATATATAGATTATGATATTCCCTCTGCTTAACTGAAATGAACAGTACGTTAAGAGAGCTCCCATATCACGTGTATGTTTGGTTCATCTTGGCCTAATTGATGTGTATTCTTAGGAAGTCCCGAGTTAAAGAACCTTCCAACAAATGTTAAAGGAGCTATTGGAAATGATAGGATGCTTACTCGTGACTGGAGCCTCAATCTTGGTGTCCAAAGTGGATAAAACTGGACAAGAAACACCTACAACAAAAGTTTTCCTTAACAGTGTGGGAGCCGTAACAATGGACTTGTACCTAAGCCTCTATTTTCCCACTGTAGTATTATCCACAACCATCATTCCTTTCTACCATCTGCATCACCTCTGTAAAGATAAGCTGGTTCCTCTTCCTCTATGACATGGGTCCCAGTTTCTCAGGTCTGGAATATCATTTCATGGTCTTCGTCACTTTTTTGAAATTGTATCTCTCGCCCGGTGGGGCGTGGCTCAGCGGTTGAGCGTCAACCTAGGATCCAGGCGATCGGCGTTCGATTCCCAGTCAGGGCACATGCCCGGGCTGCGGGCTCAATCAATGACTCTCTCACCACTGATGTTTCTATCTCTCTCTCTCCCTCTCCTTTCCTCTCTCTGAAATCAATAAAGATTTTTTTTTTTTAAATGAAATTGTATCTCTTCATTAAGACTCAATTATTTCTTTGCACAGCATCATCCCTGAGCATCTCAGTCTAAAGAGTCAACACACACACACACACACCCCACCTAACAATTGAGAGCCAGTTAAGAGGAGTCACCTTGCTAGTTTATCTTTCCCCTTCCCCCACCGAATCTGTGAAAGATACAGGAAGGAAGCAGGTTTGGGCAGAAGAAACAGTTTAGCTTCAGTGATGTCTCAAAACAAGTCTTGTCCCCTCCTCCTTCAGGGAGTTCTGGAGATGGGATGCCCCTTCAGAGGTCTGTGTGAGTTGATCAGTCATTGCTGCAAGACACCCCAGGAACGGGAGGTTGAGACAGTTTTAAAAGGAGCTGGTAAATGAATACTGTCTGCCAGCAGCACTCTCAGCAGAACAGCCCTTTATTCTCGAAGGGGGATTAGAGCAACATGCTGTCCACCACATCCAGAAGTGAGCAAGTGTGTTGGTGTAGGGTTGGGAGCAGGTAGAAAGGCCTTTATAAAGAGAAACTATTATACCATGTATGTTGCCTGTAAATACATGTCTGATAGGACTGACTGTAGTACAGCTCAGAGGAGGAAGCCAGCAGGAAGAGGAAAGGGAAAAGACAACAGGACCACTGTGTTACATAAAGTCCTCACGCTTGGCAAGGTCTTGGCTCTAACTTCATGAATTTTACCAACAGCATGTGTTTTCCCTTTTTGTTCCTTTTTCTTTAAATGATGTTATTTTTAACTAAGTATATGAGTTACAAAGCTATTCTTTCATGAATGAAACAAAAAGAAGAAAGCCTTCACTTTAGGGATGAAATTCTGTTTCATTTCTCCTTTGATGTCTATACTTAGGTTGTCTTTTCTGACCTTGGCAGGCGAATTCTACCACTGTGCAGCCGAGGTTACGAGACAGAAGGGCCTGGCCTTCTCCAGGAAGCATTTGCTCGCCCCACAGAACTTATCTGGTGGTTCCAAGGAACAAATGACTTTTGCTGGGCTCTTCAATAATATGATTTGCATGCCTGAAATGAGATCGCCAAAGTAATTGTAGAATATTGCTTGCCATTACCGTCATTAAAAACAGGCAGATGTAGGAGCACTCCCAGGGAAAATCTTCCTGCTGGGTTTTCATGGAGATAAGTGCACAAAATCCACTTTTGAAAAGATGTTGAATGGAATGAATTTGCCATTCACTGGCTGTCTGATGATGATTTGCTTGTTAATTGGAAGTTTAGGCTTTAGAGAAGCCTTAACAAATTTGATTGCTAAATTCAGGAGGCTTACTCCCTCCTTACAAGCCATATTCAGAGGCATAAATCCTACTTTTTGCGTGTGTGCCTATGTGCTCATTTGGAATCTCTGTGAAAAGAAACCAGTCCGTAACCCTCTTGTCAGCTGCACTTTCCGGAGTGACTTTACCACCAAACAAGGACAAAGCATTTTGTCCCTTCACAAGTATCTCTAGGGCCCAAATATTTGCAAGGAGAAGAGGTTGGCAGAGCCATGAGATAAGCTGAGATAAAGGGCAGAAATGTTATCAGGTTATCTTAATGCATATGTCTGTCGATTGTCCCACACTATGCTGCTAATAACGGGGAGGCTGGACTCCACTTGTGGGCATCATTTCATTTCCATTCTAAATCAGCTCCACTGCTGCTAATAAACTCAAGTAAAACTCAAAAAAAAAAAAAAGACAGCATTTGTTTAGAAATCCTGCTGGTTTTTGTTTTCTGCTTTGTTCAGACACAGGCTGAGTGTCCTCTGATCTAAACAATGTCAACTAGCTGGCAAGGTTAGCAGCCTCCTGAGGAGGGTCTGCTTTATTTTTAATGACCACAGTTGCCCATTTACAAAATGAGTTTATTCATCCCTGTCATTATCTATCCAGACTAGTTTCCTCTAAGTGATGGTAAGTTTATCGCCAACCAAAGAGAATGACAACTGCCACGTGGAGCCACGTGAGCAGTCATCTAAACAATCTAGACAAGGGCTCTTATGTACTGTCATGTAGCATTACCCAGATCTAATTGTTCAAGGAAAGAGTCACCAGATAGCCTTTCTTCTTCGTTATTCCCAGGGATTTAATAGCATGTATGTATATCATCCAGTAAACCTGTGCTGAACATTATTATTTACACTAGCATGTAATATATGTTATATATATATATATATATATATAACATATATTATACACGCACACACATACACACACATTAGGATCAGTTCCAAGTAGAAGCCTACAAATAACTGCATTTTTATTTTTATTTCATTATTATTATTATTATTTTTAATCCTCACCAGAAGATATTTTTTCCACTGCTTTTCAGAGAGGAGGGAGGAAGGGGGAGAGAGAGAAACACTGATGTGAGAGAGACACATCGATCAGTTGCCTCCTGCACACACCCCAACCTGGGCTGAGGATCTAGCCTGCAACTGAGGCACATTCCCTTGGCCAGAATAGAACCAGGACCCTTCAGTCCACAGACAGACACTCTAATCACTGAGACAAACCGACTAGGGCTATAACTGTGTTTTTAATATTTAGTAAACTAAAAGCCTTTTCATAATCCTTGGTCCTCTGAATCTTTGTCATCGCAAACAACCCATGTAGGCACTCCTAAACTACAACAGCCAGGAGGAGGTAAACCCATCTCTCTAGGAGTTAAAACTCCAGCCTAATGTCCTTCTACAGTTTATGGAACAGAAACCATTGTGTTTGCATTCATTTATTCAAAAGTATTTATTAAGGGTCATCTATCTCTCAAGGTCTACCTACATGCCGGGGATACAATGGTGAGAATGGGCTCCACTTTCAAGGAATATGTATAATCCAGTGGGGATGAAATGCAACTGCACAGCTGAGCAGTCAAGCTTATCAAGGATTTATCATAATGGAGGTGCATCCAACCTATCCAAGAGGTCCAGGGAAAGCTTCCTGGAGAAAGTGTCCATTAATGAATTAGACACCTAAAGAATGACTAGGAGTGAATGAAAGGAGAAAAGGGACAAGACAGTTTTGGCCAAGACAAACACCATGTACAGAGGTTCAGACGCATGCGAGTACATGACACACTCAAAGGCTGGATGGCGTCTTGTAGAGCTGGAAGGAATCATGAGCATGGGAAATGGTGGTGTTGGTGCAAAAGGATGAAACTGGGGTTGCAGAGAAGACAGGCAGGCCCATGAAGGCTCTTAGCACAGTGACTGCTCAGTAAGTATGTGCCGATCAAATGCACGCATGGATGAATGACATATCAGGGGCATATATGAAATCATGACAGTATAAGGACCAAGAAGAAATGTTTACTTTGCTCAGACTGTAGGAACATAGTCAACTTCCCTACACACCATTCCCACAACTCTAAAAAGGGACCAAAACAAAACAAAAACCTGTGAGTCAAAACATGTATTTATGCCAGAGCTTTGCTGAGCCCATAGAGACACCACCTCAATGGAAAGAGGCCCCAAAGGCTTTGCTTCCGACTTGCCCTTAGCACATGCCAGGGAGCAGCCTCTCCCTTCTGAAGTCCAGCCTGCCCCCTCATAGATGGCCCAAACACATCATTTCTGGTTACCATGTGGGAAGTGAAAACAGATAGCATTGCTCCTAATTATATGTAGGAATTAAGTGAGCTTTTAAAAAAAGAAAAGACCATTCTCCCAGGACATTTGAGGGGGGAAAGGAAAAAAAAGCACAAGAATGGAGATAAAAGAAAAAAATGAAAGACTTATTCTCTGACTGACCCTTTCTCACACTGGCTCCCTGAATAGTGCTAGTCCTAAAATAAGGAATTTTATCACCTCTGAAATCTCAGCCATACCCCAAAGGCACAGGAATGCATCCCATCACAGATACATACTGTTGTTTGCCTGATATGAAACAACGGATCACTGATGGGGTGTGATATGTGAGCGATGCCAAGGAGACCCTTAACCAGCAAAGCAATGATCCCAGGGGAACAGAGTTTGCGGGGTGACCAGGTCTCATGCCACTTGAAAGCAAACGGGGCCTCTGTCCCATCACAGTAATTGGTTTCAGTCACAATATTTACTTTATTTTGAATTTCAAATTGTAGGAAAAGAGCACATGAGATTTTTATGTTTTTCAAAAAGAGGCATAGTCTTACAAAAAGTGAGAAACCATGTACAAAGCCTGTGACAGAGCCTCGTATCTTTCTGGGGTACTTTTTATTTAAGATTTTTAAATAGACATTAATGGCTCTCCACACAACACACACACACACACACACACACACTGCACAATGATGTCATTTATTTGGGTAGATAATCAGCTTCCCTACACACCATTCCCATAAACTCTGAAAAGGAACCAAAAGTACAAAAAACAAAACCTGTGAGTCAAAATATATATTTATGCCAGAGCTTTGCTGAGATAATAGAGACACTGCCACCGTGGAAAGATTGATAAGGGGCCCCTATAATGCTAGGACAATTTAGTCCATCCCCCTTTAATTCTAAATTGGGTAACTGCTCTCCTATATCCTATGAACTTAAGATAAAACAGAGGATGTCTATTCACCAGTGTTCAGGAGAATTAGGCAGAGCAGGGAGAGCTAGTAAAGAGTTACAAAGTTTTATCCAAGGTCAGCTTTGCCTGTTAGTAGAAGAGCTGGAAATAAAAGTGAGGACTCCCCCTTCTTCTTCCTGTCCTGTGTTCATTGGACCAAACTGCTCTCAATCAATAGGCAGCCAGTTATGACGGATTCACATTGTACCCAGTGTCAATAAAAACAAAAATCAAGTTTTAATCAAAACACATAACCAAGATCTACATTTCTCTTGGCCACAATAAATCTTCCCCAAAGGAAGCGAGCTAAAATTCTTTACATTTAAAAAATGAGCTCCGCTGGGACTCCAAATTCCAGTTCGATTTTTGAGCCGAGGCATTTTTTTTCTTTATCATGCACTTGGTGCTGTAGTGTGATAAGGGCCCCATGCAGACCATAAAACTAATTTATCATCTGTAAGGTGTACAAAGAAAATGGTAGCTGCCTACTTGTCTGCTTGACATATGAGGTCATTTTTGCCGCTAGCTTTCTAATACTGAGCAATTTTATCAGCTATTTATATACATTAATTGTGGGTACCCATATGTTCAATGTTGTATTTAATAATGCATTGCATTGAATATGCATTCCTTAAGTTTTAGCATGCAGCAAGCACCTTGCATTTAACTATTTGGTTTGCCTATTAAAGCCCATTATTCAGCTATGCCATGTTACCTTCTCTCTCAACTGAATTTATGTTTCTTTAAATCTGGCTCACCCTGCTGAAACCCATTGAACTGGACAAGGCCACCTCACATGTCCCAAGGGCTCCAAGCAAAAACAAGCAGAAGAAGTGCCATGGTCCACTTAATAATACTCAAGCAAAAGGATTATTTGATGAATCCTGTTCCCCAAAGGACAGCAGCATATTCACGCTTCACAGTGTAAATATAAATACAGTTCTCAGGCAACAGAGACATGGGATGCTAGATAAAGTGTGAAAAATACCACGGCAAATGGCTATGCCAGAGTGATTTCTTAACTAGCAAGAGGGAATCTGTTTAAACATCCAAAGCAATGCCAACCCCCTTCTCTCCAAGCCTTCCCCAGTCCCGTCCCCCAGGAAAGAAAACAAAGTCAGTTTAGCTGCATCTTTGGCTGACTGTTTGCTCCAGCTATCGCACCGTGATAGAAAATCTCACTTCCTGATAAGGAGCAGAGAAGCGCAAACCATTACCCACCCTAGGAGATATCTCCCCACAAGCTCACATGTCACAAGTGTTAACGCTCGCATCATAAAATTAGCTGCTCTAAGACAAGAACTCAAATGGCCCTGATCAAAGACAAACATTTTCTATGGGTATAATAATCTATAAAGCATTAGCTCTTGAACGCCTTGGCTTAGAATAAATTTTCAGAGGAGCTTTTGTTACCCAGCAGAACAAAAGAAAGGTATAGTTTTGATTCCGGGGGCGGGGGGGATCAAGGATGCCAGGGCCAAGTAAAATGTAGCACATGTGGGACCAGTATAGTCAAAGCCAACCTAATGGTCCAGGTGGTGAGATGGGCAGGTAACCAAAGAGAAAGGAAGGTGCTGAGCTGGCAGTCTGGGCAGGACAGTCATGTTCATTTTCTTGTCTGAGTGGATGATCTGTGTGGTCTGGGTCACATAATCTGGTATTTAAGTGTATTCAGAGATGCTGCTACAACAGGAAATCTTCAAAGCACACAGGAAATAAAAGATTACATGGTTCCTCCCAAATCCTTCACTCTGGTTCAACGTACGTGTGCTATTTGCCTGATGCAGCTGCTGCCTATATGCATAGAAGAATCTACCTATAAATACTGAAATTCCCTTGGTTTTCCTGTAGAACTCTGCACCTATGTTTCTCATGAAGGGTAAGTGAGATATAAAGAGCAGGCTGTGATGAATACTCCAGTGTATCCTTCCAGTTAACAAGCCATCAAGCAGGGCTATCTGAGCTGCTCAGCCTCATGAGGCGTTACAATGCTAAAGCTTACCTGGCTTGATAATTAAATCCCCTTTGGCTGGGCTCTGTGATAGTGGTCAAAGGGGTCTGAGTCAAAAGATAAACTGTCATTGCACCTGACCCTTTCAATGTCCCTTCATCTCATCTCTAAACTCTACTACCACAGAGCCCTCTACACTAAATCTTTCCTTCTCAAGACAGCAGCTTAGGGCCATCAGCCCCATGTCTGCCCAGTCCTCTTTCCTCTCACCCCCATGCAGTCATTGTCCTCTCTCCTTGTAAAAGTTTCCCGAAAACCTAGTACACTTGGATTTGCACTAAGAACACAGATGATGCCCCCCTATGTAAATGTTCTCTAGAACTAACATTTAACCATGTTCTATTAGGAAGTCATCTCTTCACTCAATCTGAAATGCCTCCAGGCTAAGAAAGGCTGAGTAGCTTGCCCACACAATCATGTGTAGTTAGGGACACCTAGCCTAGCTACCTACCTAGTATGTTACAACCATTGCCAAATGTAGCGCAAGCAAAAAAGGAAATGTTTGATATGGCAGGTGTTTAATTAATGTATTTAAAATTAATTCTAGGCAATTCTACAGCCTTTAGTCAAGATATGTATCAAGCAGGTAAATATTCCAGAAAGAAAAGTCCACAGTAACTTCAGGAGCTCTCTCTGTTAATTCTAAAAAAAAATAAGTAAAAACATTTAAAAAAAGGAAATACTTCCTTATGCCTAACATAAACTCTCTTTTCCCTGAAGTTATGCCTGTTTAGCTTTGATATTTTTATGTGCTTTTATAATTTTTATACTTCTGCTTCATTTTTAATACATATTTTAACTATGGGATGCCAAATTTGGTGATTAGGTTCATGAAATCATTGAGCTCCAGAGACTGCATTAGATCACCCAAAATCAACTACTAAGCATAAGAGAAAGAACTCAAGAACATGGTCAGATGAGCCCAAGAAGGAGACTGGGAAGGAGTAGCTTAAGACAGGAATAAATTAGACAGTGTGGACTTTAAGGAGGCAAAGGAAGCCTATTTTTGTTGTTATTGTTAATTGTCACCCAAGGGTATTTTTTTCCATTGATTTTTTGAAAAGGTAGACAGGAGGGAGGGGGGAGGGAGAAAGAGATAGAGAGAGAAACATCAATCGGTTGCCTCCCATACATGCCCTCACTGGGGATCGAACCCCAAACCCAGAAATGTGCCCTGACTGGAAATCGAACCAACAATCTTTCAGTGCTTGGGATGACACTCAACCAACTGAGCCAGTCCAACCAGGCCCTTCCCCTTTTCCTTCTGAACAGATCGACTCAGATGTGTAATCCCTCATCTAATTGGTTTGCCTTTGCCCCATCTCTCTCTCTAGACTTAATTCCAGAGCTGTGCCCTCGGGCTGTGGTGTGTGATTATAGTACCTAAGGGCAGAGGAGAATTGCTGCCCAGTGAGAGCTGTGATTCAGTGACTCTGCTCCGCGATGCCCTTAGCCAATGCTCCTGGAAGGGCCGTAGAAACAGATGTGCACCTGCCTCAGAAATGCCACCTCATCCTCCTGCTTGCTGTCATTAATCCACCCCATGGATTAGAGTGGAGCCTGAGGTAAAAGGAAAAATCAGTAATACTGATCCTGTTTCATTTCAAATTTTTGGTATTTTCTTTTCATGGATTTTTTTCACTGATTTTATTTTTTAAAAGACTGCATTGAAGTATTATTTATCTCGAGTACTGGGATTTTTGGTGCTCCCTTAAATGTGTCTGAGGCAAGCGTCCCTCACTCATCTCACACTACTGCCATCCCCGAATCCAACTCTTCATGACCAAAAAATTAAAAAGAAAGAAGGAAGGAAAATAGGAAAAGCAGAAAACAGACTTTCCTGAATCAGCTACTAAAGCCAAGTGAAGTCAAGTGCCAGTCAAGTGTTCTGGGGATAAAAGACATGAGGATCAGCTGTAACCCTAAGTAGACGAGAGCACAGCGTGTCTTTCATGTACCTTTTTGACAAGATCATTTCAACCTAAAATCAAAAGCTTATATTTAAACACCACAAATAGCATATCTATGAAAAATGAAGTCCCTACAGGCTAACTTTCTCCATTTCTGTTCTCTTTAAAGAAGGTATTAGAGCAATTGGGACTGTCTTCTTAAAATATTTTTATTGTTTTGTGATAGGTAGCAGGAAGCTAGCAACGGAATATCTAGCCAACAGGTCAGAAAGAAAGCAATGTGGCTGGACTGCTAAGGATGTCGGTTCTGTCTTCAACTGACCAGAGACGTGTGTGTGTGTGTGTGCGTGCGCGCGCGCGCGTGTGTGTTGTAGTGCTCACCCCAGGCCTTGTTTATCAGTTCACAGCCAAACAACCTGAAAGAGCTTTGTTTTCTAAGCACTACAGAGCTTTTCTCTTTGACTAGGAAGCCTGTCAGGAGACCTGGCAGACCATTCTCCCACTTGATGGCAATCGGGTTGAGCGAGTCTGCCCCCCTTTCCGGGGAATGCATCTTGAATCAGCTTGAGGATACGCTGGTCAGATCTCAGTGTGCAGGGCTGTTGTGAGAGGAAAAACTGTCTCTTCATTCCTCAGGCAAGGCAAATGCCATCACGCTGCAGTCTCAGTGGGAGAATGACGATAATGAGGTATTTTGAAACAGCGGACATTGTCAGAGAGACAGGAATTGGGAAAAGGGCTGAGGTGGTGAGTGATTATTTCTCAGAGGAGCAATGGAACACAAAATGGGTCTCAGTTTGGGTTAAGCAAGGGAGATGAGAAAAGGAAGTGTTATGAATTATTTACCACCGAATATAGTTTAGCTTTGATCCTAGTCCTAATTGTGAGTTGCCTTGGTGTGTAAGAAACTGAAAGAAAAAAGAGTTGCCAACTCTTCTGACTGTGCATTTCTATGGACACACACATATCTCGATGTTCCTTAAAGGTTACACAGAGGCCAAGTTTAGATTCACTTACAAAGTATATAATTCAACAGCATCTAAGAATGTGATGTACCAATAAATATCTTCCTCATCGTGGGCTAAAATGTCTAAAATTGTATCATCAGAAATACATTAATTTGGGTTCATCATTGTCTTCTCACTTGGCCTTTTTATTTCTGAGTAAAAAGTGCTCAAAGCAAAAGGTAGCATTTGTTAGGTGCACACTGAAGGATCTCCAAAAGGCTAATATATTAAGTTTTTAATATTTAAAGATGACCATACATCCTCATTTGCCCAAGACAGTCTTGGGTTATGTCTATTGTCCTGAAATAATTAATAGCAACCCCTTTCATGCTTAAAAGTCATATTAAATAATAAATTATGCTCACTCTATAAATACCATACTTTTAATCAATTAGTTTGCTATCCAAGTAACAGAAGAGACCCTAGAGAAACATGATGACAACAGGGCTTTGGTTACATTGATGTGCTAGTAAGAAAGAAGTAATGAGCACTAAAGATAAATGTCACCTATTTCATAATTTTGTTTCAACCCTGATCTGACCTGGGACATTTATTCTACCCCTACCTGGTTTCTAGCCCTTCTACCTTCACATGCGGAATGTAATGCAGAATCTCTCATACTTGGTTGTAGCCACTCTATCAATTAAAATCAACCAAGAAAAGTGCACAACTAAATGACACACAGATACAGGAGACTGTGCATATCATCTGCTAAACAGAAGCCTCTGACCTGGCCGGGCGTGGCTCAGCGGTTGAGCATCGACCTAGGATTCAGGTGATCGGGGTTCGATTCCCAGTCGAGGCACATGCCCGGGTTGTGGGCTTGATCGATGACTCTCTCATCATTGATATTTCTGTCTGTCTCTCTCTCTCTCTGAAATCAATAAAGATATATATATTTTTAAAGTAATTTAAAAAAAACTAAAAAACCCCAGAAGCCTCTGAAGGGTACAAAAGGCCAAAATGGCCACCATTGCTGCTAGCAGAAGAGGAATTAGAGAGAAAAATGACAAAACCTGAATAACTCACAAACTCAGTAATATTCTCACAAGGAATGGAAAGTTCCTGTTGGTATTCACTCAGCCAGCATTAATTGAGCAGGTCTCAGAGCAAACTTGACTTCCTCCAGACACTTCCCTTGCCCTTTAGACTAGGTCAGTTAACCCTGTGGGATTCTCCACAATACTCCAGATTTCCTTTCTCATAACCCTTGCCATACTTTCATGCTGTAATTTTTAAATTATTCATCCTTCATCTAGAATATAAACCCCATGATCGTAAAAATAATTAACATGTATTATGTCAGGCAGTGGTCAAAACACTGTACTAATTCAGTGAATCCTCAAAGTCTCCTCACCAATGAGATTCCCCTTTTAACTGATTAAAAACACAAACACACACACAAATGGAGGCTCAAATAGTTTTCTCCAGGTCATACATTTTCTAGGTAGTAGAATTAGTATAGCATTCAAATTCAGATTGTTTTCAACCAACATACTATGTTGCTTGCCTTGGATAGCAGAAATTAGGCTGCCCTATTCTTCATCGCCATTCCCCTGAGCCTCGCACAATGCCGGCACCACAGTTAAGGCTCAAAAATATTTCTTAAATGCATGAATAAATGCATACCTTTTATATGCTGCCCACTATGGGAGGTGATATTCCAAAAGAGCCAAATAAGTCATGGCTCCTACCTTGAGGAACTCAAGTCTCAAAGAAACAGGCAAAGCCTAGTCAATAAGATAAAGACATGGGGGTGGATGCTTTCAGTCTTTACCTTGAGCCACATATTTTAACTTCAAAAGCCTTGTTGCTACCTTTAAAATATGTTATGATTGAGCTCAAATTTAATATGGCATTTTGCAGAAGTATCATGTTAGAAATACAAGAGAATGATAAGAAATGTGCTAGACTCAAAAGTGATGTAGTATCTTATTGATGACACAACACAAATGCAGAATTGTTATGCTATTAATTGTTATGCTATTTTTCATTCCTCTTGAAGGTGTTGCACTTTCCTTTAAAAGCAGGTAGTGAACAGGGAGAGTTGTGGACAATAATGGTTGGGGAGAGCTCTGGGGAGCACATGAAACAAGGCTAGGTAGCTGGGAATGAATTAATACACTGTGATATGACATGCTATGATACTTGTAGTTTTTATGTTGTGATTTTTAAATACATGGTTATGGTTTTAGTTTTTTTAAGTTCTAAGTTGTAATGAATAACTAGAAGAGGGGTATAGAACATATTGAAAATGGAAGAAGTCACCTGTAAGAACATGGTAACCGTCAGTTTGGGAAATTGTGCGGAGAAAGGGCTAACTGTAGTCAATAGTATCGAGTTGTGGGGGAGGAAATGAAAAGGTGGGACAATGATACTGGGGCTCAATGAATTAGGAACGAGAAGGCTCCATTAGGGTTCATCCAAGGGAAGGTGTTTGATAAAATGATAAACAGTTATTCTTCCATCATTAATGTAGAACATTTTCCAGCCAAAAGTGTGCCTAGAAT
Organism: Miniopterus natalensis; assembly: GCF_054644295.1. Lineage (NCBI taxonomy): Eukaryota > Metazoa > Chordata > Mammalia > Chiroptera > Miniopteridae > Miniopterus > Miniopterus natalensis. The sequence goes on from NC_142087.1 coordinate 57,057,890, forward strand.
TATATACTATGCCTTAAATCCTCTCTAGCTTGCTGATACTCTAACATGAATTCTCAACATTTAAGGAGACCTTTCCATTTCCCCAGTCTCTAGCTACATGTCAACTCCATCTCCACCACACTGACACCATGATGACTGACGTTGGTTTTGATTTGACATTTCAACCATTGAACTACACAGGCACACTCACTCACACTCACACACACAGAGCCTTCAACTTAAGATTTGATTGGCATCAGTCATTTCATAACCTGTCTCTTGAGGATCGGACCAATGGACCTTTTTAAAGCTTGCCTTATTGAACTGACCCTTCAGATCTAGACACATGATTCATACTTGCTAATTTTCTTGGGAGCTTTCCTTACTCTTAACAAGCCTGTCATTTCTTCCATCTCTGAAATATTTTTCTCTAGGTACAAGAGGATTTAAAATGTTATTTTTTATGTCTCTTCTTGACTTTCTGAGAGAAAAAAGTCATATAAATGCATCAAAGAAGTAGTTATTCAATCTGATTAGTGAATGTCTCTGAAAGAACATAGTCATCATCATGTATGTGGATTACACTTCAAAGGCACATAGTTTCAATTCAATTAAACAAACATAGCACTATAAAACATTAAATTTGGAAAGTTCTTTAGAGTTTAGTAAAACTTTCAGCCCACTAAAAGAATCTCTGCATCCTCTCTCATATAATTAGCCTCTGTTTGAACATTTTCTGTTAAATAAAAGTTATTTGAAAGCCAGTTTCATCTGGGGTACCTCTACCTTTTGGAAGTCCTTCCTTACTTAATATTGACATACACCTTTAACTTATCTTCCTAAGTGCTAGTTTTGTCATCTGGAGCAGTATAGTTATTTAAAGTGTGTTTAAAACTAGAGTTTGAGGAAAAAAGATAAAGTGGAGGGATTTGTGTACTTCATCCCTGACAGAAAAGCAAGAGGCTGTTTGAGTGCTTTGATGTGGGATAGCATAAAGTCAAAAGAGCTACAAAAAAAAAAGTCTTAGGGTGCACCACACCTAATTGAAAAAACAACTAATCCAGTGGATAAGAAAAGAGTCCTAAACCAGTAGATCCTCTTTTCTGGTTGACTGTGCTGTTCTCTTACTGGAAACTTCCCATGAGATTGCCAAGTCAAAAGTTGCCCTGAATCAGAGAGGACACAAGTGGAACAAGTAGGATTTTTTCCCCACCAGAAAATAAAAGCTGAGTAAGGTCCTCTGATTAATTTCCACATCTTTGTCTTTCCAAGCAAAAATCCATATACTCATTCACACACACTCATCAGGGAGAAAATATATTCTAATAAAAAGTAGAGAGCAGTAAGAGCCACAGTCCTGGATCATAGTCTCACTCCCCATCTGTTAGAAATTGAGAAAAACACCTACATGGCCTCTAACCACAGGTTGAAATGAAAATCAAATGTGAATGTGAATGTGAAAGAATTTTGCAAATTAAAAGTGGCTCTATGAATGTAATATTCTATAATCTGTCAGTTGTATATTTTTCTTTTTTTACAAACCTGGAAGGAATAGGGAATAAAATAATATGCTTCTCGTGTCTCCCTCCCCAACTTCCGTTAAAAGTTTGAAAAGTAATAATTAAAACTTAGATAAATCCAAAGTTTGCTCATCCATAATGTCTTCATTGTTTCCTGGTTTTTTGAATGTCAATAAGTAAATACCTCAAAATTACTCCCGTCAATTATGAAGGTCCTTATCTTTGCATTGATTTTTACATGCATAGGTCAATAGCCCAATAATTAATATTGGGAAACTGAATTGCTTTTTTGCCCAGGCATTTAGCTTTAATCACAGAAATATTTCACTTTTTTTAATACTGTGCTTTTATATTTATCCCATTTTCTTTGTTTCTAAGACAAATTCTCCCACATAAGAACACTAATTATTTTTAACTCATCAAATAGAATTTGATTCCTACTCCATTTATTTAAATAAGGCTGATGTTTTTGTTGTTTTTCATTATTATTATTATTATTTATCTTTATTGTTGAAAGTATTACAGATGTCCCCCCACATTTGATCCCCTCACCCCACATCCACCCCACTCCAGGCCTTCCCCACACTATTGTCTGTGTCCACAGGTTATGCATATATTCATGTAAGTTCTTTGATTAATCTCTCCCCACCCCCACCTTCCCTCTGAGATCCCTCAGTCTGTTCCATGCTTCTATGTCTCTGGATCTATTTTGCTCATCAGTTTATTTTGTTCATTATATTCCACCTCTGAGTGAGCTCATGTGATACTTGTCCTTCTCTGACTGGCTTACTTTGCTTAGCATAATACTCTCCAGGTCCCTCCATGCCATCCCCAAAATAAGGCTGATGTTTGAGTAGTTGTATACAAAGTGTGCTATGCAAAAATATTTCAAATACAGATTAACTTCTTTAGTCCACACTTTGCCCATATACTCTAATTCTGGTGTAATTTTACTCAAAGCCATTTTTCCCCCCCAATAAACCTAGTGATTGTGTGCCCAGCATTGTGTGAGGCACTGGAGAAACAAAAATGAATACTTCATTAAATAAAAAGAGACAGGCATAATGAACCCACTGTGATCTGTACAATAGACGTAAGCACATTATACAGTAGTTAGAGGTACTCTCTCAGTACAACTGTCTCATAGTGACGAGAGAGTCTATTGTACGCTTCTCTTTCCAACAGTCTTTTCAGTGACTTCACATTGTCATCTCAGCATTGACTATGGTGGGAATATTTACACCATCAGAGTAAGGTAAGGCAAAAATCAGAACTCTCCGCCCACCCCTTGGACAACCATTTGTCAAACATTTACCCACAGCACTGTCGTTAAGCATTCCTGGGAGATTATGGAATGGTGGGTGCTGAATCAGGGCAGCTGACCTTAAAATCCCTTTATTATTCTGTGTGCCGTAATGCAACTTAAAAAGGCTTTTGTAAATTGTACTTGTGCTTATGCATAGTCATTTAACAACTGTGGTACAAGGCTGATTGTTTAGAAGAAGGGAACTGTGTTAACTTTAATTTCTTTATCAAACTGGCCAAGAAGCAGTGTAAACTGGCCATTTAAATGAACAAATAAATAAGTACATATCAACCAGGTAAATTTTGTTATTAAGTTAATTTCTATTACAGCATTTTCAAAAGATGAGAATAATATCTCCTAGTGGCTTTTGAGATTTTATGCTATCATGGAAGTTTGAAATGTGTAAGGAACTGTCACAAAATAAACCTTAGTGATATTACTTTTCTTTGAACAGGCATGGTGAGGTAGTCAAATAACTGACTGATCGCTCAAATTCAGATGAAGTCCCCATTAGGACAGAAAATCAAATACAGGTCAATACACGATAAACCTGAGTTTACCAGAGGTCAAAAGTCACAAGAGTTTCACTGCATCCTACCGGTGAGCCAGAATGAAAAGATTAACCATGACAATCTGGTTCTCTCTCTGCAGGGCATTTCAGCCTGTGATCTTATCCATGCCACAAAGTTGTTATTATTTTTTTATTATTACCAAATATAGGGTCAGTGGAGAAAAATCTCAAAAAGATAGGTCAAAAGAAGTAAATAACATAACAATATAAGTCAGCATTTCAGAAATAATCGCTATTAATGTTATAATGCATTTCCATTCATGTGTGTGTATGTATGTGTGTGCCTATATATTTATATTTTATAGATAGAGATAATAGAGTTAGATTTGAAACTGCTTTTGTTTATTGTGTGTATATTTCTGTATTACTACATATTATTATTATTACATAACTTAAATGGCAGTAATACATTTCTTTCTACAGAGTTAGTATTATCTAGTTAAACAATTCTTTGTATTGGAAATGCATGTTGTTTTCTATTTTTTTCCTTTAAATAATATGGTGATGACATCCATGAAGTTAATCATCTTCACATGTGCATCTATAATTAATTCCTTAGACTAAATTCTTTAAAATGGTAGTTTAGGATTAAGGGATAAAAAAAAAAAATTCTAAGAGTGTTGATAAATATTGCCAAATTGCTTTTCCACAGGAGCTGTACCAAATTTCACCTTTTCCACAATGTATGAAAGTGCCATTTTCCTATACCCTCACCAAAACCACAACTTATTTTTAGTATTTTTCCTAGTGATGATTGAAAATCCTATATTTCTTTTATTTATATTCTTTTGAGCATAAATTAAAAGTTTTTATAAATGCATAAATTTATCAGTCACTTGAAATTCTTTGTGAACTTCCCATTCCATGTCCTTTGTCCCACTTTCTTGGAGAAGATATAACCTTTTTATATAGTAAGTATAAGAATACTTTTGTCTATATATGACAAATATTTCCTCAACCTGACATGTTAATAAATGTTAGGTTCGAAATTACTTCAATGTTTCTTTTCTTATGACATTTACCTATTATAAAACAAACCCATTTGTTCTTTATCACCTACAGAATGAAATAAATCCCTCAACTTACAAATATTAACAATAATTATACCAATGATTACTATGATAAAATATTTGTACAACAAATAGAGTCTAAAGTACATTTATAAAGTACAAGTATAAAGCACTACGCAGTGTTGCGCTCCCTATGAAGTTGCTATATATTATAGGAGTTATAACAAACCAAATTTTATTATACTTAAGAAAAAATTAGATTTATTTTACAATGTTAATGTGTTACAGATGAAGAAATTGAGGCACAGAAAAGGTACAGGACTTGCTCAAATTCACAGAGAGTGATTAAAATAAGTTCTTTTCACTCCAATCCATTATTGTTTTCTATTATTTTACCCTACCACAAGATAGGTCCACCAATTAAACCCACTCTATATTTCTAGTATTATTTCTAATTTCTTCCAATAAACAAGCCTGGTCTCTCTTCAGCAGTCCTAATGCTCAAATGTAGTTTTCATTCTCAGTAACTTGAACTTGCTCAAGCAGCCAGCTCCCAGCCAAGCCCTTCCACTACCTCTCCACACATATAAATACCATCTATTTTCAAAACCATCTCAAGTTTAACTGCTTTTATAAAATCTTCCTTATTTCTTATATCTAGAGTGACCGAGGACTTCTTTTCATTTCTATTTTACATACAGTTAATAATAATAATAACTAATATGCATTGATCATATTCAAATGAGGAAATTAAAGTACTTCAGATATCATATAGTTATTTGGTTATTTTAGGCCTTGTATGTTCATCGGTGTAAATTTTGTCTTCCCCATTAGCTTGCAGGAACATATCTTAACTCATTTATATTTCTATCAGCAACAAGCACAGCATTGTACATACTCCAGACATCTTATAAATACCAATTGAGAAAACACTGTCTACACTCACTGCTACCAGATTATTCATTTAGCAGCTCTTTTACCTGTATAAATAGTATATATACATTATATGAATCTGTTAATGATTATAACGTGCCTTAGGTAATAAACAATAGTTAAAAATCCTTTACTTTGTTAACTACTATTATCTTATTACCAAAGATTAGATTTAACCATGTTTAAGATGGGGAGAATTTAGTTATATCACTAGCATGAATCTTGTCCACCCCTGCCCTTGCTTGAAAATTGATCACTATAAGCAATTGCTTGCTCACATTTTGTTTTTGTGACTCATGAGCTAGATATTTCCCTTAGCTGATGATAACACATTATAACTGCCCCAGATATGTTGTTCAAAGGAAGTTATATCAGTTTAAGTTCCCACAGAGGATACACTAATCATATAAATAAATTATACATGGGTACAGGAAATTACATTATAGCAAATTGGACAAATTGAGTTTAACAGAAGAAAACATAATTGTGTAATTTTAGGAAGGAATAAATATTGACCAAAATGCACATTTTTACAAGTAATGTTATCTCTGATCAGCAACAAGCATGTTTCTTGATCAATATTTGTAGTTTGATTCATTTCCTGCCATATAGAACTTGATGGGCTCGTCAATATACCAAAGGTTTTTTTAAAAAAAAAATAAGGAAGGCTGTTTTTAAACTAAGCCTTTCTAAAAGTTCCCTTTTTTTTTTTATTTCTTTCTTTCATGAGTTACCTAAATGTCTGCAGGAACAGTAGTGCAGTAAAAGGAAGGATCTAGCTGAAAAAGAGGAATTTGCTTGAGACATGGGTGGGGACAAGAAAGACTTCCAAGATTTTGAAAATTGGTGGATATTTTAGACTAGGTGAATAACATGGGAAGACTGAAATGTGTACATAATATTGTTATAAAATGGTGATGAGCCTGTTAAATTACTGATCCAGAGAGTGTAAGGAAAGAGGTACAATGAAGCGACACTGAAGGATGGCATAGTGATTTTGAGAGCCTTAAATGCAAAGACCTTTTCTTTAATGAAATGAAGTTAAGAAAAACACAAGCAGAGGATCACTGACATCACAACAACCTGCGAGGTATATAAATTTATTTTATCTGCAAATGTGAAAAGTGCAATATGCATAGGCAATGGGCCAAAGGTCAGTAAAAAAATGAAAATTACATAGAGCTCAGCTGGCATGGCTCAATGGTTGAACATGATCCTATGGACCAGGAGATCATGGTTTGATTCCCAGTCAGGACACATGCCTGGGTTACAGGCTTGATCCCCAGTTGGAGGTGTGCAGGAGGCAGCAGATCAATGACTCTCTCTCATCATTGATGTTTCTATCCCTCTCTCCCTCTTCCTTCATCTCTCTGAAATCAATAGAAATCCAAAAAAAAAAGAAAGTTATATAGAAACCTCCAGGTATCAGGCTCAGTACCTTTCCAAAGCACAATGATTCTTAATGATCTTTCCAGAATTTCAGTGTTGAGGATGAACTTGACGACAAAATGCAAACTTAATTTAGAAGCAATGACTTTCAGAAGTTGTCTCCAAGCATTGAACCAGGCATTGGCTGAGGTCCTAGCATCTCCATCTGTGAGCCAAGACCTAAGATTAAAGTTACTTTGATAGTGGAGATTTCTTGATCAATACAATGTCTCTTCAAGAATGGGGCTCAGGGACAACTAACTGGAATTCAAGGGAGGGACTGAGTGCTATTGCCATCAACACGCATGTGGTGATCTCTGGATCCCATAAGCACAGATATTTCTGCTCAGACAAAGAAGCAAAAGTGGAGACTCACTTAGAAGTCAGACTAAAAAATAGTAGATTCCTGTAGGGATACAAAAGTCAACATCGGCAGAGACTATACAAAGAAGTAAATAGAATTATATAGGAACATTTTTAAAAATAGTCCCAAGACATCAAACTCAAGTGAAGTAATCTTCCAGCAAAGGTGGTGAACCCCAGAGGCAGAGATGGTTCAGCAAGTGAGACTGGACTGAAGGCAAAGCCCTTAGAGAGAATTCTACAAAATCTGTCGGCATCCAACTATGAACCCAAGCCTGATCTGAGCAGCTGAAGAACTGCCTGCTAGGTAGGACACTGTTTTCTGCAACAATCTGCCCTTCATGCTAAGAGTATAAAAAATATCAGATATGTAGGTGTCCAATAGGGCAACCCTAGGAGACAAATGTACAAAGGAAAGAGTGAGAAGGAAAGGAAGAACTGTGAGGCATTTCAGTAGAAAAAGCTCCTTCTTTACTTGGGACTTCTTTGCACATAAATATTTTATATATATACTTTTTTGTAAGAAAAATGAGTACAAAAATCCAAATTCAGGAAATAAAAATGCTATCAATATTACAAAATTAATTAAAAGTAAAGCATCAAGTAAACAGATAATGCAGATGGGATCCAGAATTTCCTTGAAGAGGAACCTATTCCTCCTTAACTCTGTATTTTAGTTGAAGACATCATCAATGAAAAATAATTTCTTTAACCTATCTTTTGATCGATAATTATTTGAAGATGCACAACAACTGATCTGGGTTGAGCTCACATGAACCAATACTACACTCATTGTTTACCTGTTCTGAGCAAGGCTCTGTCAAAGTTATTCATTCTTCTTTAAATATTAGAATTTATCTGTGACAACCACTGTGTTATCTCATGAAGTGCTTTCTAATAAATGTTAGGACAACCTGACACAATAGATATTATTATTCCCATTTTACTGGCATGGAAACTGAGGATTAGAGAGGCTTTGAGATTAAGTCAAAGTCATGCTGCTAGTAAGTGTGAGAGCCAGTCTTGGTTTTGCCTTCCTCTTCAAAGCTCTTGCCCTTCCTCCTCTTTGTTTTCATGTGATAATCTTCCTGAGGGGGAAAAATAATTTAATCAGACTCCTTCATCAGATATACCAGAGCACATACAAAAATGGGTATTGCACTTCAAAGTATTTACTTCAGGGGGCTAATTACCTATCTCAGCTTTGAACTCTTTTATGGAAACTGCCTTCAGAGCCTGTTCACAAGCTGTAGAAGACAATGAGTCTCAAGCTTGTCATCAATCCTCCTCATAACTGGAGCAAGCAGCTGCCTCCTTTTCCACATGAGTTTGGGGGCACGAAAAAGCCTCAGTGTCTCCCCAGATAACTCCATCACCCACTGAGTGAAGCCTGAAATCCCCCTGCACATAAATATTTTCAAAATAAAGGTTCTAGCTGTTGAGATGTGTTGGTTTTTCAGGTTGTAAAAGTGATTATGCTCATCATAAAAATTTTCAAGATGCAAAACATATAAAGATAATTGAGAAAATGGCCTATGAATTCATCACCTCGAAATAATCATGGTAAATATTTTAGGATGTTTTCTCCTATTTTTTAAATGATACAAATATCTACAATTTCTAGCAGATTCAGAAATCTAGCTGTTATGTGTTCTTTTTTATTCATTTACCAATATGATGAGTATTTCCCTACATAATTTAAAACCTTCAAAATGTGAAAATAAAAATATAGTTACATCCATGTTCATTAATTGTAACAAATGTACCACTCTGGTGAGGGATGTTGATAATGAGGGAGGCTATGAATGTGTAGGGTGGGGTTACATGGAAAATCTTTGTACCTTTCCCTCAAGTTTGCTGGGAACCTAAAACTGCTCTAAAAATATTTTAAATTTAAAAAACTACCAGGAAGGGAGGGAGGGAGGGAGGGAGGGAGGGAGGGAGGGAGGGAGGGAGGGAGGAACTTGTCTTATCAAATAATAAGACATGATCGCTATAGTGTGGCTGTGATGTATCAATAAATATATAGAAGAGTTGAAAAGAATGGACCCAAATCTATTTGTAAACTTAATTTATGACACAGCGAGCATTACAAATCAATGGGAAAGGATGCTCTAGGATAATTGCTCCTCCAAGTGAAATCAAATCCCTACCTTATACCACACACAAAAAATGAATTCCAGATGTGCTAAAAATGTATACATTAAGTGGCAAAACTATAAACCTTAGAAGATGCTATAAGAAAATATCTCTATTACTTCTAGGTAGCAAAGAATTTTTTAAAACAAGATGCCAAAATAAATTCATAAAGAAAAATATCATAAATCTGACTATATTAAAATTAGGCATGTGTTTTCATCAAAAGACAATAATGTGTATACATTAAGTCCTCACTTAATGTTGTCAAGAAGTTCCTGGAAATGCAGTGAAACAACATATAACAAAACCAGTTTCACCATAGGCTAACTGATATAAACAAGAGTTAAGTTCCTATAGTATCTCATCAACATTATAATGAAACAACATTGAGCAAAATAATGTTTGAGGACCTGCCGCACACATGTATATCCATATATATATATATATATATATATATATATATATATATATATATACACACATACATACATAGATTTTTAAGTAAATAAATAAATGGTTAAGTGTGCTTTAACACGCCATAACTGCTCTACCTTGAATGTATTTTCCTCCTTATGTTAGTCTGATAAATTCCGGTACTGCCTCTAATACACAGCTAACCCTTTAATTCTGAGGATACTCGCCTGACAGCCGCTCCCCACTTCACTTGGCCCAGCAGAGTCAATCATCTATCTTTTGTCCCATATCTGTACTTAGCACATTCCTCAATTAGAACAACCCCTCCATGATTCAGGACTCAACCTGACAAAGGCTTGTAATCCAAGGGGCAGAGCCATAGTCCAAACTCCAGTCTGACCGCTGCAAAGGTTCTACCACTCATAACTGCTGTGCGATAGTATACATATTAAATTGTACTCCTTACGTCGAAATTATTCTTTTAAGAAAGGCTGTCTGGTTATCTCTTGTTGCACAACAAATTACCCTTGAATTTAATGGATTAAAAGAACTCTTTTTATATTTCCTGACTTTGTAGGTCTGGAATTCAGGAGAGCTCAGTTGGATTGTTCTATTCTGTGTTGCATTGACTGAAGCCAGTTGGTAGTACTTAGCAGAGTACTCAGCAAGACAGCTTCACTAAAATGTCTGCTGCTTGGGTAGAGAGAGCTGCTTGGCTGGGCTCAGCTGGGGCTGTTGACTAGAGGACCACCATGTGCCTCTCTGACTTGGCAGTTTTTAGACTGGTCAGACTGCTTGCACAGAGACTCAGGCCTCCTAGAGAGAGAGTTCCCAGAGAAAGAAATTAGAAGCTGCCAGTTTATTAAGTTTTTCACTCAGAAAGTGGCACAGCATCGCTTCTACCATATTCTACTGGTAAAAGGAGTCCCAGATTCAAGGGGAAGGGACATAGATTATGCTTCTCATTAAGAAAAGTGTCAAAGAATGCGTAGCCATCTTTAATGTGTCATGTTATAGAAAATATTGATGTAAATTTGAAGAAGATATTAGCTATGTTTAAAACCAATAAGGAACTAATATCTCTAGAATGGCACTGTCCTTAACAACTTTTTGTGATGATGGAAATATTTTCTGCATGGTTGCATATGGTAGCCATATGTTAGAAAAATGACTACTGAACATTTGAAATGTAGGTGTGACCAAGGCACTGAATTTTAATTTTAAATTTTGGTTAATTTAAATTCAAATAGTCATACGTCGCTAGTTGCTGCTGTATTTGGACAGTATAGCTCTGTAATACAAAAGGCATTTCTGCAAATCAAAAAGAAAATGACAGAAAACCAAAATAAAAATGGCCAAAGGATATAAACAGGTAATTCACAGAAGTGGAAATTCAACTGCCTCTCAAGTATATGAAAGGTAACCAAGCTCAATAATAATCAGAGAAATGTAAATCAACATGATGATATACTTTACACCTATCTGAATAACAAAAGTTATGATGCTGGATAATGCCAAATATTTCTAGAAATATAAAGAATTACTCTCTTCCACTGTTAGAAGGGAGAGAGACTAGAATAGCTATTTCTGAGAGCAATTTGGCAATGCTTATTCCAATTAAGTAATCATATATTCTATGAATCATCATAATCTCTAAGATATAGACAAGGATATGCATTGTAGCAAGGAGGTAGAGACAAGTTAGGTGTTCATTACTGGTGGAAGGGAAAAGTAAAATGCGACTGATAAATACTGTGGAGTATTACACAGATTAGAAGCAATGGCTTCAGCAAAACTACATACATCAAAATGAATGGATCTTAAAAACAAAATGCTGAGTTTAAAAATTAAGAAACATCATCAGTCCCATAGCACAATGTTTTTGTTTTTAAAAAATAAAATTGCATATGCATAAGATATATATTCTATAGAATATATATAAGGATACTTTTAAACACATTGTTGGTTAGCAAACTCCTGTGCTTCCTGGGTAAACTCTGAAACTGAATCCTAAACAAGGAAGGCAAGGAGAGACCAAAGGAAGAGACAGGCCACTCCAGATTGATAGGTGACAGTTTTAATTAGCAAGGGAACTTACATACAAGCTTGTCTTGGCAACTGCAAGATGAGTAGATCTCCATATCAGCCCCCCAGACTCTTAAAAGTTTATATAGACGCTTTAAAGAGGTTCAGTCATGGTAAACCATCCAGACGGTCTCAAAAACACTCTGCTCTCTCAAGGCTACATCCTTGAAAAAAGCTCCCACTGTGGGAATGGTGAGTAGAGCATACATTCCAAAGACAACCTCCATTTGCCTGGGCCCAGCACACAGGTCAACTGGTGGTCACATCCTCTCAATCACCATTTTTATGGTTTCCTAGGGAAGAGAGTATAGGGAGAGGGGAAGGAGAAGGGAGGAAGGGAGGAAACCTGCACCCACTAATTGTTCACAGTAGTTAACAATTTAAGTACTATGATTATTGCAGTCCCCTGGATTTGAGGTTCCCCCAAATTTATCTCTGTATCCCAGTACTTACACAATAGCTTGAATACAGTCCTTGATCAATGCCTTCTGGGAGATTAATTAATGAGCTCATTAATTAATATAGTTAGGAAGCCCAAGTGAAGAGGGTTATGAGGGATGAGATGAAAACTATTGGTAAAAGGGGGTTTGCAGCTACTATGACTTTGTACTGTTTTCTTTGCCAATACTACCCCAGTGCCTGGGAGTTTCCAGAGCTCCCCAACTATCCATTTCACTCTTTTAGGCAGAGTTGGAGAGAAAAAGGGTGGTTCAGGTGGGTCTTAGAGCCTGAGGAGGCATCTGCTTCAGAGATGGGAAAGTTCTGAGCTAAAGCGACCAAATGCATTAGCCAGCCTTGTATTGTCTGTCAGCAATATGAGTGCACAGACCTCTGTGGCAGGCTGAATCACAGCCTGAAAAGATATCAGGTCCTAACTCCTGGAACCTGTAAATATTATATGGCAAAGTCTTCATAGATGTGGTTAAATTAAGGTCTTGAGATAGGGAGACTATCCTATCTCGGTGGGACCTAAACGCAATCATATGTATCCCTATAAGAAGAGGAGGGAAATTTGACACATGACCAGAGAAGACATTGAGAAGACTCGGCTGTGAGAGATTTGAGGACGGTGGTGGTAAACCAAGGAAGCTGGAAGTAACAAGGAATGGATTCTCCTGCAGGGAGCACACAGCCCTACCAACACTGATGTTAGTGCAGCAATGCTGATTTTAGACTTCCGGCTTCCAGAATTGTAAGTAAGTAAATGTATACTGCTTTAAGCCACCAAGTTGACGATAATTGGTGACAGTAGCCACAGGAAATGAAAAACCAACCACCAAAGGGGAGATGAAAGATACTGAGAGGTTGACAGATTTGCTAAAGTCCAGACACATCTCTCTAGACTGGCCTAAGGCTTACATTCATTAGGCAAGGTGGCTTCCCCAGGGAGTAGGAGCAGTGAAGAGATATTACCCAGGGATGAGATTGGAAATGTGAGATCTCCAGTGGTTTGGAATCCAGAACATTCTTAGTTATTTATATGCTTCTCACTCTGGAGCAAGAGAGACGAAGTCCCCACCCCCATTTCTACAGGTCCCTCCTTCTCCGGTTTTTAATTCTAGTCTGAACTATCACTGCTTCCCCCAAGCATTTAGCACTAGGATTACATCACCTTTTAGTAACTCTGCAGCCCCTGCACACAATCTCCCCTCATCCCTCGCAGATGTCCAAAAGTATGACATTAAATACAAAATAATTATATTATAAACCCTGCTTTTCTCTCTAGTTTATGGTTCTCAGTCTTAGGTTATCAGAATCACCTGGGATGTTCTAACGTTTACTGATGTGTGAGTTCCATCAGCTGAGATTCTAATATAATAGGTCTGGGGTGCAGCCTGACTATAGGGAGTTTTAATCAGTTCCTAGGTGGTTCTCACCTTCAGCCAAGGTTGAAGATTGCTGGTCTAGACTTCCTTTTCTTTCAAGCCTGCTCTAGGGAAAAGAAGGGGTATGATCTCAATTCAAACACCTAAAAGTGGAAACAAATCACCATATTTCTTCTTCCAGCATGTTGATGATTTAAATCTAACATTTATTTGCAAGGTGAACATTGTCTCATCTTACCAAAGGACACACAGACATTGCACAGATACAAGAAGATAGGGCCATCCTAGTGCTTCCTGATCAGACCATGACTGGGAATGAGCCTGGCCTCACCCACAGTGGCCTTGACCTGTGACACACAAGCAATGGTGATGAAAGCCTAGAACCCAAGTGTTGGATGCAGCTGAGGTCACTTACTCAACAGGAGACCCATCTCCCTTCCTCTCCCAAACCAATTTCAGCCATAGCACAGAAGCCTGAAATATCTGAAAGGAAAACAGCGTGCTACTCAGTTTGCAGTACCGATTATGACTTGAGCACATTTATAAAGGTTGTGGAACTTAACATCTCCATTTTTCCTCCTATGTTCGAATTTCCTGTTTCTCCTCGCTGTTTATGTTCACCTGTTACCCAATTAGCACCCCAGTAAGCTGAACTCTGTAGTTGTTTTACCCTAGCAATTAACCCTCTCCAGACCCCCCTCTGCAAAGAGCTCCTGATTAATACAAACTGCTCAATTATCCACCTAACAACAGGAAGCATGCCACATTAGACCAGGAGGGGAACAACTTATTTTTTTCTTAGATTACTAAATGTGCCCAGTATTGGCTGAGGAGAAATATTTCCCCGAAATAATCCAGAGGACTTTGTTGAGGTTTACAATAAGGGTATACATTTATAAAATATCAGCACCTATCTACTGGTTTTGAGATGGTCGGCTTCAATAGTTTGAAGAAAATGTAAAGATAAAGAAGGACATTCAGTGGCTTTTTTTTTATCCTATAAACAGCTGACATGACTTTCTCATTAATGACCACAGTAACATATAGGAAAGATGTAAAGAAAAGGGGGGGAGTAAAAAATGAAAATAAAAGGGAAGTCAGGATATTAAATACTGAGTTGCCCAACATCTTTGGTCTGTTTAAGCAATATTTCTTTATAACTGGACGTATTATGAAGACATAGCTTTCCTATTACTAAAAATATAGCATAATATGTTTAACAAAGAAACTTCAATTAAACATTACTTTTTCTGAAAACTTTTGAAATAAATTCAGAATTTCAATTGCCTAAGATATATTAATGACCATGAACAACAATTTGCAAGGTAATAAAGTGGAGGGTAATACCAAGTTCATAACATCTCTTTGTTTCTCTGATTCACATCTGTAAAATGTTAAATTTATGGTGGGTCAAAGATGTGACAATAACACAATTTTCCAGAAAGGCACATGCAGTTATGTAAATATCAAAGCGGGCCACAACCAAAGCTGTTATAGAGAATTGCATATAACTAACTGCCTACATAACCTATATGTATATATTTAAGGGGAAACATCACTTTTTAATCCACACTAAAGTGTATTCATCATTCTTTGTTCTACTTTCCCTTACCCACACATTATTCACAAAGCAACTATCCTACAACCGAAAAGAAAGGAGGCGCCCTGACCTGCAGAAGCCCATGTGAATAACTGGAGGCAGGACTACAAAGAAAATAACCTTAATTTTAGCTGGAAAGAAAATGTATTAAAAGTTACAATTTTTGACACAGAATTGCCTTCTAGGCAACTGAGGCAGAGGTGCTTCCAAGAATCTCACTCGGAAAATTCAGTCAAATGCTGCTCCGCTTACATGAGATCTTTCCTGAAATCTTTCCACTGCAGACAACTGCCAAAGCCGGGCATTTTCGAAGACAGCTGGAGCCTTTTTTTTGCTGCCTCGGAGAGTCTCCCTTTTCCAGAAGCCTTCATTAACGGAAATTCTAATCTGACCTAAACTTGGATGACGGGGTGGGAAGACCCTCCTGTATACCGAATGCCTAAACCCTGGAAAACTATTTGCAGAAAAGAAGTGGCCGCCTCAAAGCTGTGACTTTCCTGCTCCAGCGAAGGCAGCCTGCACGCCGCAGTGTCCAGGAGCAGAGGGGAGCAGCCACCTCTTCCTATGAAATCGGAACGATCAGTTACCGTGGAAAGCCTGCCTGGAGGGAGGCGCGACCAGAGGCGGCTCGGCTGTGTCAGTCTCAGAGAACGGAGGGCTGAGAAACGGGGATGCGGGAATTCAGACGGGGGACAAGGGCAGAGAGATTTGGTAGAAACAGGAACAAAGAGAGGAGAGACAGGAAGGCAAAGCAGTAGGAGAGATTCGAGGACAAGGCGGGAGAGGAAAGGGGAGAACGGATTTGAGTACAATTCAAATCTCTAATCTGGTTTTACTTTTAATCTCCTTTAGGGGGGAAGGGTTTGAATGTAAGACGCTGATTGTTCCACTTTTTTTTTTCTAAGTGCCCCTAACTGACCAAACCATGTGTTAAAAACAGTTTCCCTCCTGGAGGGGATTATGCCCTTTGACTGTCAGGGACATCTCCCCCCTCCCCAGCATCAATAAGGCCTGATGGGGTGCGTGCCCGCGTGGAGCGCGGCGGGGCGTCTGCAGAGCTGGAAATTTCACCCACGGCAGCCCGCCTGGCGCGGGGGATGCATTGTTTCTTAAACACCCTTATCTCAGACCGTGTAGGCATATTTGTTTGTAAATATACATGTTATGTATGTGCCCACATAAATAAATAAGTTTAAATACAATTTCCAAATGAACAACATGAGAAAAATTGTCGATTTTTGAGCGTGTCGAATGACAGCAAACAAAGTGTTTTGCAGCTGCTGGCGGCCCAGCCCATCCCTGAGGCCACCCTGCCATCTAGTGGGACGCTGCCAGAACTCCTCCGGCAGCCACCGTCCCTCTCGTTCACCCTCTCAGCTGGAGACAGGGAAGTGTATTCTCCTAAACGTGTTAACTTAGCAGTGCTGTATGCTAGAAACAAATGAATATATAATATAATTCTTCTGTGTCTTAAGGTCATTACTGTTGAGGCATAAATTAATAGAGCTATTCCAGTTCACTCGTTTTGGCCTTTGCATATCTGTGCACATATGTGAAAATAGGCTTCCCCTCGGCGCAGAGCGGGGAGATGGAAGGAGGCCTACGCATGGTTAAGACAAATGAGCAGACCCTCTGACCTAAAAGCTAGGCAAGAGCGACGACTCTCAGGTGCAGGTGCCCGGTCCTGCTCCGTCCCCGAGCTCGGCCTCGGCACATTCTCACACAGCCCAGCTGAAGCAGGAGGGGTGGGAGGGTGGGCGTGGGGCCCGAGCAGGAAGGATCTGGGAGGCACCTTCAGGAGGCAGTGCTGTAAGCCCACCTGGTTCAGTTTGTATGAGGCCCGGTGTCCGGGTACAAGCAAACAAGGGCACCTCTTTCTGAGCACAAGTAGCATGTCCATTTTCAAAGCCTGGCTATTGACAAGGCTATAAGGATGGTCACCTGTCCTTATCCCAGAGGTGGGTGCATTTTTATCACCACTCACCATATTGTCGAGTTTCCAGATCATTCTATAGCGGTGTTCTCCTACTATGAAATAAAACCCCGCAGCAATAGAAAGGAAAGACCATGGGGTGGGCTAGGGTGAGGTGAAATTCCCCCCACCTGATTTCATGTATTTTCAGGGTGCATAGGGGCACAGGCACTAGAGCAGGGGGCTACACCAACTTCTTTTTGCTTTATTTTGGCCTATTCGGGGATTTGGATGAGATTCTGGATCTTCACCCTTTTCCCACGGTAATTTCATGGCAGCCAGGGTTAGATGTAGATTGGAATATCAGATCATCTCAAATTTTTATTTTCATCAGGGACTCTCAAACAAAAATATCTAAAAATGCCTTTCAGCTTCTGTTCCTAACAAAAGACACAGTGTTCTTTGGAAGCCTGTGTGCCCTGTGAAGCCTCCTCTAGACAGAGGTCTCTGCATGTCCATCATGATCAGAATTGTTTAATAACTGCCCTGGAGAAGCAGATCTGAGGTGAGAACCATGTCTTCTCCCAACATCTCTGCCAAGCAAATTAACCAAAGCAATATGCTATACTAGTGACAATGCAAATGTTGTAAGATAAAAAACTCCAATGAAACTGCAGTGCCTCATAATTTACTTACAAAGAAAAGATTTACTCCCATAAAACAAAAATAGGCTATGCAAAACATATTAAATCAAAATTGCTGAACTGTAACGATGCCTCTGAATCACCTGCAGGACTTTGTACAAATGCAGAGGATCGGGCCACCCAGAATCATAATCTCTGGATGCAGCCTCTTTGTTTTCACAAAGTTCCATGGCTAATTCTGATGCAGAGCCAAGTTGCAAGCCAATGATTCAATATTTTTTTAAAAAGAAAAAAAGAAGGAATTAATAAAGGAAGGAAGAAATCCTTGCGTGGGTGATTCTGTTAAGCAACCAGAAATAGGAACAATCATGTGAAATGCAGTTCCAGGTGGTGCGGCATGGCCCTCGCCGTGTGGGGTTGAGAGGTGAAATCAATGAGAGCGAGGGTTACTATAGACACAGAAAGTGTCCTGGGGAGGGCAGACCTTCAAGGATGGGTGGGAGATAAATAGAGCAAGAACAAAGGAGCAGGTATCTAGATGGATGCAGGTATTCTGCGCTCCTGCAGGAAAACAGACTGCAAGTTCTAAGGGTCACAGAGAGCTGCCTGGCAAAACAGAAATGAGTGTACTTGAGAGCAGTGAGGCCAGCCCACTCTGGCACAGAAAACAGCCAGAGTACAGCCATCAGAGCAAAAAGAAGAAAACACTGAACGGTCCAGAATATGGCCCATATGCTATCTCAACAAGTACACACGTTGCATTTTGGTCCAAGGCCTCCCCGACTACCCCACTTCGGGGTATTTTAAATCCCTGAGGCATAGATGGTTGTTTTTTCCTATCGTATTGCTACCTGGAAGCTAAAGATTTCCACTTCTGGGTAAGATAATGCACTCTGCTGCATTAAGCAGACAATTAATTTATCCTCTTGGCTGGCCACTACCCATCCTTAATGTACTTAAGAAAGGAAATAATGCTTACCTAGCTTTAACTGGCACAGTGTCTGGAAGTAAAAAGGAATGCAGGAGATGAGACTAGAATCGCTGCACTGAGAATCACCCTGACCATCATTGGATCATCATGTCAAATACAACTTCATAATATTGTTACAGAAACATCAGAGCAGATGGGGAAGAAGGATCTTCAGGTGAGGGAGTGGAGTGTTATTACTTCATTTCACGTCTATATATCACAATTATAAAATGTGCTGAAATTCAGCTGGGTGACCAGTATATCGACTTCTGGCAAATGTCAGGCTTTCAGGTGTCCAAGGTAATCAAAGTTATTCCATAAATGTGTCCAAGATGAACAGGAACAGGCTCAGATTTGTGAAAACCTGGTTTGTCCACCAGGGATTGTAAAAAGAGTCAACATCTTAACTGAAAGAACATAGTGATCTACTTGACTAGGGAGTTAGAATGTTCCACAAGAAATACTACCTGTCCAGGCTGGTATAATACTACCTGTCCAGGTTTGTTATATGAGAACATGGGCTAGGAGTTGATGGTCTCACAAGATTCCTGCCAGCTCTTAGATACGTAATTCTGAAGCAATTTATTTTACTCAGAGAAACCCTGAGTGGACACCTATGGCCCATATGGGTAAACTCCTTAACAGGCTATTCAAAGCCCTTCAACACCTAGCCCAAAGCTGGTCGGACAAATTTTTCTCACACTGTGCTCCCATATAAATTCTGTTCTAATCCTGTTGACCTGCATAATGCCCTGTGGATATGCATTATGCAAATATGCTATCACACTGCCCCACACCCTTTCCTGATAATCATCCACTACAAACTTCTCTCCACCAATGAAAATTTGCCCCAAAATCCAAGTCAGCTCCTACCTCTCTCTCAAGGAGTCTTCCTTGAAAGTCTCAATATGAAATGCCTTCGTATGAGTATTGGCAGTGCTTGATATCTCCACCACCATATCAACTCATTACATTACATGGTTAATTATCTACATATATAGGCCTTTTCTCCCTTTCTAAATGTAATTCCTTAAGGTCAAGAGCTATGTTTTAAATAGTTCACCCTCTTTTTAAGCATCTCATACAGAACTGTCCCTCGACTTTATGCACAGTAAGGTCCAGAATCAGTCATTTGTTCACCACTATATTTGTAGAATTCCACATAGCACCTGGGGAGCTACACAAAGAAGAATATCACTTTTCCTTTTGGGTTTCTCAAATACAGAGAACACCTGCTCCTACCTAACCCTGGAGAAGTACAGACCACATTAGACAAATGCCAGAAGAATGGAAGTGTCCCCAAGTTATTTTCAGTATGTTGAAAGAGAAACCCTTATTCATTCTTTAAAGAGAAAAAAAGAACATTGTAAGCTCTCGTAAAGGGAATTTTTATTTGGTTAATAATCTCCAATGAAATGTAGAGATAAAAATTGAAAATGATATATAGAAACATAAAATGAAAAATAGCTTGTTATAGAATTCGTTCCATAATTGCTTATGATCTTTGGGTGATTATTTTTTTAAAAAGAAATTCATGCCCATTAGAAAATTACTGCATCAACAAATATTTATTTATGGGCTCTGCTCTATTACTGAAAGATGATTTTTTAAAATCCTTATTCTGCTCTGGCCAGTGGGTAGCTCAGTTGGTTAGAGCATTGTCCCAATATGCCAAGGTTGTGGGTTCGATCCCCTATCAGGGTATATACAAGAAGCAACCAATGAATACATAAATAAGTGAACAACAAATTAATGTCTCTGTCTCTCTCTCTTTCTCTCTCAAATCAATAAATAACCTTTTAAAAATTTTTAAAGAAAAATCTTATTCTGTGTAGGGTACACTGAAAACTGCCTCAGCAGAAAAAAAAAGTGGGGAATGAAGGTATTCTATTAAAAAGTTAAAGGGAATACTATGAAATTGGACTCGACCTTGGCTATGTCACTAGTCATGATGGATTTCTACATATTTCAGAGAAAGCATATCAGCATGGATTTAGTGGCATCATTGGTAACTATATAAATGGGAAATTTTATGTAACCCACAATAAAAACAAAGCCATGGCGTAGTAATGTGCTTTTTATTGAATCCATCCAGACCTCTTTCACTTATAGAAATAATTTTCTCAAAGAAAGTCTGTAAACCAAGACCTTGGTTATGAAGGGCAGCAATACATTACAGGTGCAAGCAATGCTAAAATCTGAAATTGAGAGTTTCTCATTACATTTTGGATCTCCAAAACAGAAAAAGAACACCTGCCTCTTACCCTTTCTCTTCTTCTCCCATCCCCTCCCGCCTCTGCACATGGATGAAGAACTTGTCACGTTGCCAACCTTGCCACTTAATGATCTGGATGCATCTACATAGTGGCCTCCCGATACTGGCCATTATGGATGAGGTTCGCGTTATTTAGAAATTAGCTCTCCTGTTCCTGCATATTCCTGAGTTTATCATCATTAAAGAGGAGAAATATTTCTCAACAAAAGGCCCAGGCACTATGGTGATAGACACAATAGGAATGCTTAGATACACAGACAGGCATGTTTCCATTTTGGTCTTTTGTATCCATCTTCCCTTGTCCCAGATATGCCATTTTCTGATTCTCAGGGTGAAGAATGTTTTGAAATACATTTGCGTATTCATGGATTGTTGGCTGCATTCACATTTTTATATTCAGCTAATATTTAAATGTATTTAGGAAACAGGCCTCAATTTAGATTTGCAATGTGGTATGAAATATCATAAAGGGAAATCACTTTCAGGCTGTTAGATCTGGCGCAGCTGGGGAGATAGAGAAGTTCAAAACATCTGTCAGCCCATAACATTTTCACACACCCTTTCCGCGCTCAGCAACACTGAGTGATGTGGCTGCTAACCCAGAAAATATAAATACCTGTAGAAACACTAGAGCAAGGGAATGAGCCTAATTTTCAACTATTTTATTTAAATTCTTACCAATTCACAGGCTAAGTTCTTTTGGGGAAGACTAATATCTTCCAGATGTGGGCTTGTGTCTGTGCCAATTTTAGACTGGTTTAATGTATGGCTGAAAAAGGCAGAGAAGAACTTCCCATAGGGGGAAAAATATGAAGAAAGGTTTTGAGGGAAGCGGCTGTTTTGAGAAGACATCCAGTGCCTTCCTAAGCAGCTACTGCCTTAACTCGCTTTCTTATTTGCCGGCAGGCAATTAGCCCGGTGGATTCTGTCCGGAGTGAACAAGATCTAACCCATATAAAAGTATAGGTCCTAACTTTACACATGTTATACCTTTGGCCTCAGGCTAAGCTCCATATCCCAGTCAGTCATCTTGCAAAGTTACCTGACCAAGAGCACAGTCCGATTCTATTACCTGACAGAATAGTCTATTGATAAGGAGATGGTGGCGGCACCTCTTGTCCATAAAGGACGCTGATACGTCTCTTTCATAGTGAACATAATAATCAAACACAGAACCCAACTCATGGGGAGTACTTAAAAATTGTTTAAATTGATTTTAGAGAGAGAGCAGAAGGAAGAGAAACATTGATTTGTTGTTCCGCTCACTTATGCATTCATCTGTTGCTTCTTGTATGTGCCCACTCCCTTGGTGTATCGATGCTCTAACCAACTGAGCAACCGGCCAGGGCAGGAAGCTTTTGACGAAGCTGACAACGATGTCGTGAGGATGAGGGCGATGGTGGTGATGTTAACTAAGAGGAAGGCCTTTCCCAAGATTTCTACCAGTAAAGGGCAAGCATATTAAATAAATAAATCAGAACAGGGAAAGCACAAAACAAAAACAAAACTCATTTTACGTTGTATATTGTCAATGATGTGTGCATGTATGTGTGACTGACAAGGAACTAAGCCAGAATTATCAGCTGAGACTGGTGTAAGCATCCAAATTCCAGGTGTGGCCTGAGATAAAGGATGCCCTATGGCGGTATATCTTTTTCTCCAGATGCAGCTACAGTTCAAAGTCAGACAATGAACAAGTCACCGCCTGTCTCCAGCAAAATTTACATTGGTTAGGGAAAAGATCACTCAACAAACATCCCTGGTCCACTTGTATGATCCCGGAGACACGGAATCTACGTTCATAAAGCATTTTAGGATAATTAAATATCAGGTTCCAGGACAGTGCAATATACAATTAACCACTGAAACAAAGAATCTCCTTTCAGCTAAATGCACTTCACAGTTGAGGGGAGAAGAGGACTTTGGAATATTTTCTTCATAAAACTCCACTCAGTGTAGTGGGTTTGCAGCAGTCAAATTTCCTATGTAATTTACCTTCTACAATTTAGAACCAACTAACAGGTTACAAACTAAGAACAAAGACAAATGTGCCACCAAAAATTTCAACATGTAAGATTCCAGATTACACTCAATGGAAAGGAAAAAGGGTTACAAGTGTCACTATATGTCCAGAATTGACTGTAAAGTAACTTAATAATTAGTTATCCTCTTTTGAATATGGCATTTATTTCTTACCCAAAATGTAAAATCTTTAGATCGGGAATTATGTGATATATTCCTTTTGTTTTCTCATCAACATTTAGCATAATACCTTGCAATGAGTAGATCATCCAATAACTACGTGTTGATTGATAGCTGGGTTAATAATATTCCTGACATGTGGTTCTGATTATAACATTCCCCCCCACCCACCCACACACACTTGTCAGTGGCTCCCTGTTGGCTGTAATAAAGCACGAGCCTTTTAACTTTAAGTTATTTCATGTTGTAACTGAGCCCAAACTCACCTCTCACCTTTCCAACTTTAATTTCCCACCACTGCCCTCACAGAGCTCACTGTTTCCTATCTGTGCCCCACACTTCCTTCAATACCTTGGTTTAATTTATTTTCTTCACATGAAACATCCATTTTCTCATCATCTCATAACTTCCCTCGTCAAATGTTACTTCCTTCATGTGCCCTACCCTAATTCTCCCTGCGACTCTCAACTCGACCACTGCCTTCCTTGAATCCTCGTGGAAGATTAGACACATCTCCCTCATGGCTTCCACATTCTGCGGCCACCCTCCTGTGTGCTCTGTTTGCTCTGTCATTCTGTTAATTCCCTGAGGGCAATATCTATCCAAAACCCTTGGTTCACCTTGGAAAATCCTAAGGCTCTTAGTATCTTTGAACCCCTAAAGCCTTTACACAGAGAGATTCCCAGTAAATATTTGTTGAGTTAATTTGCTATTGATTAGTTCTAAAAGAGGTAAAAATCTGGGTAGACACTGTGATGGAGTAAATAAAAATGATCTCTTCCTTTTGATACAGAATGTTAGAATCGTGTTCTGATTTCTTCTGAATGGTGTGGTTTAGCTCAGAAAGTATTTACTAAATGCCATGCCTAGTAATTTTTAAGAGTCAAGCCAGACAAGGAAGACTCATCCATATCCTAACGCAGACTCCTCTCCTTGATTTCTGAAACTCTCTACCTTGCCTACTACTGTAAAGCTTTTCCTTCTTCACTGCATTCACCCAACGTCTTTCCTGGCTGACTTTATACTTATTCCATCCTTTTGTACTTATCTTGCCCATGTAATTAAATAGCTCATAACTTGGTTAGCTTTCTGGCAATAGTTTTGTTTCTCCAGTTTGGCCCAACACAGTGGTTGTCTGACTCACAAAGAGAATAAGAACAATCATGAGTTCACTCCCTAGGTACATGGATTATCAATATTCTGCTTCACTGGGAGGGGAAGGACGACAAAGGCAATAAATTCAAAAGGCACACCCAACATATGTAGTCACTCTTAGGTATAGAGGTCTATCCCTCCCAGACTATTAATACACATACTCTGCTTAGAAGATCCCTATACAGTCTCCCAAATTTCTAGACTTCTCCTAGAGAGCATATGACAAAATTTTTCTAGGAAGACCTCCAAGAAAGTACTAGACTCAGACTTCCTCAAGAGGATGACTATGTATTATTTACCGCCACATCCTAAGTATCTAGTACAGTGACTGTGATACAGTGCACCCTCTGTAAATACTTGATGGATGAGTACATTTATATGTCAATGAATCAATGGATTTTTCCTATGGTCCTTCACTTTAAAGAAAGTGGTCCAACTGGTTTCATCCTTTCCTTCTCCTGCTGAGCATGCTATGTCTAAGAGCTCTGCTATCTATATGTACAAGATTCACTCCTCAAATCAGCTGCAGCCCTTAGATAAAGAGGGAACTGCTGAAAGCAGGAGAGAAGGCATAGGAGTAATGGGCTTACAAAAGGGACCAAGAACAAAGAAGAAATTTATAAAATTATAAAAATGCCTTTATTTGTACAGTAGTTTACTATATTTTCCAATGTGCTTTTGTATGCATTTTTGCTATTGGGTCTCACGATGATTGGCAATGCAACCAAAGTAGATACTATCCCCCTTGCGCCCACCACTGTAGCACCACATACACATTACACATTCTATTACAGATGAGGAACCTGACATCTACAGAGTGGGCCCACCTAGCGGGTTATAGATCTCTTAACTCCAGATCCAGCTCAATGTTTGTAATGACTTTATTTTTCCGCTGAAAATCTGACGACAATCCACTGTGTTAAATAGATACCTTCCATCCCCCCAATTCCTGGTCTCTTCTTGGTTTCAACTTTAGCTGGAATGAGGGATCAAACAAGGACCACCCATCCTGCCTCTACATACTCTTATTTTTCCTTTTAGTCAAGAAGACTTTCATGCTATTTTCTTGCCTGTCAGTTTCAAGGCGATGACCCCCCACTTCTATCCTACGTATTCCCAGTTACTCGGTTCATTTGTTGGGAATGAATAACTGAGTCCAATGACTACACCCATGGCTAAGCAAGTTCTGAGGGGTCCCAGTGAGGTGGAGGTGGCAGCAGCTTTAAGACTAAGAGCCTGTCGCATAGCAGTCAAGTGCTATCTGTAGCACAGTGTGGCTGAAAAGTGGTTAAATCGGGCATAGAAAATGCCTGCTCTCCCCACGACTGCTAGATTCTTCACTAAAAATAAAATTCCAAGGTTGTGTTCTCAAACCATTTTGAAAAGAAGAGCTTGCCACTTAGGTTTCTTGGTGGTTTTTGTTGTTTTTTTACATTTCATCCTTTTAGTAATTATAATACACAGTGGTATCTAGTGGAAGGAACTCACAAAATCTGCCTAAGAATCAACGGTCCCAATTCCTGGTCTTGGGCCACTGTCTTACTTATTAGGAGACCCTAGTTGTCAAGTAAGTTACCTGAATTCAAGGTGCAGCTCCCGACTAGGTAAGCCTGTGAGACCTATCTGCCAAGACAAAGGCCTCTCGCCTTCCAGGGCTTGGCCCACCTTGGAGAGCTGACAGTGGCTGGAGTTCAACTTCATTGAGCCCCTTGTCAAGTACCTTTATTCAGAGCACACGGATCCCACCATAGGATCATCTTTGCCAAGCTGCCCTCTTACACCTTCAGGCACACCTAGGAGGCTCTAGGCACTTCCAGCATTGTAAAATTAATCTGAGAGCATTTCTCCTGACCTCTCCTTACTGCTCCTACCCCCTTCATCCTTAAGCAGCATGTTGCAGACTCCCCCCCAGCTTCATTCTCCCACAACTCATCAGGCCCCATTTGAACTTGGCATCCAGAAGAATGTGATTTCAGAAGGCCAATTTTTACTCCAGTTTCCAGGCTCTGCGCTATAAGGCACTGCTTTCCTCTTAAATAGCTGAGGATTCTTCCTACCAATGCTTACTTAGGCCACTGACCTCATCTGGAAAATGGGCATAGGCTGCAAAGGGAAGTTTTTGTGATGATAAATGTCAGATTGTGGCTATGGAGCTATTCTGGCAAATACATAGAGGTATGTTATACCAATGCAGTGCACAGAATTCCAGGCAGATAGATCAAATCTCTAGAAAGGACTGGAAAACAGATGCCTAGTTGCAGTTCCATGCTTCCAGGTAGGAGTACTCAGATAGCGGCTGATCTCCTCACCCCCATTTCCTCACCTGGAGAGTGAAACAAGCAACATTTATGTTCTTTTCATTTGTTTCTGTAAGATTCCCAAGGAAAGTGCCTGACAGAAAAAAAGAAAGAAATGAAATCTGATCTCATTTGTTCCCCCCTCTTTCTTTCAGATCCCTGATTTATTCACTCTTGAAATGAGTGGCATTTGGAATTAAAACCTCCAAACCCAGAGGAATAAGTCCTATGAAGAGGTGAAGATGTGCCAACCAGAGAGACTAGGTTAGACCCCGCAAAGGAGGGGGAACCAAGGCAGCGGGAAGAAAGTGCATGAGAGAGGGAAGGAGGGGCAGAGATTTGGAAAGGAGGGAGAAGAGATGGAGGGGAGGAAAACAGGGGAGAGAGAGAGTGACCAAGGGCGAGAGAGAGGGGGGCAGGGGGGAGGGGAATGAAGGAAAGCGGGGAGGGGAAAAAATGGGGAAACAGAAAGAGGGAAGAAGGAAGGAGAAAGAGGGAAAGTATAGGTTGGGTGGCTGATGCTTAATTTTGATTCAAAGGTAAATTGCCATTTTAAAGCACCTGATGTCTTCATTTGCAACAGACAGGATTTCAAAGACAGAAATTCAATTTAGTTGCTCTTTTCTCTAATAAAAAATATGTTTTGTCCCAAAGGAAAAACGTGTTTCTTTCTGCCGATAAGTGTCAGCAGCTAATCTGAAGACTTCAACGAAGCAATGCCATTAAATAATTTAATCTGGAAAAAAGCTACTGATGTCTGTGAAATAATGTATAGATTTCAGATGGATCAAATTTTAAAAAGGGGAAAAAAAAGTGTAAGAAAAAGGCTTTGAGTAACAAAGAGGTGTCTGCCACCAAACAGAAAGGAAATGCATTAGGCCCAGGAAATTGAAAATAGCCAAGGCAAACACCTACGTTCACACAGTGTTCTGTTAAAGCACACAACAGCACAACAGGCTTCTCTAACTGCTGGGAGAAAGTTGAGAACAGAGTTCCTGCGAGATGAAATCTGGGGACCAAATCAGGTCAATTCTGTCCCCCAGGATACAAATCTGTTCATTCAGTGAGATCTCCCAGAGATGCTCACGAAGGGTGATCTCCCCATTGGGGTGGCCCCCGGGATCTCCAGAATAAATGAGGGAGAATCTGGACTAAGTCTTGTCAGACCAAAGTTCTAATTCAAGTTTTGCCACTAACTAAAACTATATTCCATTTAATACATTTATCCCCAAAGTGCTTTTGGTTTTCTTTTCACTAGTAAACTTGG
This sequence comes from Miniopterus natalensis, assembly GCF_054644295.1. NCBI lineage: Eukaryota > Metazoa > Chordata > Mammalia > Chiroptera > Miniopteridae > Miniopterus > Miniopterus natalensis. The sequence continues at coordinate 57,085,786 of NC_142087.1, forward strand.
ATGATGCTACTTAAAAAACTATAAACAGCATCATGGAAACACACAATAAAGTTACTCTCCACATATAAGTTCTCTCTCGTTAGTCATTTACTTATCCTTCCACTCATTGGTGTCTCATCAAAAGCAGGCAATTATTCCTACTAATTCTGAAGAGACCTATTTCTTTCAACACCCCATAAAATGGTCCATCGACCAAAAGGTTTGAGAACCACTCGTTCTGGGGCTCTCTCTCCCCTCCCCTCCATTAGTACCTCTATTAATCATCTAGGCCAGTGGTTTTCTACTCAAGATGAGCATTAGAATCACCTGGGGAGCCAAAAAAACAAAACAAAACAAAACACAGAAAGAAAAAAAAATACTGATGTCTGGGCTCCACTCCACATCAATTACACCAGAATCTCTGGAGGTTGGCGCAGACTTTCATATTTTTTCAGGCTTCCAAGGTGATTCTAATGTGTGTGCTGAGAACCCTCTTCCAGACACATCATCGAAGTTCACTAACAGAAATGCATTCGACCAGTCCCTTTTAAGCAAGACCTGAAGAAAAAGATGACATGGAGATTCTCCTTGAAAACATAAACTGTACCTTCAGAATGAAGCAGCTACAAACAGAGAAGAAAGTGGGATCAAAGTCATGAGAAGCCTAATCCTTCTCTGCTACCTAATGACTGAGTCAAGATGGATCTACTCTAGCTCCTACCGTCACAATTCCTGGAGCTGGAACTTTGTATTTTGACCCCAGGTAGTCATAACCCAAGGTTGAGTTAGAGTAAGAACCATCCCTGAATTCATCCTCATAGTTTTAACACAGGTGGGATCTGGAAAGTAGATGGTACAAACTCCCTCAAATGGCACAGGGAAGTCAGTGACAGCCTTCTGAGAATAAAGCAATCAAATAAGTAGGCGTTGAAATACCCAGAATTAGCTCTAAATTCATTCTGCCACTTCCCAGCCGTATGTCCTTGAACAAGTCACTTTACTTTTATCTGAGCCTCAGTGTCCTTGTTTGTAAAAAAGGAATAACAATAATTACTTTAAAGTGTCCTGAAAATGAGAATGTGAAAGATAAAGGCCTCACATATCAACGGCAAAATAAATGCTGACAACTAGGGAGACAATCGTGATCAATGACTTAAAGCAGAAAGTTGTTAGTGTGCTGAAAAACCGGTTCGCGTTTTGGAAGAAATCTTATTATTTGGCATTGAAAATTGTGCATCAGAAAATAGAAGCCCAGGAAAGTTTGTGAATAATATTTATAAAGCTATTCAAAATAATAAACCTTGGATTAAAGTTTAAAAATCCAGTTGGTTGCTACCTAATATTAGTATCTGGACACTTAACAGTCATCATAGGCTTTGTTTGTACAGGTGTTTTCATATTTACAAGATACAACAAAGCTCTGAATCACTAAATACCCAGATGAATCATGGCAGGTGTTTGTGGCAATAAAAAACTATTCCCGTCCCTCTTCTCCATTTCTGCACCTCACTTGATTGTCTGCAAAGCCAAGAACCCCCTTCCCCAGCTTTCTCTTTGACCTACAGAGGCTGTGTGACCCAGTCCCCGTCTTCTACTTTATCATTTCTTTCTGTCTTGATTTCGGATATAATGAGAGAAAGGCTAGGAAAATCAGAGAACTCAGTCCTGACACCACTCAACCACTGCCCCAATGCCTGCAACTGCTTACCTCTGGATATTTCAGTGTGTGGGAAAAATACAATAATGTTTGCATAATAAGCATCTGCAATCAAGTTTGTATAACTTGCAGCTGAATGCAGTTCTTGTTGATACAATATAATTGACTACATCTAAAAATTTCACAAGAATTTGGAGTCTGAGTAGCCATCACCTACAGATCTCAAAATCAATATCATTGAACACACAACGGCAATCTATACATTTAAAAAAGAACTTTTCCTACACCTAAAGCAGAAATGAATTGAAAACTATTCATAAAATGCAAAGCAAACTATAATAAGAAAGAAAATACAGGTTCTACAGCTTTGGATAAAGTGTCAAATCACAGGCTGCTTTTACCCTGTGTACTTAGGACGCCACCTTTTATCCAGATAGTTAAGGCTCTTCCTCATCCGAATCTAGTTACTCTGCTGTGATATAAGCAGGGCTTCCTAACTGTCACCTTACCTGCCGTAACTTGACATGCCTTTGGACATGTCCTCACCTTTCTCACCAGGAGGAATGCTGCACCTCCTGCCTCTCCATTTATTCGAAGTGTCCATATTATTCTCATGCTCCACCTCTTCCCTGGAGGTGTCTCTGATTTCTCAAGTCCATAATGCTCTTTCCTTTTAGTTTTTAAGCCACTTAATTAAAAATACATTTATGTAAACATGGGTGCACACGAGCAGCCGCCACCCCCACCACCACCTTTGTCATATGTTCGGGTTTGCATCCCCTTGACTGTAACTCTGCAAAAGCTGGGCACACCACATACTTGGCCCCTCACCCTCACTGTGCCAGGCTTATTGTTGGAGATGCTCCTTCTCAGATAAATAATGTGGATTTTTATGGGATTTTCAGGAGACACTGCTTCTGCCCTTATCTAATACTTCTGTTGAGAACATCAGAAATTCTGGGAGGTCTTGGGAAGACATCTTTAAAAGGTAGGAAAGGTCTGGCAACATTCACCCACACGCTGACCTGGAGAACCCAGGTACCAAAAGCAGCGGCACTGTCTGTGTGTGGCACGTGGGCCAGGAAGCCTCTTTGTGCCCAACAGAGGTCCCATGGCCCCAGAGAGCTTCAAAGGTTCCTACTGAAGAAACATTTGCTTTGTATCCCTCCCTGCACGTCTCCTACCAGACATTTCTGCCAACTTGCTCTCTTTCTCCTTTGTCTCAATGCAATTTATCTCTTCTATTTACTTCTCTGTTTTCCTAGCATTTTCTCTTCTGCCTTTCTCTACAAAGATCCATTACCTTGAATGTAACTGTTTTGGTTTTTTTCACTACATGTTCTCTCATCAGTTCATCATTCTTCAAGTTTGATTTCTCAATCTCCTTTCTACTTGTTAGTTGGCTTAAGGATAACACCAGGATACCAGGTATTTTTAGGGTAAAGAAAACTAAGGCCCTAGCAGAAAAGGTATTTGTACAAGGCCACAGAAAGTTAGTAGCAATGAGGATGGACATTCAGCCCCTGTGAAGGCTATGTCACTGACAGGTTCCACACTCCACCTCAAATGTAAGCAGACATCAGCAACCAGATAGCACAGATTTCAGAAGAGTGACAGTTGATCTGATAAAACCATTCTGCAGATAAATGAAAATTTAAAAAGAGAGAACAGTAGTTAAGGAACTTAGAAAGAATGCAGAAATGAAGAACACGTCCCTCTTTTCTTAGAAATAGTGCCAGTAGGATATTCGATTTACTAGTGAATTTGAATGCCCTTTTCCGCCCGACCCTAACATGCCTGCCTCTCTTTTAGCTGGGGATTTATTTCAAGGCCTTACCAATCATATGCTAAAGCTGGTACATCACTAAAACATCTTCTGGGAGGACAGGAAGAAATCCAATCTAGGATTGAAAGCTGCAACTGTCATAGATAAAAAATACCCTTCTGTAGGCTGCTATTGAGTCAGACAGTTGGAAGAATTACTGCAAAGTTGTCTGAGCTTCACATAAGTTACTAGCTAGTGCTTTGCCCAATGCCAGGTGTCCCCATTCTTAGAGACCCCAAGAAGAATGCAATTGGGCTCCTCCCATAACCGGTCCCCAACGATTCAATATTGCTATTAGCAGAGACTCCCCCAGGAAGGAATTGGCTAAATGATTTCTGCTGGAAAAGACAGGAGCAGTAAAGAACCAGATCTCTTTACTCAAAGCTGCACATTCACCACATTCCCAGCATTGTTGAGGAAAGCTCTAGCCAGAGAAAAAAATACCTTTTGAAGAAGAAAGCTATCCTCTACCCTGCCACAAAAAAGTGTGCATTGAATATATGATACCATTGCCATCAATAAGCTGTTATAAAAGCCCATGGTCAAATACACATTCATTTGCATATTTATGTCCTGCCCACAAGAATCTCCTAGATTTTAGTCAGAAAAATCTCAACTGTCCTCCTTAGAATCCCATACCCCGATTGACAGCACAGTGCTACCAGTGCCCACTTGAATCTTCAGCCTTATGATGTCGGTGTCTCACTCATGTTCTCACATATACACATATATGTACATGTACACACACCACCAGCATATAGACATACTTTTAGTTAAATGCACTGTGTCAAGTTATCCAGGCCTACCTGTTGTCTAGGATAATAGATAATTCAATATTTGTGTCCTTAATATATGTGGCAAGGGCTTATTTTTTGTCAGTAAAAATTGTAATTGTATCACTTAAACAACAGACTAAATGGATCTTCACTTCCTAGGATAGCTGTGTGCTGAGTTGTATTGCTCATTCAGAGACAGAGCCTGTGGATCCAGTGACCCAACATGTAATTACAAACCCCTCTTTGGGGAGTTCCATTATAGAGTGACAACTCACTCGCTGAGAATGAAGACTTGTCAGAATGCCTTCTTCCATAATCGGCGTTATAGCTTTTTAAGCCACCCCTCACCTGTCTCTTCAGGTGAGGGGTGGCTTAACCAATTATTAGAAAGAAAGAGCTGTTTGGGTGCCTTTAAATTTTGAAGGCATATGCAATGGGCTACATTTAAATCTTTAAACTGACAGCTCCAACTTCGGTATTTAAAACTTTAGTATTCTTAGTATAATGTCCTATGGCCCCGAGATGTTAAATACAAAAGGACCTTTATGTACTTGCAACCGCAAGGTCGCTCTCAGACACCCATACACCTTAACTTAACTCCTTCCTTTTACTAACCTACAAATGCCGCAACCTTTTCCTTTTCCTGCACAAAAGGATATCAAACAAATTGCACTTCTTGATATATGTCGGTCCCTTCACTCAGGAAAAACGACATGGCTATTTTATTAGACGGGAGGTCTCAAGAGCTCCTGAACCCCACAGACAGTCTCGTAAATTACCAAGAGCCACACCACCGGAACGACAATAAACTTGAAACGGGTTAAGTGGTTTTGTTCCTGGCTCTCCCCCACACCTCTCCGTGGATAGTCTTGTAACCACACAGCTCAGTGAATACCTAATCACCGGCACCCAAACTCATGAAACACCCTTACACCTCACCTGGATCTACAGTCGGTAAACCTACTGCATCGTTGAATAAGAATCCCTAGAAGGCGTCCATATTATCTATCTAAGGATTTATGAATTGATAAGTATATTTCACTCCTTGAAGTGTTTCATATTTTCAACTCGGCAATGATGTAATTGTTTTTAGAAACCTGTAACTGTTCCATTTTTCTGTGTAATAATATTTCCTTTTATTTGACCTAAACTTGCAGCTTTAAGGAGTGACCTCTGATATGAGTATCCTGCATTCCTCTAGTCGGGATCAATCAAGAAGACGGCTGGCCTCAGATCAGCGATGTTGCAGCCCAGGGGTCTGCTGGGTACAACTACAACTCCAGCCTAAAGAGCAAGCAGAGGATTTAAGAAGAAAAGCTCACCTGTGAACGCCAAGGGATTCTAGTTCCTCTCCATTGTTCACCCCCTGAGTATGAAAGATGTCTCTGCATTCAGACTTGAACTGCACATACAGCACCAGTCAGTCTATTGGCTATGAAATGAGCAGCAATAATAAACCCTCTGAATAATAATATAGTTCTCAAATCTATGTCTCTTTTCATTGCTTTACCATTTCCTCAGAAAGGCCCAGGAGTTGGTGACTTCCTGTGCAGAGTCACAGGTTAGGCATGGGAATGATGGTCCCACTCTCACCCTCTACGATCAAATAGCCTTCCCTTTGTTTGCAACAGGTGCTACCTTCCCTTAAGTACTTTCTCTCCCCTCATGTATCCATCTTTAAGAGACCAAAAACCATATTCTTTTGAGTCTCTGGAACCCTATAGTTCTGATCACACATCACACACAGACTTCTCTGTTATTAAGCTCGAGCATTGCTTCCATGATTATAAGCTTCATCATGACAACTATCCCATTTTCCCAGGAAAAATATTTGGAGAATGACTATCAGGTATTGGGATTCCCTGCCTGGGTTTCCAGCCAACGTCCAACATCTTCTCTATAACTTTAGCAAGTCTTAACTCCCCAGTGCTTCAGTTTTCATATCTGTAAAATGGAGATGGTATAATGGTCCCTGCTTTAGAGAGCTGTCATGAGAATCTATATATAAAAAGCTTAGCACAGTGCTGGACATATACTACTGCTCAAAAAAAGGTAAGAGTTTATTATTATTCACTATAGAATTGGTTATCATGAGTCAAGTGCTAGAAATAGCATAAAAATAAAAAGATACGTTTATATTCCTAGTTGTGATCAAAATCTCAAGCACAATAAATTTAGTGAACTATTTATACACAACTTGACCAAAATCACCTTCATCCTCAGGTTTCAGTCTCACAGGAAGTGACATAGAATTCCAGCCTGTGTCCAACTAATGAATCCACTCTCTGTGTTACCAATTTTGGGTCTAGTAGCCAGAACATTGGGAAAAATGAAATGATTATATCTGTACTCAAGCTGGCAGTTAGGAGAACAGACAAAAGAGCAAGGAGAAAGCATGGGGGCAGGCAGGGGTCTAAGGAGCAAATTCCAAGTAACAGTCACAGAATTCAAAGAAAATGGCCTTTTGAAGATGCCATGAAGGAATCGTTTGGGTTTGAAATATCTTTTTTTAAATGCAATAATTTGGTGAAGATGAAGTCATGGGGCTTGGAGAGGAGCGTGAGGTGGTCTGCAGGAAAGCACAGATGGCTGGAGCCAAACGAAGCGGAGACCCAGCAGCTCCATGCAGCCACTTCTCTGAAAGGCTGGATTTGCCTCTCACAAAGGCCGATCAGGCATGTCAGGGAGGAGAGCGGGAGGGCAGGAGGCAGCTGGAGGAGCCGAGATTAATGAGGAAGCCCAAAATGAGAAAGAGCAACAACTGGAAACCCTTGTGGTGACATCAGGAACAGAGCCAGAGAAGACAACCTTGTTATCACATCTGCTCCGTCATTATAATTAAATGGTAATGTGCGCCTCTTGTTGGGTTACCAGGGTGGAATTCCAAGTCAGGGAGCCCCTCACCACTCACCCAGGCCCCCAGCCGCTGTCCTTCTCGTTGAAGCTGAGGCATTGTTCCGGGTGCTAATAGGCTGGGTGTCTGGAGCAAGTGTTAATTTTGGATTACATCTGAGCGGAAATAAGATGAAGGCCCGGGGAATGCTTTGCCTCTGCTCAGATGTTTCATTTCCATTTACTAGCTCTGCAGAATACCCAGGGAGATGTTTTCATTCCAATTTGGAAGATTTCATAAACCTCCAAAACTTTTAGGTATTGATCCAAGCTCTTGAGCTTTGGAAGCGTGCACACGTGCTCTGTGGGAGGATCTGAAAGCTCCGGAGGAGAGAGTAGGTGGTGGACTTCATCTGAGGAGACCTGCCCACTCTCAGACAGCCATACCTCTCTGCTCGGGCCAACACTGGCTCTGCCCCACCCGGAGGCCCATTAGAGGCACTCAGAACCATTAGCTCCAATTGGCTCTGTGCTGAGTGAATACTCTCGTGTCCAACTAGAAACTAGGGCAGCTGCCTGGGTGTGTTTTTTTCCCTTTCGTTCAAAATCAGCAAAGCAAAACTCAACCTCAAATGGCTCAAATGCGCCTCTTAATAAGTATATCATGTTATGTATTCTGCTAGTGGAGGGCAGCATTAATTTGAATTTTGCTAAACTCTCAGTTTTTTCATTTGGTTTTGAATATCTCAGATTTCTGTTTGATTTTGGACGGGGTCATTTGCAGGGAGGGTGCAAATTTCTATCATCAGAAAGTAAGATATCTATACCTGCAGGAAAAGGCCTCTGTCTATCATCTTTGGAATCTATGAGCAAAATAGCAGTTGTTTGTGAAGCCTCCCAAAGGAGGTTTTGAAAAACAAAGCACTTCACTCAATGAGAGCAGGGAGGGTACCAGTGATGCTCATGCATAATTCAGCTCAGCTTCAGCCAGTGACTATCTGGTTATCAGAGTGCCCCAGGACCTGGCTATGTTTTCAGGGCAAGAAATAGATATAATTGAGCCTAAAAGGGATTTAATTAAGAAATAATATTTGCCTCTTCTCTTATATGTTGGGTTAATAGTGTAGTGAATTAAAGACTAGAGAATCTATGGACAAGTCTCCCTTGTGATAAAATATTATCCTAACACCTTGCTAAGATTGATTCCTACACCCAAAACAAGAGAATCCTGGGACAATCCCAAAAGTGGGACAATCCTGGGGTGCCTTGCATGTTTAGTTTGTAACTGACATTTAGAGATGTCGTATTGGAAGAGGCTCAGTAAAATCAAAGCTACCCAGACAAGGGTTAGGAACATACTGAGTGCTTAATAAATGTTGGTTGTATTGAATTATGGGTGGTTCTGATTTAGTTCTCTATTTAATCTATACTTCTCACCCTATTTTTTTCCTGCCTAATGCTGCCCTCAGCAGGAATGACCTGGGGCAAAACTACTCTTATCATAAATAATATAAACAATTGGATCACTGGCAGAGACCATTCTAGATGCTCACCAAATGCATTTTCTCTTTCTGGACAGAGCTAAACTGCATTTCCCAGTTCTCTTGGGTCTCATCAGAGCCATAGAAATATAAGAAAAACATTATTACTTACAGGCTGAGATAGCTAGGAACAAATGGGTCTTCTCTTCTCCTTCCTTGTTAAGCTTGGAGGTCACTGCTGAAAATGGTAGTGACAAAAGATAGAAGATTCTTGAGTTCCTGATTAACTACATGGAGCAGAGCTGGGTACCTCCCCACTTCCTGCCAATCATGAGTAAGGAACGAACTTCTAACATGTGAATCCACTGAAAATTGTCAAGTTTTGTTATAACAGCCAGCATTAGTTACCCTAGCATGGAAATTAATACTTTGAAATAAAATGCTATTAAAACAAAAATCAAAAGTGGCCGGCAATGATTTACAAGTTGAATGGTAAATAACAGGGAAGCTGATATTAGAAGCTGGAAAGATGGTGATTTGTGATATGCAACTACTACACATGCAATAACCCGGGAGGAAGATTGTGGGTCTAGGTAAAGTGGTTGAAAGTGGTTGTAGGTTTTTGCAATTATTGCTGAATTTGGGTAACAATTATAATAAAATGATGAGTTCAAGAGAAAGTTGATTGATTTATGAAAATAAATAAAACTGTAGAGAGTTTGTAACCATGCAGAAACTCTATTTCTTTAACATGAGCCTCTCTCCTTCCCATCTCTCCAATCCCTTCCTTAGTTATTAAGCCCTTAAGACATCAGATTGTGGTCAGTATCAAACTATCTTAAGAACAAAGCCTCAGGTCTGTTGACCACAGAAACATAGTTTGGGCCAAGTTAAAGAGAGCATCTTGAATTTAGGTTTATTTCAGCCCCAGGCTCATGAAAGCAGAACCCTACAGACCATATCCTCAGGAAACCAGACAGAACCATGCCATGGCTGACATCAGGACCTGATACAATGATCAACTACTCCCTACCCTGGCCCCAAGCAATCAATAGAGCCCAAGACCCCAACTCCTTTAGCCACCATGATTAATGATTTTCCCCCTATATAACCCATTCCCTGGAAACCATCTAGGAGCATCTCTTTGAGCACCAGTTTGTCCGTGACTCCAGGCTTGGCACCATTTCCTCAACTAATAAACCCTTACATTCTTGGCAATAAACTCCTGTTCACGTTTGATTGGGCTTTGATGTTCTCAGGTAAACACACCCCTTTAGTTCAGTAACAAGTCAAGAAATACATGAACTTGGATTACAAATACTGACTACTTCTTGGGCCCCAAAGAGTAGGAAAAAAAGAGCAAATAAACCTTTGAGCAACAGAGTCCCAGAAACAACCCAGATTTGTGGAAAAGATCAGATTAAAGATAACCCAATAGCATCAAGGTAGCTGCCATTAAACTGCAACAGGAAAGCATGACATGGAGAAAACAAAGAAATAATGCAGGTTTGAACTCTAGGGAAATGCCTCAAGTATCTCAGTTACTTGCATATGAGACTGACTTAAAGCAAACAGATCTCACAGCCTAAATTTTCAAGGGAATTGTGTTGCTAGTGAAACCACAAACCAACCCCTTGATCATTCAAGATTTAAAATAATCCTTGGGACCTCTGCCTTCTAAATGGGCTCTGAAAGCTCCATATCCCCAAGGACATACATCCCAATGCTCACACCAATAGTAAATTTTATGTGTCAACTTGACTGGATCAGGAGATGCCCGGATATCTGGTTAAAAGTTATTTCTGGATGTGTCTATGAGTTGTTCTGGAGGAGATTAGCATTTGAATAGGCTCAGGAAAGTTGAATGCCCTCCTAAATGTGGTGGTCCAGCCTCATCCAATCTGTTGAGAGCCATAATAGAACAAAAAGGCAGAAGCAGGAAGAATTTGCCTTTTTTTTTTTTCTGCCTTGTTGCCTGAGCCTCATCTTCTCCCCCTCAGGATGGAATTTATATCATCAACTCCCTGGTTCCAGGCCTTCAGACTCAGATTGAAACACACCACCAAACTTTCTGGGTCTCCAGCTTGCAGACAGCAGGTCATGGGACCCCTCAGCTCCATAACTGCATGAGCCAATCCCTCATAATAAATCTCCTTTATATCCTATTGGTGCTTTCTCTGAAGAACTCTAATACACCAATCTCAGATGTTGCAGGGAGGATAACGGACAGGAAGAAACCCTTCCCCCAGGATGTGGCGCCAGGAGCCAGCAGATAAATGGACAAAGGAAACATTCCCAGAAGACAGAACCAGAGTCTCATCAGGAATTTCCCAACAGCCAGGGCAGAAAACTTCACAACACTTGACCTGAAGAATTTCAACTTACTTCAGACCAGTGCAATCTGTGTGTTTTCTGTTTCTTCCTTTTCAAAATAGGAGTTTTAATTAACATAACCCTGTACTTACTCAACCATTGTATATAGCTTTGATGTGAGATATGCACTGATATTTTTTTTTCTTTTTATGCAGAGCCAAAAGAGCCATATCGATGCTCAATGGGCATAACTGGGCAGTCAGTTCTGGCTGCACTGACTAGATGGAATTTTGAGTTTCCTATTTAAGAAGAGCTTTCATGCAAACCAGGCACAAGGACAAGCAGTTCCCATAGCTGTACCCTAGAACAGCATTGGTTAGTGAAAACTTCCAGAGACAAAGTCAATAGTAAGTGTGCAGGTTCCCTGTGGTCCCTTCATTATGGAACAATGCACAGAGATCTAGAAGGACCATAACTCAGACACTGGGAAACACTAGACCTCCCCCCAGCATGAAACAATTACATCAGAAAATGACAGAAACTTGGCCCCAGCCCTTTCCTGTTGGCTTGATATCTATGGTTGGGGAAATGCTAGCCCCTCCCTTGGGGAGATTATGGTTCTAGGTTCCAAACCTTGCGATTTACCAAGATTGGATTGCATTAATTAGGTCTATAGAGATTTGTAAGAGGTCAACTTCTCTGGGGGGAGCCCAGTGTTATGGGTTTAATGTGTCCCCCAAAAAGATATTTCAAGTCTTAACACCCCAGTACCTGTAAATGTAAACTTTTTTTTAGATAGGGTCTTTGTAGATGTAATCAAGTTATTAAATAAGGTTATATTCAATTTGGGTGAGACCTAATCCAATAATTGATGCCCTTAGAAGAAGGAAATTTGGACACAGACACAGATGCCGAGGAGAAGGCCATATAGAGATGGAGAGAGAGATTGGAGTGCTGCACCTACAAACTAAGTAATGATAAGAATATCAACAACCACCAGAAGCTGGAAAAGGCAAGGAAGAAGTCTTTCCTAGAACCTTTGGAGGGAGCATAGTCTGGCCAACAACTTGACTTTGGACTTCTAGCCTTCAGAACTGTAACACAATAAATTTATTTTAAGCCACCCAGTTTGTGGTACTTTGCTATGGTAGATCAAGGATACTAAGATAGTCAGCTGGCAGGGGATTCATCTTGGACAGATTACCCCTACCTCTTAAGACAAAGGTATGTTTTAGTGTAGGAAAAAGTGAGACAATTTGGCAGACGAGTTACCAGAGGCTAGTCCCTGTCAAGGACAATGTTCTATCTCTCTTTATTGCTATGCACACAGTTAAACTACATTTCCCAGTCTCCCCTGCAGTTACATGGTTATGTGATTGACTTCTAGTCAAAGAAAAATGGGAGTAAGTATTGTTGCAAATTCCAGGCTTGGCAGCCCAAGGTGCCATGGTTGTTTATACTCTCTTGTCCTGTGCCTTGCAGCAGGATGTCAACACCTTACATGGTCTAAAGAGCAACACAGTGAACAGAGCAGGGCCTCTGTCAGCCGGGATCCTTGAATGATAGTGAGCGGTAGAGCCTCACTCTGCATCCCACTGCTCACATAGAAAAAAACACAGAAGTGAGAAATAAACTTTACTGAGTTAAGCCCAATGGTGCATGAGAGACAGTTTCTACCAGCTCAGAAAAACCAATAGTTAGCATCTCTTCCCAACCCCATATGCAGTAACGTAACATCGTTAACTTAAATCTTAACATCAGCCACGGTGGGAGTATTTGCCCCATAAAAATAGCAAATGCTGCCTGGCTGGTGTTGCTCAGTGGTTGAGTGTTGACCCATGAACCAGGAGGTCACGGCTGATTCCCAGTAAGGGCACATGCCTGGGTTTCGGACTCAACCCCCAGTGGGGGGCTTGTAGGAGAAAGCTGATCGATGTTTCTCTCTCATCGTTGATGTTTCTCTCTCTCTATCCCTCTCCCTTCCTCTCTCTCTAAAGTCAATAAAAACATATTTTTAAAAATAGCAAATGCTACAAATCAAGGCTTTTTTCTCCCTTTGTTTGAATAGTCAGTTGTTAAATATTTACTGCCACACCACTGATTAATCCTCTGAGAACTGAAGGTGTTTGTTACAGCAGTAACATTAATTATACTTAGTAAAAAAATCTGATAATTTTACTTCTGTTTTTTTATCTTTCCCATAACTTTATATACCAAAAATAAAACAGTAATATTTGTACCAGTTCTTAAAATACAGTAATTGTATATTAATCACTAATAATTAATACCTTATAAATAATTTAGGTAAATTGGTATATCTCCAAATGGCATATGTTGTATTCTTAGGATCCACAAGTCCCAGTAGAATTTTTATTTATTTTTATTTTTTAGGATTATTTTTAAATTTCTCTTTATTGTTGAGAGTATTACAGATGTCCCCCTCCTCACCCACCCATCCCCTCTACAGGGTGACTTTCATACTTTAAAAAAAGCAGAGTGGAATTCTAGAATCTTGGAACTAAAAGAACTTAGAGATTACCTGTACCAATTCACTTATTTTACTGATGAAAAAGTGATAGGGCAGGAAGCACCTACCTGTAGAATCTAGATCTCCAGGTGTAACAGGTAGCTATAGGTAGGTCTTCAGCAAGGGAATGACATAATTTAATTTAAATGTTAGAGTCACACTCAGACCACTGGTGGGGAACATAGTGGAGAGAACTAAAGTATAAGTGGGAGACTAGTGAGGAGGCTACTGCAGAAGCTGGGATGAGAGGAGACTGTGACCTGGTCTTGGGTTGGAGAGTACAGGAGGAGAGAAGCAAACAAGTCTACGATATAATTTTTTTAACTATATCTTTATTGATTTCACAGAGAGGAAGGAAGAGGGAGGGAGAGAGGTAGAAACATCAATGATGAGAGAGTCACTGACTGGCTGCCTCCTGCATGCCCCCTACTGGGGATCGAGCCCACAACCTGGGCATGTGCCCTGACAGGGAATCGAACCACAATCTCCTGGATTCTAGGTCGATGCTCAACTGCTGAGCCACACCCAGCCGGGCTACAATAAAATTTAAAGTCAGAATCAACACTGATCCACTTGGTTCTCTGCACTTGCTGCTGGAGAGTAAATTTTGGGAGTTCGGGGACCATGTTGTGGGGCTCAACAGGCATTCTTAGTGCCTGGCAGGAGTGCTATTACAATAAGCGATCAAAATTAAACCTACCAAGTGGCTAATATTTTTAGTGCTACTATATTCCAGGCATTTTACATATATTAGTTCTAACTTTTACAAAGACCCAAACATCGTATTAATGTTTCCATACTGGAGACTGAAAGAACCTAATTTGTTCAAGGTCATACAGTGGTAGAGATAAGTTTCAAGCCAGGCCCACTTAACCCCCAAATTTATTTACACTATAGCACCTCCCTCTTTAGATTCAGTTCTCATTAGGCTCAAGACTAGAAGGGCACAAATCAATGTAGGTAAGAAAAGTTGATCAGGAAACTTACTATGTCAAGCAGTGGCAAAATAATGAGAGTAACATTCTTAACACGAGTTTACAAATTCACTGTTACAAAGGTGCCATTAATGTTCCTAATTTCTTTTGCAATAAAGGTGGTAATACATATAAATTTGGGCTATTACAATTTTATCAATAAGAAAAATTAGAGAATACTGACTAGAAAATTGACGATATGAGATGTTTAGCAATTAACAAAATACCTCCCTTCCTTCTTTTCTTACTCCATTCAAAACATACACATCATCCAAAACAGTGTAACTGCCTGGGCAGTCTGCTGGGGCAGGTCCAGATTCATTAGCAGATGCGCATGTATACAGTAGCCTCTCACCCTGAAGTAATGAGCCATATACCATCTCGAGGAGAATGTAAACACATCTGTGACTATCCAACCTGAGAACTGTCCAGTACAGTTCTAGCCCCATTTCTTAGCGACAATGCTTTTCTTTTCTGAGTTGAGCAAGGATGTAGCAGACAGACTGCTTGGCAATGAATTTAAAATCCAAGATTCCTCAAACTTTGCAGAATTTTCTTTCTTCTCCAAAGTTCTGAGAGCTACAGACTGTTCACGCAGAAGGCATTTGAAACGTATACATGGTTTGGCAAAGTAGAATCAGCCTGAGCCTCAGAAAGCTGATGCCAGATAATTTTCTGAGTGTTCACAGCAGGCGAGGCACGAGTCTACATGTGCCATTTGGATTATTCCATTTAATTATCACGACAACTCAACCCAGTGGACACTATTATTAACTTTACAAAACAAGAAACTGGGGGTTAGACAGGTGGATTGCTTTTCCTAAGCTCCACAGCTAGTGTCAGGTGGAGACAGGATTAGGGTCCAGGTGTTAGACTCTGGAGCCTGAGCTTCCAGCCCCTGCTCTCCTTCCCAGCTCCAGGGCTTCATGGGGTGCTAGGGGAAACCAACACCTCCCTCAGCTTAAGTCCCACCCAGGCTCTATTCCTACTTTGCCATATGCCCTCCTCTGCAGCCTTTTCATCAAGGTTCTAACAAGATGGTCTGTGGATGCTGGACTTAGCCCACAGCCCTCCTCCTCCCGTGGGCCTGGAGGAGCTCCACGCATTCTAGCTCCTGCTTCCTTCATCCCCTGGTCAGGACTACACCGATCTCTTTCCAGTGTCTAGAAAATTTCTCACCCCTTGAAGGCTAGAATGAGGTCTAAGACATTCTTTTAGCATCGTCTCTAGATTGTCATATAGAAGTAGGCTTTATTGACCCTTCCTTTGCTAAATGACTGTACATTTTTGGCTGAGAATCTTCCTTAGAAGGACAGCAATAGTGTGCACTGCCCACCCTGCTAGTCATAAATGCATACTATTAACATCAATCAACCAGTGTTTATTATAACCCATAGCAAACACCACCTATAGATATAGGCAGAATCTACAAGCAGAATAAAACATGCATAAAAACACAAAGTACCATACATGCATAAACACAAAGTAAACAGCATTGGAAGGCAATGCATAATCAGGTTTATTTTTAACAGTGTTTTGCGATATTGGCATTCTATGCAATTGTTTCGGAGAAATTTATAATAAGCTAGCATTGCATTAACAATCAGTTTCAACAGAACAGAGCTTAAGGTTGAGGAAAGAAAGCTGGAAAGAATATTTAGTCAATCGGGAGTGCTTTCCAGACATCCTTCAAGCCACACTATTTACACTGTGTCCTTCCAAATGTACATCAGTCCTCTCCTTTTACTACGTTGGAGGAGATAATTGGATACAATTTTGAGCTACCCTAAAATTTATTATTTATTTTAATCCTAGGTGTCTTTGAAGAACATACAGGTAAAGAAGGATTTTATATATAGTTACTCACAAAATACCTTTGATGATTCCTTCCAAATGCAAGACACTTTCTGAAACATCTTTCAAACCCAAACATGTCCCAGTTTCCCAAATTACCCAGGAATGATTCTTTTGTTGGCTCTTCCTTGATCATGTACATTAAAGGCAAGAAGATAAAACATGCTCTCAAGCACTGCATGGTGGATAATTATATTTTTAAAGCGCTTCAGTTACATCATTTCGGCATCTGTGTAATTAAACTGAAGTGTGATTCTCAATTAGCAGGTTTTCCTTTTGTCTCTTGGATGTAATATTTTCATGGATAGGAAAGTGTTTCCCCTCTTTGAGCAGCTATATTTATGCCCATTAAACCGGGAGAAGTGTGGCGTGGGCTGTAATGAAGAAGTCCATCCTCGAGGCAGTGAAGCCGAGGGAAACGTCCGAGGTTGCCCATCAACCCCCACTGAGCACTGCAAAGTAATAACGCTTTCTGGGGAGAGACTGACAGCAAATAGCAAAGGTGTGAAATGAGAGATGAGATTTTCTTTGGAGCCTGTCCAGATTTTGTTACTCTTCTAACCCGCCTCTGCCCACCCGCTAGCGCTTCCCCATCTGCAGACGCCGGCCTGGCCAGCCGTCAGTGCTATTCCCAAGAGCATCCCTGATGATCAAGCCCCCGTGGTGAGCAGCTCCTCCAGGCTCTCTGCCACATTTGGCTGAAATTTCCTTTCGGCCATAGCAGAAAATTAAAGTCTAAAGTTCGATACGAACCAAATGATCCACCATGATTATGGGAAATATATTATTACATTTTTATCAGCTTGCATCCTTTCAGTCTGATACCTGTGCTTTTTATTTAGAAATTATTGCATTCAGGATACACCTCTTCACTGACTCGTGGTTTTGAAGCAGCTGAAACACTTGAAGATATGGCTTATGAGAAATGTTCCAGCAGAGTTCGGAGAGTTATTGTCCCCAATCTTATCAAGAACTAAACCAGTCATTATGCAGGGCAGGAAATTTTATTGCCAAGTTTCTTGAACACACCTATAATACATTCTTTCTTGTTTGGGTAAAGGGGAAGTGGTGCTCAACATCCTGGTAGCTTGAGATGAATAATGCTGTGTGAATTTTGAAATGGAAAAAAACGAATC
Source organism: Miniopterus natalensis (assembly GCF_054644295.1). Lineage (NCBI taxonomy): Eukaryota > Metazoa > Chordata > Mammalia > Chiroptera > Miniopteridae > Miniopterus > Miniopterus natalensis. The sequence continues at coordinate 57,103,140 of NC_142087.1, forward strand.
AGAAAATTATTCCATTTCAGCTTGTTTTCAGGATTGAGGCTTATAGCCTTTACTCTGTGAATGAGCTCGGGGAGGTGGCTTATTACAGATTTTTTTCAAAGATTTCTGCACAGAATGCTAATCTCTCAAAACACTGCTAAAAAAAAAAAAAAAAAAAAGTCTCATGGGAAAATAACTGAGAGATTTGGAGATTCACATAGAATAGTGTATATTAAAAACAGAAAATTGAGACTTCTGATATGCTTAACTGTGTTTAAGCCACCCTTTTCACACTTATTTGAATGTAGAAAAAATATGTATGTATATCGTTTTAAATTAATGATTAATACCTTTGGTAAATCTTATCTTTAATTCTATTAAGCATGATAGCCTTGGTATCAGAATTTGTGTCCTGATAAAATCAAATATTTGCTAAAAATTTTTAAAATCTGCCTTCAATTATCAACGCTACCATGGGAATTATGTCTTCAAATTCTCTCTAAAGGCACAAAAGAAAAGAGTTGAGGAGATGTGAGAGGTGGGGGGTGGGGTGAAGTGTGCAGTTACCCTTCTGAATTCCAAACAGAAGGAATTAGAGCCACGAGCTGGCAGACATATGGGGGAAAATGGCACCAGTCAAAAATGCAATCCCTTCTCTTTTCTACTCCCATGTGGAAGAGCATCTGGAAAAAGGAGAGGCAGAAACACAGACATATTTCCCATTAGGCTCTCTACCTCCATCCACCTGACCTACCTTTCTGACACTGCTATCGTAGGCTTCCTCCTCACTTATTCAAAAAGTACTAATTGAACACCTACCATATTCTAGACATCATGCTTGGCACTTGAATGCAAAGACAAAGTAAGATGAGATCTCTTCCCTTCAGTCCAGAGAGAAATAGAATTAAAATCCACAACTCAACTCTAGCCCATGTTTCCTAGAGTCCCCTCACCTTCTAGGAAAGAAAATACTATTGGAGTAACATTAATAAAAAAGCTTTTACCCCTCTCTGTTTCTGCCTCTGGCCCTATCTACTATTTTAAAATCTCTAATTTTCTTCACTTTTAAAGTATTCATTTCTTAAAAAAAGACTGAAAATGATTTCTCCTGAGAATTGAGCATAAGCCTATTGAATTATGCACTCGGATTAAAAGAGCACTAAGCACTATTCCCATGATCACAGGAGATCAAAGGGGACTACGCAAATTGCTCAAGAGTGCTGAATTTGTGTGTTAATTCATTAGTGCATTCATTTATTTAAAAAAGATTTATGAAGTTCCACTTTGTATAATCACGAACACTCTATGTTCTCAGTACTAAGGAGGACCATAAAGTTGGCTTCACCATCACCTGGCCCTGAAGAGCCTTATAGTAGAGAATCAAGGGCAGTGGGCCAGGTCTGCTTAGTCATAAGCCAGTGTTCTTTCCATGGATCCAAGTTTTCTTAATCTGAGTTGTCAGCTAAAGTTTGTTTGGAGAGCTAACATAATGAGTTAGAAACCATTTGCAAGCTTAACATAGCTAGAATCTCCTAACCGGCAAAACACGCAGGTGAAGGACCCTAAAAAGTAAATACACATAGTCTTATACACTGTGTGGATCTGGGGCTCACCATCAGTAAAAGTTAGCAGACAGACTGTTATTGTTTCAAGCACCTACTTTCTGCAATGTGCCATGCTGGAGCCATGAGTGGCTAGCCCTCCAGGAAGTATAACTCTGAATTCACAAAAATTAAATTTTTGTTGGAGAGCTAAGAAAATAAACACAGATATAGAAACACATGAACATACGAATGCCCTAGTCCAGCAGACCTGGAGTCAAGTTTACCAACACCGCGGGAACCTGAAGGGACTTACTTCTCAAGGGTTGGAGGGGTTGGAGACAGCGGTGGTGGGATTCAAGCTGAAACTTGACAAATGAAGCCTACTTAGAGAAGAAACTACAGCATTTGAATAGAATATTTGACCAGCCATAACAAGGTTGCCATTATCAAAGTGATTTGCATTTCTAGACTGTAAGTCACTGTGGGATTTGTATGGACCTGTGAGAAAACCTCGGGACCTCCTTCAATCCCCTTGGAAACCACAGCCACGATTACCCCCATTCCAAAAGCAGCCAAGTGAATCCCCAGGAATGCCACCATTGTTTATCCCCTTTATCAATCAGGACTGGTCATGTTGGGAATAAAAGCGTGATGCCTTCACACCCAGCTTCCTTGCAGTTCCCACAGAAGTGATTGAGCAGGTGTCCCAGCAAAGAGTAAATGGGTGGAGAGAGAAAAAACAGAAAAGAGAATTCTGTCTCACTCTCTCACCATTTTTGTTCTTTACTTTACTTCCCTTTAAGAGTGGCCTCAAAATTACTGCTAATTTTCTGCAAGTAAACTGTTCTTTGAAATACATCATATACCATTTCCTCCCCCACACCCCACTTTTGTATTGCTGGCAACGCGTTGGCTGTGAACATGTAAGTATAGTGGCTTTTGAATGCTGCAAGGTAAATGCAGAAAATGACAGCTTAAATGGAATCATTAAAGCAGATGTAGGTAATATCTGAACGCTACCAAGCCTTCTTTGCAAGGCAATAAAGTCTTTATTTTCAGTGCTGATGCCTTGCACCTTTTCAGGGAAGCTGACAACCTATCATTTCTTACTTTTTTCCCCCCATTTCCAGCATGAACTCAGGGCCCTTATTTCTCTCTTAAGTTACAACCTGTTGATTGGTGGGAAAGGGAAGAAATGTATACAGTTCCACCCTAAACGGTTATTTCCTGGCAGTGCGGCAGTGAGGTCTGTCAGCTCATTCAAAGACATTAAGTGTGAGAAAGTCATAACAAAATTGCTACCTGTCTGTGGGCTGTGTGAACTGCAAAGTGCAAGTTTCAGAGCAGTGCTAGGACAGACCCAGGAGACCACATCCTGGTTTGAGGACCGCCAAACGTGTGTACAAAGAAATCATAGTAATATTTTGCATTTCTATAAGTTTATACTTCTCAATACAGTTATCTTTGTACTCTCCTAGTCTCCTTATGAAGAAGAAAGGTAGATGGTTTTATCTTCATACAGACAGGGAAATGGAAACTGACAGGTATTAATTTTTAGAACTGTAATAAAAATAGATGATTGCAATGGTAGCTATTCAGGACATAGTATTGCATTTGGTTCTGTTTCTGTTTTGTTAGGTTTTTTACTTTATTTTACCAAACAGTTATATAGCACTATGTGCCAGGTATTTTCTCAATTCTTTTCAACTATTAACTCATTTAATCCTTCTGACAACTCCCTAAAGTCACTACTATTATTATCTCCAATTTTATAAATGAGGGAACTGAGGTGGACATATGGTGGAGTTAGGACTGAAACCTAGAATCTCTGTCTCCAGAGTCCATGCTGTCAACACCTTCACTAGCTGTCTTTCAACACACCGGGAGGTATACCACAAAAGAGAGAAACCCAGCTCATGCTCTTTGATTTGGGGCTGTTGACTCATTCTCTCACCCAACACATCACTGAATAGGGTTTTACTGAACAATCACTACTGGCAAAAAGCTGTGTTCAGTGTTTGGGGCATCCAAAGAAATATAACAAATGTAATCAATCCTCATTATTTACAGATTTCACAGTTGCAGATTCACATATGGCTAAAATTTATTTGTAACCCCCAAATCAATACTTATGGGTTTGGGTCATTTGTGGGCATGCAAGGACACGCCCAGAGTGGTAAAAGTTTGCGTTGCCTACCCACTTGCATTTCTCAGCTGAGGTCAAATAAAAAGATGCTTTGCCATCTTTTTATCTCCCTTCAAAGATGACCAGTGGGTGGATGACACAACTCTGGCACCTAATCCTCGAGTGGCCTCAGGCAAGTCACTTAACACTTCTGATATATTTCCCCTGGGAGCAATGGTTCAGTATTTGATAATTCAGGGTTTGCATAACTTTATAGAATATAAATTCCTCAAATTTAAAAATGTACTCTACATCTCCTGCATTCAAGCAGCTTACATCCTAAGCAAGAGGAAAAAGCAAAGATACAACAGTAAATCATTTAGATAACTAGGAATATGCTCAGTGTGTAAAAAAGGGCAAAATTACTAGGTGTCAGCACATGGTTTTAAAGGTTAAAATTGGTGAGCAAGAATGGCCAGGGAGGGCTTCAGGAAAAGATGGAATTTGGGACTTAAAGCAACAAAAGCACAGCCAGAAAAAAATCCTGAAAAGTCTCTCTGGCCTTGGTTTTATTCTATCTTCTTGCCTTGTATTAGCTGTGTAATAAGATCCCCTTTAGATGGTCTAAGTTATCATTCCATTGGCAAAATTAATTGAAGACTTAGTTGTAAAAATTTTCAAATTTCTATCACATTTTTATAATGATGCAAGTGTTGCCTTAAATTTTTAATTGGAATGACTCAGTTGTCAAAGAAGTGAACCACCTGGGCGCATCTGTTGGTAATTTGTAAAAAAAAATCACAGATACATTAAAAGAAGCTTCATGAATAGGCAGATGCTACATCTCCTCTTCAGAGTAGCTTGACAATGGGCCTTGATGACTGCAACCATGGGGACCCACGGAGAGAAATGCTACCTGCCCCTTGCCTGCAAGAAGATGACCCAGAGACTTAAGGGGGGAGGGAGGGAAATAACCCAGAGTCTTAAGAGAATTTGGAGATTACGGGAGAGTCCCTAGCTCCTTTCCATTGTTTTGGTGGGTTCCAGGTACCACTGAAAGGGTGAAGTTGTAGACTAAGTCTTTCAACCAGGTCCCTCCTTTCCCTTTTCTGCTTTGCTAAGAGATTGTTGCAAGTGGAAATAAAAACAAATGTGTACTTTTGATACAAAAATATGTTATATCATATTTTTTGACCTTGTTGCTAGGTATAATCAGTCATATAAGAGACACATAGGAGAACTGCCATAGGATTTATAACCTATGTGATATCCCTTGGGTATTATAAACACAGAGAACAGGCAGGGTGTCCTACATAGGAGAACTAGATTGGGCAGGCTTGGAAGAATTCACATGTTAGAGTCAAAGTGAGATGCAACTAGTAAAACCTTGAAACTGATGTGGCCTGTCTCGAGCGTGATAAGACAGGAAGTAATGCGACGCGGGAATGAGTTTGCGAGTATAAGGCCTTGTAAAATGTTTGTAGTGCCCAGTTACAAAGATGGATGTAATTCTTGTACCAACTTGCAATGATTTGCAAAGTAATAATTTATTACTCTTTATTTTTCTCTTTGAAGCATAGAGACTCCTTGGGTGTGATTATTGCATTAAGAAAGGGTCACAATGTTGGGTTATAGTATTGACAATTCAAGTACTCACTAAATTGCTTTGACCACAATGCCATGAGTATGCCAAGCAAGAAACACACACACACAGGAGAAGAGTGAAAGATGGTGTTGTGTATGTGTGCACGGAGGTCATCTAACTAATTGCTTTAATTCTTTAATCAGCTGGTTAAGAAAAATATTTTCTTTGCATACCGCTATAGAGTACATAAAATAAAATATGTGCATGGGAATATGGTCCTGACAGAGTAATCATAATAGAAAATGAGGCGATCTACTGGTAAAACAACATTACGTCCAGAACAACAAATCAGAGTCACAGTGCAATTACTGCTTTCAGACTACGCACAGGGGCCCCTTCCCCAGCAGCCAACCGACAGCACACATTATCATCTCCCTGCTCGCTCGGTACTGGGTATTAGCATCATGTCTTACAACTCTGGAGACTAAACCAATTAAGGTACAATTTAACGAAGGCACTCATAAATATTGTACCCAGGTGGTATTGACACATCTAAATATGAAAAAAAAAAAAAAAATAGAATAAGGCTTCCAAAAATAGGTAATCCATCTTAGGAGAAGAGGTTCCACGAAGCGACTTCTGCATTATGAATAAATATGCATAATCAAAACAGTAGCCCAGCTCCCATCTCTCCTCACTCATTTGATATACCTCTCCATGTCATATCCATTTTCATGTAAACAACACAATAATATAACATCTGCATTGCTAAATAACACTACTATGTTCTAATTTCTTTGGGATGGCATGAATAAAATCTTTCTACTCCTGTTTATTAGAATTTATTGGTGACAATCCTTTGCAAAGTAGCAGAAGGTATAATTATTTCTGGTACAACTCTAAGCTGGATATAGAAACTCAACAGGGTTACTTCTGACTTCAAATGATCCATCACTTGATGACACAGAGAGGAGGTAGCAGGGGGAGAATGGAAGCCTCCATAGCTTCCCCCTAAACTGGTGCCAGGGTACCCCACGCAGTTAATGTTGCATACGCACACTGTCAGCTCTATAATACAATTGTGCTTTTCTTTATTCCATGTAGATCTTTGAATACAATGTTCTGTAGGGAGGAGGGGGAAAAAGTGTTTCAAGGTTTGGACAGGAATTTTACTAAAACCAATATTTGGAAATCTCGCTAACGCATCATGCGGCTCCTACCCCTTGATCCTACGACAATCAATTGTCTCTGCTCAGGACACCTGCTAGACCGGGGTAAGGATGATCTTACAGTCATGCGAAATGCAAAGTAATGCATCATTTCAGTAGTTCCTCACACCAGCTGCTTAGAGATGCACAGTTCTCATGGGCAGAAGAAATAATCTAATCATGCTAAAGGTACAGTATCTGATGCACATTGAGCTGATCTTATGAACGTGGTTGTTCAGGAGGAGGGGGAAGCAGACAGGGAAGTTGTTATTCTGGGCTTAATTCTGACCAATGAGAAAGTTAAACTAATAATTTGGAAACAGGATAGAAGAGAGAAAGTGATCGTATCAGCCTAGAACTTGTGACATTAAAGGAGAGGAGCACTTGGAGGTGTATATTTGGGGGGCGGAATTTAACGTCAGGAAAAATAGACATATGGTGCCCCAGTGAGTGCTTTTTGAAAGAATAATGCTCACAAGAGGTGGAAGTATTTTTAAGTTTCAGTTTATGTCTTTGAAAATTATCTCAATTTTAAAGGTGAGCAAAAGGTAACATTCAAGAATAATTTGCAGCAGTAATGGTGCCTTGGATAAGGGCAGATTACAAAGATGGAAGGAGGGCACATTTCAACTCTCTAAAAACTGAGCTAGCAAAGAATGAAATGGGTTGTCTCAGAAAGTGCCAAAGGGGAGCAATGGGAAGTGTTCTCTATTATGTCAGGTTTCCTTCAACTTAAAGATTCTGTTATTCTTCTAAAGTATCAAAAAGTAAAAAGTAAAATATCAGTTATAATTAAAATTATATGAATAAAATTTTTGAAACTATTATTTTATAAGCTGAACTATTTAATAATTTCAAAATATAATATTAAACATTATAAAAAATATTTACTGTGCTAATCTTTAATGTTCACCTAATTATCAATATAAAGAATCAGTATCACTCTTCATATATGTTACATCTAGCTAAAACTACATACAAATTTGAAAATAATATAAATTGTTTAATACTGCAAAAGTTCCCAGCCGCCATAAGAATTTGTGAGTTCCTCCATAGCCATGAAGTGGAACCTGAAGAGCAATAGGAAATAGACCCCAATTGTATAGCAGAAATTGATTATCCCCAGGCCTTCTGAGAGAAAAGAGTTGACATGCTAATTAATTTGTCTTTTATCTTAACTACATGCTTTCTCTGCTCCAACACTTCCCATAATCTCAAGTACTGTCTGCCTCTGGCTTCCACAGTGTTCGGCCTATAAGCCTTCATGGCAGTCAGACACAGATGCTCTGTGTTTGAGGATGTAGGGAAAGAGAAGAGACTTTCCATGTGGCCTGAATGGTGTTAGTACTGAGAGCAGATGTTCAGAGTCATGGGCCATACTCCTAGTACCAGATCCCAAAAGAGAGGCACCCAAACACTTTAAAATTAATTTATCATGTTGCTTGTGTTTATGATTTGTATGTTGCTCTAAATCACATGACCCCTCATGGAGGAAGAAAAGGGGATGCCTATAATACTCTCAACAATAAAGATAAAATTTAAAACAAAACAAAACAAAAAACCAACACATGGCCTCTCTTTCCCTGCCTAAGATGGTAGGAAATGGTTGAGCCAGAATTAATCTAAGCGAAGGCCCTTTTAATGGACCACTGCAATATTCAGGGATGGCGAGATCCCTGTGAATGAAGATTCCAAAGCAGAGATTTCATTTTAAAAATCCACAGAAGCAGTGAAGTAACTTGCAATTTGGGTTGAACTATATGATATCTAAAGTCCCCAGAGTGTTATAATCAAGGCATAGCCTAAAAATGTTTTTATTCCATCATCAGCGTATATATGCTTATTTAACTCACATTGAAAGGTGATTTGGAGTAAAGTTCTATCAAGTCAATTAGGTGATCAGCTATAAACTAGCATGTCCAAATAAGGAAACCTACTATTTTAGTGGACTTGCATGCACAGAGATGAAAAATTTTTACAATCAGAAGTCTGAATCAGGTCTTTTTTTATGGAGAGATTCCTCTAACCTATACTTTCTCCATCTACAAGGAACTTCCTCTGAGATGAAAGCAGAGTTTCGGAATGAACTCATGAACTCACAAAACCCTCACTTACACAGATAAAAATGCAGTTCACTGAGGACTCAACTCATTATAGCAGGAAGTCAACTGAGTCATGTTAGAAAGATTTTAAGGAACATTTGTTGAAACAGAAAAGCCGTAATAGTCTGTGGCCCAGAATACGTAGCCAAACAAAACCTTCCCTTTCCTAGGTTCTCCTGTGACCCAGAAGCAGCTGGACTCTGGAGCTAGGCTGCCCGAATGTGCATCCCAGCACGCACTGCCCACAGCTTCTCCATTTCCTCATCGTTAGAGCGGAGGTGAAACTGTGGCAGGCCTGCAGCACTACACAGACCCAGGGATGTTGCTCACACTGCGTGTGTGTGAATGGTGCCCTGGAGGAACACGGTGAACCTACCACGTAGGGCTATCGTGAGGACTCTATGAGTTGATCCACATGATGCTCTTCGACCAGAGCCTGGCACCTAATAAACAATGAGTATAAATTATTGTCAAGATAGATTTGGTAAGAGAATGGTGAGGAGGGGGAAGCAGAGAATAGCAAGAGAAACAAACAAAAACAGACCTACTGTTCTGATTTGATATCTAGAGAGAATAAAAGAGAGTTGCTAATTGCTTTTCTAATCTGGTAAGTGTCCATTAACAATAAGCATAGAAAGGAATATGTGCTCCATCATGAGTAACCCACGTTTTCCTCTTGTTAAACAGAAATGGAAACCACTAGGGAATCAGAGAGCCTCCTGCTCAAGTGAAAAATTAAATGACCAAATAGTAAAGCTTTTTTTAAAAGCATAAGTGCAGGAAGTGGCCCATCTGGAACTCTAGGACTTGGGGAGGTGAGTATGACCGTGACAGCTAATGGGGAACGATTTATGATCAGCGTCCATTGCCGGCATATTAGTCACCAACTGCTGACAGGCCCAACCCTTGACAGTGAAATGAGTGGGGATGATATCAGTCACTCTCTGTCACTCTGGTTGCAAATCTTCTAGTCAGCAGGAGAAACCTAGAAGCAGAAATGGGCAAGGGAGAAGTCGACAGCTTCAGCATGGCTGGGGGTGCCCCTGATAGCAGGTCAGAAAAGTGAAATGAAGACAGCAATATTAATTGAGCTGGCAGTGAATGTGAGATCCCGTGCTGCCCATGAACTACACCAGAGGATCTGAAGGGCAACACTAGGAGAAAAGCAAAGGCTGGTGTGTCAGAAAAAACTGGTTTCAAATCCCAGCTCTACCACTTAATAAATGGCCTTGAGCAAGCTACTTAATATCTCTAAGCCACCATTTACCCATCCATAAAATAAAGATAATAAAATCCCCCTCACAGGGCAGAGGGTAGAGATTTATTAAGATAATGGATAGGACACGTCTGGCACAGTGTCTGGCAAGTTCAAGATACTCAGTGAACCTTAATCCCCATTTCAGGAGCTGCCCTAGGGGGCTCAAAGCCAAGGGAGGTGGGGGCAGGGGAGATGCGATTAAATAAGTAGTTACAGAACAATGTGCTAGAGATGAGAACAGGACCTCAGGAGAACACAGAGGGATCTCCCTAGCCCAGCCTGGAGAAGGCAGGAAGCAGCAGAAAGAGGTGCTCAGGGGAAGGTCAAGAGAAGGGGAGTGTGGGCTATTGAGTGGACGTTAGCCAGGTGGAAGGACAGAGAGCACAAGGCCAGCGACACACGCCAAGGCCCGGGAACAAGAGAAATCACAGGAGTAGCTATCCTGGATCTCAGACCTGCCTCAAATTCTTGAAGTTACAGCTCCAGATCCACCTACCCTTCTCTCCTTGACTTTATCTGACTGATTTGTCTGTTGGCTAGTCACTGTTTAACCCACTGTTGAGAAATAATACCTATCTTTCTACCACAGGTAATGCAGTATTACAATGACATCTACAAACAAGGATTAGCCTATTGGACTATGCTCAAGGTCAGCAGACTGGGATGACCCGGCCAAGGTTGAACAGGAAAATCCCCACGTTGCAGCTCACTGTGCTGCCGCCCCTGAAGGGTCAGCACATGACTGCTGCTCTCCTGTCCCTACTCAAACAGCAAAAAGATAAAATAAATTAATGCAGGTCGCTCTGCAAGTTAACGGAGAAGCCAGGTGTCCTTCACAGTGCCCAGCCTTTGAATGGAGTCTTGGTGAGTGTAGAGAGAACACTGGGAATTAGTGCTTAACCTTCAGCCAGGCCTCTTCCTCTCATCCTCACTAATCTCCAACAAGGAAGAGGCACTTTCAATCTGATGGATGGGAGACTGATATAAAGCCATTTCTATTTTTCTTACTCGTGATCAAGGGCCTGGTGTGTTGCACAGCGATGCCCAAGCACGGAGAGAGCACTCCCTCTTCCTGCCCCAAGTGCACACGCCCAGAGCAGGGTCTGTCCCTCTGTATTCTTTTCAACCACCCTGCATCTTACTCACCTCCTAACTGTCTCCATGGTTAACGTGTTACACAGACATATTTAGTGCCTCCGTCTAGAAACAGTTCTTCCATCCTTCCCTAACTTGCTTCGCTGCAGCTGCTACAACCAGGGCAAGAAAGGAAGAGACAGGGAAACATTCTGGGTTCAAAGCCACCTTGGCAATGCTTGACTATTGGAGATTCAGAGAGGATGGAAGGAGCAAGGTCTTCCCTGGTCCAAGTCACATTCGGCTCTTCTTAGAGCCCTGCACTGGAAATTAGGACATAGTGGCCTAGATGTCAATGGACAACATTTTGTCTTCCATTTTTACTGTGGTTACTTGTGTATATCTATCTCCTACAGTAATTCCAGAGGGAGGACAGTTTAGAGAATAAATGAGGCATGAAAGCCTCATCCTGAAATCCCTGACAGTGATAGGGACTGAAATTAGATTTATAGAACACAAGACTAAAGTTAAGAACACAGAAATGAAGAAAGAAAATATAAGGAGATTATCTAAGACTCAGGAAGGGGGCCGATGATAACTAATATTTTTGTGATCAATAATAGAATATGTTGATTTTATGGATAGTCGGTAATGCGTCTTAAAAATTTATAATATCTGGGAATATTTAAAGGTTATGCAGAAAATCAACCAATGGATTAATTAACCAATAATTATTTGAGGAGGGCACCTATTTGGAGACTACTGGGATATTGGAGAACACAGTAGTCAACAAGAATGTCTGGATACTTCCTAGATGTAAGGTGCTGTCCTACATGTAAGTAATTCAAAAGAAAAGTCTCTGTCCTGATGTAATATGGTTACAAGCAAGCTTGTTAAGAAATGAGAGCACTTCCTTTGGAGTCAATAGACCCTAGTTCAAGTCCAAACAGCAATAGCCAAATATCTAGAATCCTACTGAACTTTAGTTTTCGCAACTTAGAAAGGGGATAATGAAACCAACCTTACTGGACTATTATCAGAATTAAAGGAGATCATCTATATAAAGTTTCTTACACGCCTGGCTTATGACAGAAGTTCAAAACCATGAGATATCTTTTCTTCCCTAGGTAGATTAAATTTTACCCATGAAGGGGTTGATGAATAATGCAGTGAAGAACATGGCAAGGGCCAGATAAGCAATGCAGAGAAGTCAGGGCTGCAGAATTCTGAGAATGCCAGTCAATGCGGAGTGGTAAGGAAATGATTCTGCAATAGGGTGGAAACTGAACCAGAATTAAATCAGGAGAGGGGGTGGGAGACTCTTGCTCTTTGGCTCCAACCTCCTTGTGGGAAGGGGACTGACACAGTCGCAATTAGGGATAGTTGACCGATTTTAGGCTGTTCGAGGAAGCAGATAATTCAAGTTATTTACCAAGGCCTATACGTTAAAAACTATCAAGGAGGTAAGGCCTGCCTGCTATATGTCCTGGCAGACGGGAAGGAGAAAGCAGGAAGGAAAAAGAGGAAAATGAAGAGCCCAAAGAGAGGGAGGAGAGCGAGAGGAAGGGAAGAGGGAGAAGCATGATTAGTGTCGCAGACATCACAGCTGGAGTTTGAAAGGGGGAATCGGAAATGGGCCTGTTCAATTCAATAGTTTCGTCATCACTGCCACCAGATTGAGCTGCCCCAAGGAACACTTTGCAATGATATATGAGCAGGGTGAGGCTGATTAGCTGAACCTATATCACACAGTGCATGCGAACGCAACAAAGATTCAATCATCTGAAAGGACAACACTGAATTTGGGTGAAGGAGTTTAAAAACGATATTCCATGTTGGTGGCAAAAATGTTAAATATGATAATGTTAGAAGAAAATCTTGCTATAATTATTGTTCCATATGTTACTACCTTCAAGGGGAAATATATACATATCCAGGGAGAATGATCCCCTTTCTGGGTTTTCAGATCCATTTTTTAAAGTGAGTGATCCCAGTTTCAGAGCAAGGGAGCATTATTAAATGATTGTTGAGTGCAAGCCTTGCAGGGCAACAGCCCCATCTCCAGGGTAAACATGGAGAAGACCAGGGAAAGACAACCAGCTATCCAGGACTGTGGCTCATGGAGAGCTGGAGAGACCCATGGATCATTCATTCAGAGGTTATCAGGTCCATTATCCTTCCCCTAGGCCACTACACTTGCTCTTTCATGACAAAATAACGTTTGCATGCAAGGTAGAGCTGAAAGAATAAGTATTATTAATAGGTGATGGGAGCAGGGGAGAAATGTGGATGTTTCTCTCCTTAGAATGAAAAGCCCCAACTGCATCTGTGTAGTCCATTTCTGCCTTCCCAGTAATTAGGATAGCATCTGACACATTACAGATACTCAGTAAATATTCATGACAGGAAAAATGAATCCCACCCTGCCTGGGCTTTCTCTTCACTGTTGTTCTTTGAGCCCTCCCAAGAAATTTAGGATTCAACCACCATCTCTCTGGACTAGTTTTGGCCACAGACTTCCTCAATTTCCTTATTTAGAGTCTAGATTTTTTTAATGTTTCTTCTGTGAAATGAGGATTGTGTGTGTGTGCGTGTGTGTGAGTGTGATTGCCACATACCCCAAAGACCAGTTGAAAACTTAACAGCTTACCCTATTACAACTCACAGACAAATTTTAAATCAAAACACTGGCAGGATTTCCTGAATAATAATTCTCTTTGTGGTAAATACAACACAAATATCAAAGCTTTCTTAATAATTAATAATTTACCACTTCCATTAAACCTTCTTTGAGCCACTAGCCCACATGGATCTTTATTTCCTAAATTTCCATTGCAAGCTTTCTCTATAATGCCTATGGAATTACGTGGCTAATTAGTGTTCTGTAATTTTTCTAAATGTTTACAAAGATATGTTTTGATTCCTCAACAAATATGGAAGGAAGCTCTTGGAGAAGGACTGTATACTATGCCTCATTTAAGCCACACTAAATTATTTGCGTAATTTTGACAGAGTATGTTATACTGCTCTGTTTGTACATCATCAATATGTCTATAATAAAACTTGAAAATCAGTCAGTCATACAGATGACACAATGCCAGTTGTTGCTAAACATCTGAATGACACTGAGGAAGTACCCAGCCCACCTTCAGAGGGGCGGGCATGCACAGGCTTCCCAGAGCTACTGAGAAGTGAGCAGAATTCTGAAGGCCAAGCCAGAGGAGCCTGGGGAAGGCAGGGGGAAGCAGACAGAGGGGGCAGCGTTCTCGCAGACCCAAGAAGAGAACCTAAGAGCTTTGGTCGGCGCAAGACAAAGAGGAGCAGGAGAAAAAAACAAGAACCTATCATGAAAGACCTAAAAATAAGATAGATTAAAATAATTAGTTCTCTATAATTTAGAATGATAAAGGCTAAAAAAGGAGAGAAAACGCAAATATTCCCTTAAGCCATAATTTGAAACGATATGCAATATAAATTGATAAACAAAATATTGTTTGATGGGGACTTTTTAAAAACATTTAGAAAATCCAATGGGATCCCTGACAGATTTCTACCCAAATTTGAGTACTAGGGAAAAACAAACACCATTTTAACTTGCACCAGTTTAGTTGGTAGGCATTTTTTTTATTTTGAATAATATCCCTCTTCAGTCCTATTGGTCTTAGTTTTGTCTCCAGGGGAAATTATATATAAATTCACAAAGTAATAATTACCATGAACCTTGTGTAAGGAGGGCTCTCTTCATCCCTCCATCAGAACACTAAGTAGGTACTTCTAGGTGAAATAGAATGCTAACATTTTAACCCCATCATCTGACTCCGCCATGCAAGGCTTTTGACCTACTAAGAATTTTTGTTCCAAGAAATAAGTAAATACTTTGAAAAAAATCATCAGAGTTAAATTGAAAAAGGCTAACACTGCACACAGCAAAATTAATAGAAAAATTGACTGAAAAATCCCATCATGTTAACAAGTTCCAAAACTGCAAAAATTGACCCAGGAAAATTAGACTTAGTAGAAATAATCGTTGCAAAGTCAAACTGACAGTGGCTGAAACTGCATTGTGGAAAAATGTCTTATCAACTGAAAATTGACAGAAGAATCTAATTTTCTTGCCTAAATTTTGATCTGGAGAGTCTGATCCAGGAAAATTGGTCCTATTAGGAATAACTGCCATTTAAGAAAATTCAGACTGGCAGAAGGATTATTGCAAGAATTTTTATAGATGATTGATGAATCAAATCATTATTATAAATTTTATGCGTGAAGAATTATTCTGAAGAAAATAATTTTAATTAAATAAAATAGAATTGGAAAAAATAGTAAATGGCTTAACTGCTCTCTATAGAAAATTGAACAAGGCATTAAACTGGCTTGAGTTCATTCTCAAAAGGCTTTCTCAATAAAAATTCATCGATTAGAATCCATCATTGTTGGTATAATTCTGATTTATTAACACAAAGTTCAAATATCATCACTGTCTAAATGTTGGGGTCAAAATAGCACTGGGTTAGCCACATTGTCCTCCAAAGAACAAACACTGAGAATTCATGTCCCTATAAATAGGCTTCCAGCAAAGTTTAGACCAATAAGTGATAAATGCAACATCCATGTAACAGGCATATTAGGGTCTTTGAAGTCAAATTATTGTTCAGAAATAGATCATATTAAAGGGGCATTAATATTGATCCAGGGTGGCCTCTATCATGTTCTTATATTTGAGTACCACAAATTCCATAAACAATTATTTATTGTGCATTTACTTTGTGGCAGATTCTTTATTAAATGCTGAGACTGAGCCATGCAGACTTGGCCTGTCCCTACAGTTTATTCAGCAGTCTGTTCCACAGAGAAACTAAAAGAGATACCCCTGGGGTCAACTGAACTCAGAGCTGTTCTTAACCAAGTTACATTGTGTGAGCTCCCTCCTACCAACTCTTTTTGTAGGAATAAAAACCTGTGCAAATGAACATCGGCAATAGGGTGGTGAAGGCCTAGGGTGGGGCAGGAACCTTGTGGAGGGGGGCAATGGGGGAAAAGAGTGGGGGAGATCTGTAACACTCTCAACAATAAAGATAAAAGAGGGGGAAAAAGAATGTTGACAAATGGGATTGACATTTGACAGACATTACTTGGGTCAAGCCAGATTTACACAATATAATGGATAATTGTTTGTGTCAATTTGGCTGGGCTAAGGGATGCTCAGATGGCTAGTAAAATGTTATTTTTAGGTGTGTTTGTGAGGGTGTTTCCAGAAGAGATTAGCATTTAAGTGGGTAGACTGAGTAAAGGTTGCACTCACCAGTGTGTGTAGGTATCACCCCCTTTGAGGGCCTGAATAGAAGAAAAAGGCAGAGAAAGGTAAATTTGCTCTCTGCTTGAGCAGGGCCATTCATCTTTTTCTGCCCTTGGACATCTGCACTCCTGGCTCTTGGGTATTTGGACTTGGGCCAGGACTTACACTATCATCTCCCCTGGTTCTCAGCCTTTAGGTTTAGACTGGAACTATGCTACCAGCTTTCCTGGGCCTCCAGCTGGCAGAGAAAAGATCATGGGACTTCTCAGCCTCCATAATCATGTGAGCCAATCCCTCATAAAATCTATCTACCTACCTACTTACCATCTATTTATCATATGGAAGGAAGTAACCATATTCAGGACCTAGGTCAACAGCAGAGAGATGGAAGTACATGGTTCCAGAGACCACGTCATCTGGGTCAGACACCCTCAGCAATCATGGGCCATGCCTACACACTATGACTGCAGGATGCAATGAAAGACACAATAAACACTCAGGCACAGACAGTTTTCATGCATCTCTCTCAGCCTCCCATGATGGTACAGTCTAGTACAAGTACATTTTGAACTCAGTACCATAGAACCAGAACCAGGGTCAGTTACCCAGATATCTCATCGTGCTAACAGGCAGCTATAGAGCCTAGCCTCAGAAGCAGTTAATGACACAAGGTGAGAGAAAGAAATTACTCAGATCTCTTACTGCTACAGAGTTTCATGAGGAAGACTTCCAATGGTCCCTCATCACTCATTCTCTCCTTCTTCCATGATAGTTGAATTATCAGCTGGGCAATTGGCTATCTCGCTAGGAACACCGTTTCCAACCACATGGCTAAGTTCTGCTCAATAGAATATTAGTGGAATTGATGTTGGCAACTTTGGGGTTGTGCCCTTAAGAAAAGGGTAAAGCCCCTTTCTCTAGAAGTAATAAAAATACAGCCAACTAGCTGGAAATATGTGGGTGAAGGAGACATCTTTTCAGGCGGGAGGGGACAACAAAAAATCCTTCCCAATAGCATTCTCAGCCACATGGATTCTTCCCGACCATTCTGGGCACCTGAGAGCTTTGTGGGTGTCCAAAACCCCCAGACCGGCCTGGGCCTTCATGTGAGAGAGAGATTGATCTCTGCATTCTTTGAATCAATGTTATTTGGGGACCCTGATAGAACTAAATTTTGATCTAAGCCAGTTGAGCCATATGTTTGTGTGTTTTTTTAAAATATATCTTTATTGATTTCAGAGAGAGGAAAGGAGAAGGAGAGAGAGAGATAGAAACATCGATGATGAGAAAGTCATTGATCAAGACTGCAACCCAGGCATGTGCCCTGACCGGGAATCGAACCCCGATTGCCTGGATCCTAGGTCAAAGCTCAACCGCTGAGCCACACCCAGCTGGGCGAGCCATATGTATTTTTTAACAGCAATGGTTATACCTTACGAAGGCCTTTGTGTAAGAAAGAATGCGGTACAAGGCCTCCATACTTGCTCCATCTTATCCATATGCGTCTAAGGATCCTAAATATAGCTTTAGAATTTAATGAACGTCATTGTTTGTTCAATTTGCTTGAAACAGGCTGTATTCATTCATCAAACTTTCTGATCGAATGAACTTTTTATGGGCTGTATAGGGATTAAAAGTCTTCAGAAAAAATAATGTATTTTAACCTATAGATTTTACTGGATATAATTCAATCTTTAACAAATGAGATAATACTTCACAGTCTTGTTATCACAGGGCCATGCTTTTAAATACCAATAATTTTTATAATTGGTAGGATTATAATTAGTTGGGTTCTATTTTTCTAAACAATGGAAGCATGATGAGGAACAGAGTTTACCCTGCAGCATGCGTTCATTAAAATCGCTAGTACATCAAGTACTTATTGAGCACCTGCTGAGTCCCCTGTCTGCTATTACCACTTAACTATTATACAAACGTGTGCATCCTGTTCATTTTTTTGAACTTTTACTTTTTCTTTGGAAACAATTGAGGTGGGGGCGGGTGGAGGATTCTGCACTGTAGCCATTCTAACTTTGAAAGGCTACGATTCTAAGAATGGGCTGAGGCCGCAGAACCATGGTTCCTGTCACTGCCTCGGCTCACTCCTCTTCTGTGAGCACTCATTTTGAGCCAGGTGTCTGCAGTTGGAGCTATTTCCCCAGCAGAAGCATCCTCTAACTGCTCCTCCACAGCTTCTTCCACAAGTTGAATTGACAGTAGTAGTGTTGCCTCAGGGCTCAGCCTTGCCCATGCTGAGGCTATAAATGGGGCATCTGAGTCCATAGCCCACACTGGACATTACCTCCTTGTAATGTGTGCTCTTGGAATGGAGACACTTTTCAATTCCAAATTTTCCCTCCCTCTGTTAGAGAAATTGCTTGCCAATAATTCTGCTGACCTCCAAATGAGCTCTTCCCAGGGTGCCCTGCCTCTTCCCCACATTCCAACAGGCCGGAGGTCGTTCTCTGCTCTGCCAAGGCTGTGTTCATTTGGCCACAGTGAGAAGACTAGGCAGGTTAATTAGATCCTTCAGGTGGGGTGAGGATCCTGCTGCTCAAGACGAAGCAGATTTGTGGGTGAGTTAGACAGGCTCCTCTGTTTATGTTTATGATTAAGTTCAGAACTTAAAGATGCACAAATTGACATACTGGTTCCATCCAGGTCAGAACTCTGCCTCCAAGAGTAGCCCTGAGGGGCCTGTGGAGGGGCAGTGTAATAGTTACACAATGCAACAGTGTAGACTAAGGATCAACAGCCCTGGAATAATAGTTTACAGAGCTATAATTCATGAATTAACTCTTTAAAATAATTAATGGTTTTGGACATATTATCTTTGGACTCCCAGTCTACCAATTACTAGCTAGGAAATTTTGGGCTAGCTATTTAATTTCTGTTTCTCCATCTGGAAATACAGAGAATAACTATCTCACACGGTTATCTCATAAAGATTAAATGAGTTATTGTACGTAAAAACCTTAAAATGGTGCATTCACTAAGTATTACATATTGTTTTCATTTTTACTAATGTGAGATAACAATTCCCAAATGCATGAGTGTGAGACGCAATATATGCAGTAGTGGGCTTTGGAGTAACACAGACCTGACCTGCAGTCTTATCTCTGGTACCATTTAGTAACATGGCTTCGGTCACATTATTTAACCCTTCTGAGCCTTGGTTGTTGGTCCAAAAATGAGGATATTAATGGCTACCTTAGAAAGTTGTTTAAAGTATATAGCTGTTTTATGACACTAAGTTCTGGGTTAATTTATTATGGAGCCAAATAACTGGAACAGATATTTTACATATAGATATCAAGTCTTATGACAATACATGTGGTATAATCTCATTCATGAGAGAATATTAATCCAAGTTATAAATGCATGTGTAAATGTAGAAATATATGTGCATTGTTATACTATATCCTTATGTGTGTATGTGTCTTTGTATGTATGTGCCTAAGTACATAGACTATTGTCTGGAGAGACACAGGACAAGCTGCAAACTGTTACCTCAAGAGGTGGGAGAAAGGACAGGGCAAGAAGGAAAACAGACCTGAAACTCTGGCTCTCTATATTTCTATACTGTTTGAATATTGTGCCATCACAATATAATTTAAAGGAAAGTGGGAAGAAAGAGGAAAAGGCAGGAAAGGAGAAAGAAAAGATAAACAGTTTTGTCCAGAAACTGAAAAAGTCTAGTCAAATTCATAAATAAAATATAGATCAAATTTAGGAGAAAAGGGGGACATAACTGAACCTTATAGAGAATTGGAATCCTAATGCCACCACTCATGAGCTATATAAACTTGAAAAGTTATTCCATCTTTTCTAAGCTACACATTTCCTGACTATAAAATAAAGATAATGCTTTATTATTTTTAGGGTTGCTAAAGTGATAAAGTAAGATGTAGAATTGAAAATCCGAACATAATGACTAAAAACACCATGTTTTCAGTGAAGTTCCCTTCACCTTTCTGCTCAAAAGAATAGAAAAAAGGGCATTCAAGTGAGCAAAAGGGTAGAAGAGGCAATTCAGGTGACAGGGACAATGCACAGATCAAACTAAACAAAACATGAGTCTGATTTAGGGTATAGTCAGGGGTTATACAGGAAAATATGAACTGATCATATGCAAACATGTACGTATTATTATAATTAATCCTTTGTTCCCGTGTAGCTCAAGTGAGTTCAACAATGGTACCCAGTTGTGTGATGCAAGGTACAACTCTTGAGTGCTACAGCGCACTGAGCACATGGCTTTCTTGATTAAGGGAAAAAATCAAATTTCTTTTCCCCTTACATACAAGTCAGTACTTAAGGGGCATTCCTTGGTTTCTGACCACCTAGCAATAACATAGCAAATTTCAAATCCAGGTGTTCTGAAAGAGGCCTAGTCCAAGGGGAGAGGAATGCACTTGAAAACCCATTAGAAACACGTGCGGTGTCCTTTGAAGGCTCAGCTGCCCCGCCCCCTGTTCTGCCCTGAGTGTGAGACCTTATTCCAAAAGGTTGAATAAAAAGGGAAGATAGACGAGTGATTTAAAAAAATCAGATACAGTCTTGCCCCGATAGCCCACCCATCATACTTTCAAATAAGCTGATCACTTACAGTAGAGGTTATTTAGAACAAAGTGGAGCTCCAGAGTCCATTTATTTGAATGTATTTCCATTTCAATCACCCTGCTTCAGAAGTCGCCTCTCCTTCCCGTCACATAAGGTGAACAGATGTGATTTTAAGGACTTACTTCACAAACTTCTGCTCTAAAAAAAAATACCAGAGCTGCCTGGATAGAGGATTTTTCTTTACCCCATTTGAGGCATAAGACTCAAAAATTAGTTCATTTCTGATCCTACCCTTGTGAGGGCATCATATTTCAGTTGCCTTTCAATATCCTTAGTCACAGGTTCTTAGATGAGTGAGTTTTCTCTACTTTGTGCACAAGCAGACTAAAGCTCTGTTCAATGGAGGAAGCAGAGATCAAGACTTTTCGAATCTTTTCGTATCATTTGGAGTAATCAGTGGTATACAAAGGAATTCCTCTGACACAAGTGGGACAATTAAAGTTATTTTTCCAGAAAATGGGAAAGGATGCACAAATCTGAAAAAAAACAACTGCATAGTTTCTTGTGCAATAGGCATTCTTGTCACAAACAGCCTTCCATTTCAAGTAATTAGCCGAGAGCAGGGTTGGTCTGTGCCCTGAGACTAAATATGGATAGAGACATTGCACATTATGAACATTTAGCCATGCATTCATTATTTCTCCTGTGTTATAAAAACATCAATAGCAACACTGAAATGCAAGCTACAAGAAGGAACAATGTACCATAAACTTTAACCTTCCTATGGCTAAGAAAGAACAATGGCATTATCAACCAATGTGTCATTTTCGAGCACTTATTGTCCTGTTACCCATCAGTATCATCCGGGACACTGAGAGAAGACAAGATTCCTACTTTCTCAATAGGAAGATAAAATTTACACACACACGAAAGGATAAAAAATATGAGACTATTCTAAATAAATGAAAAATAAATGAAGTGTATGTATGGGGGTAAGGGGCATATGGGAACTGTCTGTACCTTCCACTCAATTTTGCTATAAACCTAAAACTGCTCTAAAAGATAGCCTATTAAATAAGTAGATATGATGATGTATAGATACATGATAGATGATAGATAGATGGTCGACAGATGATCAATGATAGATAACAGATAGATGATGATGAAGATAGATGATAGATAGATGATGATGATAGATGATAGATAGATAGATGATGATAATAGATGATGATGATAGATGATAGATAGATAGATGATAGATAGATAGATAGATAGATGATAGATAGATGATAGATAGATGATAGATAGATGATAGATAGATAGATAGATAGATAGATAGATAGATAGATAGATAGATGATAGATAGATAGATAGATAGATGATAGATAGATAGATAGATAGATAGATAGATAGATAGATAGATAGATAGATGATAGGTAGGTAGGTAGGTAGGTAGATAGATAGATAGATAGATAGATAGATAGATAGATAGATAGATGATAGATAGGTAGGTAGATAGATAGATGATAGATAGATAGATAGATAGATAGATAGATAGATAGATAGATAGATAGATAGATAGATGATAGATAGATGACAGATATAGATAGATGGATGGATGGATGGATAGATGGATGGATGGATGGATGGATAGATGGATAGATGATAGATGATAGATAGATGATAGATAGATAGATGATAGATAGATAGATAGATAGATAGATAGATAGATAGATAGATAGATATAGATAGATAGATGATAGATAGATGGATAGATGGATAGATGGATAGATGGATAGATGATAGATGATAGATGATAGGTAGATGATAGATAGATAGATGATAGATAGATAGATAGATAGATGATAGATAGATAGATGATAGATAGATAGATAGATAGATAGATAGATAGATAGATAGATAGATGATAGATAGATAGATAGATAGATAGATAGATAGATAGATAGATAGATAGATGATAGATAGATGATAGATGATAGATAGATAGATAGATAGATAGATAGATAGATAGATAGATAGATAGATAGATAGATAGATAGATAGATAGATAGATAGATAGATAGATGATAGACAGATGATAGATGGATGATAGACAGGCAGGCAGGCAGGGAGGCAGGCAGGCAGACAGACAGACAGACAGACAGATAGATAGATAGACAGATAGACAGATAGATAGATGATAGGTGATAGAAAAATGGGGAGGTAGAAGTTCATTTAGAATAAAAATGGACAGAAAGTCACAGAAGACTTCCTGGAAGAGGTGGATGTTGATCTGGAACTTGAGTGGGGCTACAATTGGCATACACTTAGTGAAAGTAGAGAACTACAATGAGCCCAAAATGAGCCAGGAGCCCAAAATGTTTGGACTTCATAGAAACTATCCTCATTCTACCTAAAGGAGCATTTTGGAAAGTACTTGTAAGTAGTCTGAAAATAGTCTGGATTGACCAGACGGTAAAGTTCTTGTTTGAAAATGGTAACATCAATCATCTTACTAATTCATGCCAATGTGCCTACTCAATAGAGTCAAAATGCAGGACTAATTAACAATGAGGTTGAAGCTCTCAGAGCCCAGGCATGGGACTTCAGAAAATTTAGCAGAGGCCTTGAGCAACAGTCACCTTTGACATGAGGTGCTCTGGCCAACTTGAAATACATCTAGCACAATAAAGTTGGAGATACTCAACAATCCAACTTCTGTTCAGCAGGACTGAGGAAATGAGGTCATTTTTCAGGGAAAAAAAATATTCTGCAGAAATTTTTCTTGGAGGGAGAAGTTCAAGGAGAGAGGTACCAGGAGCAACTGAAGCAAACAGAGAGAAAAAATAACCTCATGTAATGGTAATTTGAAGGGTAGGAGGGAGGTTTATGCATTTAATTATGATAACATCAGTTTGTCAGGAAAGCTGAACTCAACAAGAGAGTCCTTAATCATTAACACTGTCATCCCAGAAACGTGCCTCCTCGCAACTGCCTGTTTGATAGATTCCAGATGACAAAGAGAGCCTGCAGACAGGAACCTGTCAATCCCACCACACGGAATACCAGAGACCCCTGGCCCCGTGAGTATGGTGTGTGTGCAGGTGTGTGTGGTGTGTATATTTTCATTCCCCCTTTTGCTTCTTACCCTTTGTCCTTGAAAATTCTTTCCTATTGTTCTCTAAAACAAATCGGCAATGCCCAGTTTGCTCCACTGCACATTTTTCTCCCAGAACTCTCTGCTTATTTCCCCAAAGGTTTTAGTCGTCTTCACAGTCTGCTTCCAAGGGGGGGCATGTTATTGAAAGCCAGTCTCAAGCTACAATCTCTTTCCAGAATGCCCTTCCACCCCCCTAACCTCAGAATAGAAGCTTCTAAACCAGTCACATGGGTTGAGAGGTAGTTAGAGGCCACCTGCCTGGCCCAGATACCCGCAGCCAGGACCTGTGCCGATGAGGAGGTCAGGCTTTAATTGGTCTCTTGTTGACTCCTGCCATTTCTCCCCTCTTCATCAGCTAAACAACATGGCAGGTAGCTCACCACACACACACTCATTCGCCTCCACAGGCTTGCAATTGCTCCTCTGAGTCAACAGTCTTTCCTTGTTCCTGCATCACTTCTCCCAGAACACAGTCTTTAAAAATAATCTAGTGATTTAGCAATTTAAGTTGAGAACATTTATACTAATATGCAAGCTAAGCTATGGAGATGGGATGGGAGCATTCAGGAGGCAACCGTGGGCAAATATGGAAAGATCACAAGTCCCCAAAGACGTGAAAAATAGTTCTATGTCACCCAAGAGGGTATTAGTCAGAACAATGAAATGAGATTGAGAGGAAGTAAATGTACGCCCTATTGCAAGGGAAGGCTTCCTAACTGAGCAATGACGAGACTGCAGGAGAGCTTCTGCAGGGAAATGGCTAGATATGCAGCAGCAGGGTCACTGAAGACAAACCCAACACGTGCCTGAAATGAACCAGAAGTAACATTCTACACAAAGGGCCCAATTTTGTCAGCACTTGGTCATGGCAGATTTCCTGGTCTGGATGTGTGTCGTTCTCAGACTGTGACCAGAAGAAAGACTACTGTTCATTTTCTGTGCATTTGATAAAGAATCCCTGAGACTGGTGAGGGGTTAAATATGGCTTGCTGCCATCTTCCATAAAATGCACTTCCATGAAAAAAATCTTGATTTTTCACAGAATCACAGGTCTTTACTGCGTCTCTGCTTATATTGGAAGTTGTGTGCCATTTGCTAGTTAGTCTTGTGCCACCTTTTGTATGATGTATTCTTCACTTTTATATTGTTAGTGATTTGTATTTCTCACCTCCCTCGCTGGCTAGTCAGTTTTTTCAGGATACAGGGCACTTTATTCTTCAACATTTTTAGCATTGGACTTTTTACATGGTAGCTGATCATAAATATGCCCCAAAATCAAAATCATCAAATGCTATTATAAATCAAAATGAGCATAAATCATTGTCCATGCACCATGTGTCAGAGAGTATACTAAGAAATTTGTGTCATCTTCAAAACAATGCATTAGGTGTCATTGTCCCCATATTACAGAAGAGACTGAGGCTTAGAGAAATTTAAAAAAACAAAAAAACTTACCTAAATTCTCCCAGTTAGTAAGTGACAGAGCCAGAATTCAAACCCATGTAATGCTGCTACTGTTTCAGCTCCAAAAGTCAGAGAATCCAAACTGTATTATTTTAAAACAGTAATACCTAACTTAATAGCTAACTTTTTTAATGTTATGCAATAGGCATTGGGCTAAGTGCTTCACACATGTTGACTAGCATGTGATGCAAGCACTATTACTATGTGAACTGCAGCCACTTCACAGATGAGGAACCAACACACAGAGACATCAAAGGGCAAGGCCAAACACCCAACCAGAAGAGCAAAAAGAAAAAAGAATCCAGAAATATGAAGATAGTATAAGGAGCCTCTGGGACAACTTTAAGCATCCCAGCATCCATATTATATGGGATTTAGAAGGAGAAGAAAGAGAGCAAGAAATTGAAAACCTACTTGAAAAAATAATTACAGAAAACTTCCCCTACCTGGGGAAAGAAATCGACTTACAAGTCCAGGAAGCACAGAGAGTTCCAAACAAGAGGAACCCAAAGAGGCTCACACCAAGACACATCATAATTAAAATACCTAAGGTTAAAGACAAAGAGAGAATCTTAAAAGCCCCAAGAGAAAAGCAATTAGTTACCTACAAGGAAGCACCCATATGACTGTCAGCAGATTTCTCAACAGAAATCTTGCAGGCCAGAAGGGAGTGGCAAGAAATATTCAAAGTGATGAAAACCAAGGACCTACAACCAAGATTGCTCTACCCAGCAAAGCTATCATTTAGAACTGAAGGTCATATAAAGAGCTTCTCAGACAAGGAAAAGCTAAAGGAGTTCATCACCACCAGACCAGTACTACATGAAATGTTGAAGGGTCTTCTCTAAGAAGAAGCTAATGAACAAAAGAATCTGGTGAACTAAATAGATCCAGAGACATTGACGCATGTCACAGACGATCATATTTCAGAGGAAAGAGGGAAGGGGGATGGAGGGTAGGACGAGATTAACCAAAGAAGTTATATGCATATATGCATAACCCATGGACACAGTCATTAACGGGGTGAAGGCCTGAGAAGGGGGTCAGAGCGAGGTGGAGGGGGTCAATTGGGGGGAAAAAATGGGACACCTGTAATACTTTCAACAATAAAAATAAATTAAAAAAAAAAAAAAAAAAGAGTGAGGCCAGCCAGTTAGTAAGGAGCAGAGCAAGGCCAGGCAGCCACTAAGGAGCAGAGTCAGGATTTTCACCCCAGGTCTCATTTTGGTGCCCAGGCTCTTCACCACTTTGGTATACCACCATTCTGACAAAGGAACTGAAAACTCAAGAAGAAAATCTAGGTCCTCGAGCATCTGGCCCATGTCATTTCATCGCAGCATAATTCGCTGATTCAATAATTGTTTAGAAGTGCTTTTCCTTTGACTTTCATTTAATGTCTATCCCTGAGTCCATGCAAGTTTCACCCAACCTTGTCAAGACAATTCAACACTGCTCCTGTACCTTTTTAGAATTCCAATACAGCAACCCTAAAAGTGACCTTTGGTGAAGAAAAAAAGTAATGCTATGGCCAGAGCACCCCTTATAAGAATCAGAGGTGAGCCAGAGTAAAGCTGTTGCTGAAGTTTGGGGCAGGGTGTTCACAGGATCCAGTTACAAACTAAATCCATGGTTAAAAACCCCACAAAGCCTATTTTTCAATGTTTCTTACCATTTGTTGATCTGTGTCATTAATTACTATTGAATCCTTGCAGAAAAAAATTAAAAATAATATACTATGGAAAGGATAGCCATTGAGCAACAACAATCAAGCCACAGATTCCTTATGGCTCTCTTGTGCCCATCAGAGCCCTGGCACAATTATAAACACACAGGAAGTGCCTGATCAATGAAAGTTGAATTTAACTGAATATTTCTGGAGTCTTGTCCTGACTCCACCACTATGCAACAAGCCACTTATGAGACTCAGTGGAGGTGACAGGACTGGGCTATGGGAGGACACTCTCTTCTTCAAGTTTTTCAAGGTCACAAATCTGTTGGGTACTAGCATCAGCTATGTCCTGAATAAATAATCATTGTATACATACACTTTTATGACAAGTTTCCTCAACATAACACAGACGCAGAGATGAACAGCTAAGATTCACTTAACAGCGTCACTAAACCCTTAGTTGCTTTTGTGAAATTATAAGTGTTTTAATCAGAGAATGCAAGTATTATGTGGAGAATCTGGGAAATTTTATGTCATTTTTAAGGGATTCTCACATTAAAAAAAGTTTGGAAGTACTGAATCAGAGAACTTTTATGGTTCCTTTATATTCTAAGCTTTTGTGATTCTTTGGCTTGAAGTCGGGTAAGACGACTGCACAGTGCTCTTCAAAAGGTATGTGCTTCATTCTTAGGAACTGCCCTTTGGTGGTGACAATTTCCATAATTTACCTTTAAAAAAATCAGGAATTTCCATATTTCCCTATCTAGTTCTATGAAAAATGCTTTCTAACATTTTCTGAATTAAAAAGATAATTATTATCTGTAACCGAATTACTTTGCCTTCTTCCAGGATAGCTGGGTCTTTGCAATGAGCTTTCAAAGGTGGGTGTAGATTTCTCAGACCCATCTCCTCTCATTAGATCCTCCTACACATTATGTGCTCTAGTCACACAAACCAGTGTCATTGCTGTTTCTTCCACCCCCACCCCCACCTTGCCCCACACCGTCACACTCATGCTGCTCTCCTAGCTGGGGGGGGGGTCTCTCACCAACCCTCAGACGTTCTGCCTGGAGCCTTTTCCCCTTTCCCCATCACTATTAGCTACTGCTTCCCACCACACAGTGGCTGTGTGTCTAACCCAGGGCATCTCACGCTGCCTGACGTTATAGCTCATCGTTTGTACATCTACGCACTCTTGTGGTCTGGAAGTTACTTGAGTTAATTATGACTGTTCCTCATTTATCTTCTTTCCCCTTGACAACCTAGCTGAGGTGATCTCTAAGTGTTCATTAAATGCCCCAAATGAATGAAATGATAGATGAAGTAACCATAGAAGGTAAATATCTTTTATTATAAAAAACAACGCTTGAATTCAAAAGTTTAAACTGGTTTCCAACTTGTACCCGACATGGATGAAGATGAATTTAATTTTTTTTTTTTAAATCTTACCCTCCTACTCCTAATTACCTGATGTTCTTTATACTTTATCAAAAGGCAACTGAAAGGAAATAAATTCTTTCCACAGGGTTTCCTGGCCCTGCTTCTATACTCTACAGAAAGAATAAACCAACATTATTCCTGGAACTGGGTATATATAAATTGATGGCTCTAGTACCCAAACCAAGATGTAGCGGTAGGATAAGACTCTGAGAGCATAAATTTTTGTTAGAGGAAGGAACTACATTAACTCTCTCACCACATATAACAAACCTACATTTAAAAAAAAAAAAAAACAGAAAAGGGAAAATTACATTTCCTCTGTGGGGTGAGCATCGACAAGGAAGAGAAAAAAAATGCATTTGTTCTTTTAAGTTATTTCTAAGCCAAGGGGAAGAAATTAAAATGTACATGAAAGAATGAAGCTATTTGCTAAAACAAAAGATATGGCATTGACTTTGTTCTCACTGCGAAACTGTTTCGTCTCTAAACTGCAGAGGGATAGTATACTATTTAGCACCAGACCCAAGACACAGAGCTGACAACTGCTAACATGGACAGATTGCTTCATCCTGGTCAGGTACTGTGCTAAGCTCTTTACCTGCTTATAATATTTTATCCCTACAATAGCCCTCTGAACTGTGAATTGAGTACACGGCTGTTATTATCTCCATTTTTCAGATGAGGCTTAATAAGATTAAGTTACTCAAGAGGACAGGTTTGTAAGTAGTGAGACCAGGATTCAGACCCAGGTAGTCTGATTTCAAAGTCCTAACTACTCCCCATTCTTAATATGGCTTGATGTCAGGAAATCTGAAATTTAACCTCAATTTTATATTTGAGCTAGATTTTGAGCAGGAGGCAGAATTTTGACAAACCTGGACTGAGCATAAGATTTTCCAATTTAAGAGACTAACAACATCAACAAAAGCATGGAAGTGAGAAAATAAGGTATCCCCAGGAGAGACAGTGACCCAGAGAGAAATGAGCACAGTATCTATGGAGAAGGCAGGGCTGGGGAACTGACCTACCATGTGTTTTTGTTCAGCTAGCAACTAAATATATATATTTGGTTTTAAATATATATATATATATATATATATATATATTAAAAATAATATTTCATGCCTCATGAAAATTATCTGAAATGTATAAACTCATACAGAATATTATTGTCCATCAATAAAGCTCTATTGGAACACAGCCATGCTCATGCATTGTGTATTGTCTATGGCTACTTTCAGAGAACTGAGTAGTTACAACATAGACTATGGGGCCTGCAGAGCCTAAAATGTTCACTATCTCACCTTTTATTTTTCAAAAGGCTTACTGATTCCTGATCTAGAGAACTAATAGAGGAATGTTTAGACGGGTAGGTAAGTGACAGGCAGTCTTTAAAGACAAGCTTGACCATTCATAGTTTGAAAGATACTGGATCCAGAACTCTGAAAGATTTTGAGACATAAAATTACATAATTAGGACCCTAGGACTTTAAAACTGCAAAGAAAAGACGTTCTCAGATGACTTATGTAATGATCATTTCTTTAGTTCACAAAGGGGATCAGGACAGCAAGGCAACTGCCTCAGTGTGGGTCCTAGAACTTCCAAACTTTAAGGAAAGCAATTCATCTACTCTAGGACTCACCATGACTTCAGGGGAGCCCCAAGAGAGACTATCTGTTTGGACAGATTCATTACAATCTAATACGAAGCATGCTTTATTCCACAAAGGACAGTCACTAGCCTCCTGTATTCCAGCCTGTCCACACTTGCCCTTGGCTGAGACCATTCCATGGTCCGGACAATGCCAGGAGATCGAGTTCTGTTGTTCTTGACTCTCAGAGCAGAAGCTCCAGCTACTCCACAAGAACTGCTTGAGGCACTTTCCTTTGAAGAGAGAGATGAATGCAATAGCCCCTTAGCACGATAAGGATTCCTCCCCGATGTGAGAGGAAAAAGACTGCTGGAGACCCGGGCTACCTCAAACAACATACCAACCTGGACTTCAGTGGAGTCTCCACCGCAGCAGCCGGTCTCTGGCTGTCCTGCTCTAGGCTTCACAGCTACACCAAGTATTGGCTCTGAGTATCCAAAGGAAGGTACAAGCTCCAGGTCTGAATTCCTATTGCGTGCCCTAAAAGCCTGGTCCACTTTACCTACTGCTTTAACCACCGCTTTTCCTGTGGTATTGTGTCTCACTGCAATTACTTTGTACTTTTCCAAAAGAAGGAAGGCAGGCAGGAAGGGGGGAGGAAATGGAGAGAGATGCCCTTGAGGGTATGTGCCTCCATTAGTGACGGCCTGTCAGCAGCCAGGCAGTCATTTACCCTTCTTCGAAGATGTTTATTTGTGTCACACTTTGAATAAAACAGCAGAAGATGATCTTCGTACTAGGCTTAGCAAGGCCCTATACTTTCAAATCTGAGTTCTTAAAAGGTCTTGGCCCTTCTCTCTTCTGAAGTATTTTAAACTATTTAAACAGAAGAGTCGAAAACCAGTTTTGCAGGAAACTTGACCAAAGGAGAGAAAGGTAAAGTGCACCTGCAGAAATAAGCCAGGAGAGAACCCGGGTTCTAACCTCACCCTGTCGCTCATTAGCCGTGAGACCTGCAAGAGGACAAAACCCTTCGGAGCCTCCTACTGGCCGGATATGAACTATGAATATGAATACTTCTGGGACAGACATCCCAGCTGGCTCTGGTGATCAAATGAAAAAAATGACACATTCCAAACTTCGGAAATTGTCAAAGAGAGGATACGTGGGAATAAAGAATGTAGATATTGGTGTACAGAATAAACATCGCAGGGCTACAAAAGAATGACGCCGGGACAGGTTGACAAGGGGCTGTTTTGTGAACAGTGTGGAATTTCATCAGGATCTTGGAGAGAGAGAAAACGTTCCGGCTGGAGGAACAGTGTGGCAAAAAGCGCAGCCGCCAGGAGGCTCCACGCGTGGTTGAGGGGCAGCGAGGGACAGCGGGGCTGGCACACGCCGAGCGCGTCGGCAGAGGCAAGGGCGATGAGCGGGAAGGGCGAGCTGAAGCCACGCTGTTGGAGGCCTCGAACGCCAGGGCCAGAAGTTTGGGATGCATTCGGGACACAAGGGGCCATCTTCTTCGACTAATGGCTTGCCGAGGGCATGCAGGATAGATCAGAGACGGGATGGGGAGCGGACAGGGCCGATTGGCAGCTGCCGCTTCCATTCAGCGAGGGCTGAGACAAGGAGCCGCGCGAAGCTGGATACCCTAAGGAGGAGGACGTACGGGGAGCACGAAGGACCCCCTTTGAGATGCCGCCGTAGGAAATGGCGACGACATAAGAGGGAGCCATCCTGGAGAAGAAACTGACTCACTTGCAGCCTCAGTTTTTGAGGTGACGGCATCTGGGGCGAGGGAGGGTTTCAGTGCAGCGCACAGAAGAGTCTCTGAAGAAATGAGCACGAGGAGGCTTGGAGCCACACAGAGAGGCAGGAGGCAACCTGCTCCCCAGACTTTTCAATTGAGCGGGTTCTCTGAAACAGGCGTGGGGGAGGCTTCGCGTGATCCAGCCAGAAGGGAGACAGCTCCCCGGGGAGCCTCAATCACGGAGAAAGAAACACAGGACTTTCAGATAAAAGTCCTTGACGGTCTAAACCTGACCTTATCCAGAGGTCTCCCACACAGAGCAAAACTGCAGGTTAAGCCAACTGTTTCTGGACTAGGCAAATGGGGAGCCAAACGCCAAGGAGGGCTGATTTATATTTAAATGCAATACTTTTATTACTTGCCTGGAAATTTGACACCTGCCCTCACTTCAAATTAGACAAAGCAGCATAATTTTTTTTTCAAAATGATTGACACTCAAAAGGTAATACACTTTAAATTCCTCCAATTAAAGCAAATTTAATTTTAAGTTTAATTAAAGGAAACTTTAATTAGAAAGAAGATTAAATTTTAATTAAAATTCTCTAAAATCTTTGTACTGGCCTTTACAGCTAATATTTGTCAGAAGCCAAATCCCTTCTTAATATTCTTAAATTCTATTCCAGCATTTTCCTCCGTATTAAAACAGCATCTCACCAGCTGTACCTGCCACTGTGAAAATTATTCCCATCTTAAAATACTGGAAATGCAACTGAGGAACCAAAGTCTCCCTGGGTAGAGAAGGGAAAACAACAGATTCTATTATTGATGAGATTTTTATTTTCAATCTCTTCCCAGTCCTTTCTGAGGCGATTAGGTATGATGGGCCTGCTGGGAGCCCACTGTACTATATCCACAGCATCAACAAATATTTATGGAACACCTACTGTGTGCATGGCCCTGCACTAAGTTCCCTGTCTAGCAGGGAAATGTTGTTAAAATACTAGCTCAACCCGAGACAGAGCCTGGACCAACTTTGCCGCCTGGATTCTTGGGTGCTTCTCCACTCCCAGGATCAAGAAGAGAAAAACAGTCTCCTGACGACTGGGTGGTCCAGAGTCTTTCCAACTGCCCCTTCCTGCTGGATGCCTGACACAGCTCCCTAGTGGGAAGGGCCCTGGGCTTAGGGATGTAAGTCTCAGATTCTGGACCTAAATTGCTGCAAGATAGCTAGATTCTTTTTAGGGACGACCTACACTCTCCATCTCTCACATTTCTCATCTATAAAATGGGGTAATAAAACCTGTCATGCCTACTTCCCAAGGAAGTCACAGGGATCAAAAGAAATAATGTAGGTAGGAAAAGTTTCTGAAAACTGCGAAGTGCTACTTTTTTTAATGTATAACCATCTCCAGTAATCACATTGTGTCTCCTCATTCCGTTCCTCCAGGACCATGCTCTTTATCAACCGAAAGCCAAGCTCAGCTCATAGGTCATCTCATCCCCGAAGCCAGCGCTGAGCTAAACACTCAATAGGGAACGTTCTGTTTACATATGAACCCCAGCCTCGACTGTTTTATATTTACAGATACTGATAGAGAGCAGAGTCTTGCCTCTGCCTGCAGGCACATGAATCAAGCTTTGAGATCCCCAGCATAAGAGTGAAGTTAAAATAAAGGGAGGATAACAAATTTCATTAAGAGAAAGTTACTTTGAGTTTGATTGACAGAAGACAATTCCTCTGCAGGATACCAGGTTGAGTTTCCAACCACTGTGAAAAGGGCTGTGCGGAGCCTGGTACCTGCCACTCCATGTGTCAGTCACACCCCATTTTCTTGAGTAGCTAATAGGGGCAAAGGCCTGTGCTTTACGCTACAGAAAGATGTACTCTAACTTTATTTATCTATTATTAGCCCCTAACACAGTAAATCCCCCTCACTCCAGAGCACCTTTTGGTCCTGGACCTAAAATGCCTCTCTTAAGTCTTCTACTCACCTGGTCTTTAAAATTTCCACCAAGCCCCAACCAAGCTCACCTGAGAATCCTGTCTGACTCCTGACACCCTTCCTTCTGAATTCCTATGTCCCCAGGAAAGGGGAAACACATTGGGTAACACACAGTGTATCTTCTGAGGTGGGGCCTGGCTCTTTGCTATACAGACCCTGGGTCTCAGTCCTGTCCTTCACCTGCCTGCAGCTTCTGCAAGGACAGATCTCTGTTTTATGCTCCTTCTTCAGCCCCTGCAGTGCCCGGGCCACTGCTGCAGACATAGGAGGTAATCGAGAAATACTTATTCCTTAACTGTATTTTAAAAGAGAGCAGGAGCCCTGTTGTAATTTGTGAAGTGCACAGTATACCAGAAATATAACAATTCTCACAAAGCAGCAGAGACAATGATTGTACGAAACAAGGAACAAGCAAAAGAGAGGAATGGTCAGAAATGTAAAACAGAAAATGAAAGGAAGGTGGTTAAATCAGTGGGTTTGCTGCAGGGAAAAGAGAAGACTGTGGAGGATGGCCTCTCCTGGGAGTAGGGGGAGGTTGAGAGGTCCCCCGAGTGAAACAAGTCAAGGACAGAGGACTCGCAGAAGGTTGTGTCCATGCCCAGCTCTGGGCCTGTGGTGACCCAGTAGTCAGCTATAAAATGGGTACAGTGTGATTTTTGTGTTCCTACTTTGAGAACTTGCATGAGACCTAAGTATTTGTAAAGGGCTTTGAACTCTCCAGATGAAAGAGCACAAGCAGTTCAAAGGATGACTCTAGACCATTATTAGCTGTAGTTAGGTTCAAAATGAGAGGAAAGACATGGCCATTTTCAGTGCACCGGTCAGCTCGGCCTTTTTTATCATTTGTAGGATTTTTGTGGCTAAATTAAAATTGCTCTTTATTACTTTTTTCACTGGCAATTAAAAAAAGATCAAAATGGGACTTGTAACAAGGAGGCTGAATGCTAATTTTGCTCTCTATAGAAAAGCAGAACATACATCTCAGGAATCCTTTCCTCTTTACCCTTCCAGTCTGCAAGAATTTTAGAATTGTAAAGGATGTGTGACTTTCCTTCGGCCTCAAAAGCTGGGGCTAAGAGAACTGAGGAAAAATAAAACTCACTAATTTAAATGTTGACTTTTTCTTCTTACACTAGTTGCCAAACTTCCTAACTGCCAGATGATGGAATACTTTTTTTTTCTGAACCTCTGAATAGAACCATGATTCTCTTTATTAAAATGATGCCAACAATAAATCCTATATTCTCTCTCTCTCTTTCACTCTTTCTCTTCTCTCTCTCCCTCCCTCCTTTCCTTCCCACCTCCCTCCCCACCATCTTCCTTAAACGGCACACTCTTTGGGAGGTGAATTTCTCAAGGATCCAATAGGACTGGGGTTTGATAACTTTTTTTTCCTGTTCTGACTGAAAAATTCCATCAAAGGCTATGCCTACTGGTTCTGTCTCATGCCAAGGCTCTAATTTGTCCCTGGCTCTCTCTTTCTTGCCTTTTTCATGACCTTTTTACTTCCAGAAATACATTCACAGAGAATCAGCCTGCTCCAATCTTTTTTTTTTTCTTTTCTAGCTTTGTGGTATACTTCACGGTAAACTTTGTGAGGTGTACTTGGCAAATAAAAATTGTATCTATTTAAGGCATACAACGTGATATTTTGATATACATATACATTATGAAATGAGTATTACAATCAAGTTAATTAATATATCTATCACCTCACATACTTAAAAATTTTTTTTGTGGTGAGAACATTTAAGATCAACTCTCTTAGCCAATTTCAAGTATACAATACAGTATTATTAACTATAGTCACCAAGCAGTACACCAGGTCTCCGGAACTCATTTATCCCACATAGGTGGATACTTGCACCTTATGACCAACATCTACCTCCTTCCAGCCCCCGGCAACCACCATTCTACTCCCTGTATTTATGAGTCTGCCTTTTTTAGGTTCCACATATAAACGAGATCATGCAGTATTTGTCCTGTGTCTGGCTTTGTTTACTGAGCATAATGCCTTCCAGGCCCATCCATGTCAGAATTTCCTTCTTTTTTAAGGCTAAGTAATGTTTTATTTCATATATGTATAAAATCACATTTTCTTTATCTATTCATCCATCGACAGACACTTAGGTAGTTTGCATGTCTTGGCTATTGTGAATAATGCAGTAATGAACATGGGAGGGTAGATATATCTTCAAGACACTAATTTCATTTCCTTAAGATATATACCCAGAAGAGAAATTGCTGGATCATACAGTAGTTCTATTTTTAATTTTTGGAAAAGCCTCCATACTGTTTTTCTCTGATCTTTGAAAATCAGGGCTAATCACAGGCATTGCTCTGACATATTCCTAGCTCTTTCTCTCTTACATACAGAAGTTAAATCACCAAAATGAACATGCATATTGGAGTTATGAATGGAAATTAGGAAAGACCAAAGGTGTGAACTGCTCACACACTCTATTTTCTTCTCCATTGCAGATTAATTCTCATAGGTAGCCTGACTAATAATCTAAATTTTAAAATACTTCTTGAAGATGACACATCTAACCCAGAACAGGGAGTTGAGAGTGAGTTGGTTTGAAAATAAAATTCAGAACTAGATTGTTTTCTGTTTCAACTGCCTATGCTAGGAGTTGAGAGAATCCTACCCACTATTGCCCATTCACAACAGCAGATGCTGTCTAAACAACAAATGGAGGGGAGGTAACCCACCCACGTGGGCTGCTAGAGCAAAGATCCACTTTGCCCTGATCCAGGAGAGTCACAGGATCACAAACTATGCTGTGGGTAATATCAGGAACTTCCCTGACCCCTCCAAAAATCTCACGACAATGTTCAGGTACCCACAAATATTCCGTAAAGGGCTCTACATCCCATAGCAATAATTGTGTATCACATAACTACTCAATCTAAAATATTTTGAATGTGTGTTTAATGAATCCTCTATTTTCATAGCTGTTTCTCCAAGAACACAAGCTTTTCTTTTTAATAATTGGTGTTGATTTTCTGTTGTTGTTGTTGTTGTTATTGCTGGGGGATATATTATATAATATTAACAACAAAAGCATCTGTTTCAATAATTCCTTAAAATATAATAATTAAACAACAATAAAACAATGCTCAGGGATAGGAGCAATGAGACAGAACTTTTAGAAGACTACACAACATGCTTATTTCTTTACTCTCTCTCTCTCTCAGAGTTCTATTACCAAGGAAATCTCTACCAAAATGTTCCTCTTTAAACACACATACACACAATACCCCCTTCACTTTCACACTCTACACACACATAAACATGGTATTTTTCATTAGCTTCATTTCCAAGACTGTTCATTATTTTCAAACGTCCTCAGGCTTCTTTTGCACCCTTACAAAACCCCACAGTCATCTCTGACTTATCATTTATCACCAAACATTTGAATTAAAAAACTGAAAATAAAATTATTCAACCACTATATCAAGCATTGGAGTAGAAAACAGGTGACCTGTATTCTGATCCCAACTTTACAAATAATTGGTTTTGTGACCGAAAAAAAAATGATTCAATCTCACTAAGTCTAATTTCTTCATCAGTAACAAGGAATATAATTGTCCTGCCTATTTTATAAGGCAGTCGTGAGATATATTTGAGAATGTTTATTATTGTCCACACCTACCTCATAATGACTGTCTCTGGCATCCTCTCTGATAGCAGTCTCTGATGATTATCACCTCACCTAGTCATTCATTCTTTCATTTATTCAGCACACATTAATCATATACCAACTACAGGCCAGGCCTCAGGAGCTCATGCACTCATAGGGAAGACAGGCATCTTATCAAAATTGCACCCCTGTGTGAGAGGTGCCCAAAGGGCTGGGGAGCACCTCACCCTGTGAAAGCACAGAAAGATTTGAGCAGTTCCTCGATGTCTGTACAGAGTGGACAGGTGTCTTATTTTGCTTTTCTATCTAAGTCACTCACCATTCATTCCTCTTTCCTAACAGGATCTTCTTTTGAGAAACTTACTCTTTCCCCAACAGGCCAAGAAGCAAACTCAACCTATGCTAATTGGGTGCTCCTTCCCCAACATGTGAAATTTGATCATGGTTGCAGAGAGATTTTAAATGTATGATTTTACTGATTATAGCCATGGCCCCTGACCCAGCTTTCCCTGCACTGGGACTGTTTCAGTCATTACCATTTCTGCTCCTCCGGAGCTCTCTCAGTTTCTCTTCCAAGCCTGGTTCTCAGGCTTCTCTGTGAGTTAGCACTATCTTTCCAGTACATTTCACTTTTGCTTTAGTTAGTCAGAGTTGCCTATAACAACAACACACACACAAATTAAAAACACACTGCTAAATAACAGCAACATGCCTTTATGCTCTGTGCAGTGTCTCTGTGAACGTGTCTGAAGCATTCAGGCCTACCTAAGGGCTCAATCCCTATTTATTCATTCAACCAGCAAGTATCCGCTGAGCATGAGCTCTGTCAGGCATGGTGCCCTCACGCAGCTTACAGTCAAGCAGGGAGGACAGAAGTTAACAGGTAAGTGGAAGTACCATGTGTGGTGAAGAGATGTAGGGCCCTACTGGAACAAAGGAGGGGGTGGCGTCCTTTCAAGAAGAGTCATATTTTGCCTTAGACACAGGGAATGAGGTGGAGTCTACTGGGTAGAAGGTGGGAGAATGGAGTTCCAGAGAGAGAGAGCAATATATCCATCCCCTCGATAAAAACCATGCACAGAGCCCACTGCTTCTCTCCATCACAAGTCGCCAGGCGGCAGGGTAAAGGGATATAAAGAAGGAGCCAGGAAGCCGAGTGCTAGCCCTGGTCCTATAGCTAACTCACCCTAGGAACTTGAAAAGTCACTTCCTTTTTTATGCCTGTGCCCTTGTCTATGAAATTAAGGTGAAGGGAAACATAATATGGAAAGTCTCTAATATTTTGATTCTATATATATTTCTCATGTCTAATAATAGATGAATAAAGGACAGTGCATGAACCACGTCTAAAAGGACCACCTATCCTGTCTTCTCATACTCTTCTCTCTATTGCACCCCCAAAGGAGCGCAGGGAAGGGAATGACTCGATCTCCTCTTAGAGGCTTTGAGACACCGATATTTGCGAGCCAGAGATGGTGGCGGAGGGCATTCCGGCTGAGAGAAGATAAAGGTAATAAGGTAATATATTTGAAAAATAACTAATATGCCGTATGATCTTACACAAGTTATTTATCGTTAGCTTCCTCATTCCCAAATAAATATTATAGTAGTTTAGATGTGTCCAATAAAGCTGGAATAAAGAGTTTCTGGGGCAAGAGGGACTTATGGTTGGATGAGCTGGGGCCAGATCACAAAGCTCCTGTGGATCCAAGAGCTGTAAAGGAGTCCGGACTTTATCTCCCAGGATGATATTAAGGAAAGTGACAGGCCCACACATGTATTTAGAATGTTATTAAGTCTATACTACACAGCTAATTTTATACAGACTTTCATTTTTCAGTATTTTTACCAGCATATTCTCCAAACACATTTTAAGTTACCTGAGATCAGGATCGCCATCTCACACAGCAAGTAGTAACATACTGAGGACATAGACTATGCTTAATATGTTTTTCTTGATTAATTCTAATACTATTATCAGGCTTCCTTTTAGGCATCTTAATCAAGAACATTTACAAGGTTTAATATAGTCATATATTATAAAACAAAGATAAGAAATCCTGGAGCACAGGATTTCATATTTTACACAAACATGAAGAGAAAATTGCTTTTATTTTCCAAAGTCCTTACAATCACCCTATGCGTGCAAATAGGTGGGTGGGTGTCTCTCTGATATGTATGGAGAAGTCTCTGAGCAGTAAGTCTGAGAGGGCTGCTGGTGGCAGAGGCCTAACTATAACTGGAGTAAAGGAGTGCCATGTATGTGTAGGAAACCCCAGCAAAATACATTGGAAGGCAGGGAAAGAGAGATGTAGTGAGGGACTGAAAGTAGAATAAAAGAAAAGAGGAATTGACAAAGGCAACCAGCTTAAGGACCTATTTGGTTGGTGGGTCCAAGCTCTTCTTTGGAGACCACTGGGTTTAGTGGTTCAAAGGAAAAAATATGTACAGATATATTGAGAAAAATCAATGATGACTTTCTAGGCTACCAAAGACTTGACTTGAGAGAGTTATTTTGTTTTCTTTTGTTCATCTTTCCCTGTAAGTAGAAACACACAACACAAACACACTTGGATTCCAGTGTACCTCAGCCCCTCTTAGGTTTCACACACTCTGGATCCTGCCCTCTGGGCCGCACAATCCCTCTTCTCCCTCACAAAGATAAATTTCATATCAGCCCAGCAGTCAGCCATCATCTATTCTCAGGGGAAGAGTATATAGCATGACCTCCCTTGAAATATTAGCTCTATTTACACAGGTTTGCGTGGACCACATTACTTATGAGTCACCAAGGGGAAACGGAGCCTCCGGTAGATAAAGCGATCAGCACAAACCTCTGTAAATAAATCTGAAATTTCAATGAAGGTCATGCCAGGCCTGATTTATTCCTCAGCACCCTATGAAATAATGTTGACCAGGTAAGTGGTTTTCATTTTTTTTCTCCATCCACATAAGGGAGAACCTTTTAGCTCTAAGGAGATTGTTGTGCATGTAACAATGAGCATCTGGCTAGAGAGATAATACACCCTGAAGGAAATAACCTTTTATTATTACATTAGATTCTCAATACTAAAAGGCCAGGTCATATAGCAACAATTTTGTTTTGTTTTTAAATTTAATCTGGTGGTAAAAGTTCTCATAACAGACTTAATTGAGGAGCTATTGCTCAACAATAGAAAGTATTTTTATTCAATAAACAGTAATGAAGCATCTACCTATAGGAAGCACTGAGCAGAGCATGAAATTAATGACTAGAAGGGAGATGAAGATAAATAAAGCACAGTCCCTGAAAGCCTCCTTGTGTCTCCATTGAAATCCCCCAACTATTCCATGTCTATGGCAATTAATAAACCAGTCGATTTGGTAAATAAATAATTATTCAGGCAACCAGTATTTATTGAGCATTTTCTAAGGATAAGACTTTATGCTAAATATTGAGGTGGTGGGGTAAATTAAAATGAGGTAGAAATAAAACGAAAGCATAAGAATTTTTTTCTAACCTTTAGCAAGTTTATAATGCAGTTGAATTGTATTATATAAATAGTCATTCCAGTAAGAAAGAACAAGTCAATCAAATTAGGTGTGTGGGTTTGTTTGTTTTTAATTTTGGAGCTCAAAAACTATATATCTTTTCTAAACTGAATTCTCTACTTTCCCATCTGAGTGTATTATACATAGCCTATATATAGCAAAGGGACTTGAGGACCTCAAGTAATTGTCCTTTAAGGAAGAAAAAGGAATATGATGTTACTAGAAGATCTTGAGAGAACTGTTGAGAAAGGTAAGAGAAGGCTCAGAAAATCAAAGATAAGAACCAGACATTAATTAGTTCTTTAAGTACGATGCCAATAATGCAAGAAGCATGCATCTAGAATTCTCACTCCCCATATGACTCTTCCAGGTTTGGTTGGAATTTACAGAACTAATGGTAACAGCTCTGGCTTTCATTTCTGTCTGGAATTATGATAAAAGATAACTCTTTGGTGTGCATGGGTGCCAGCAGAAATGACAGCTGAGGAGAACAGGAAGATGTCCCTTTGCCCAGTGTTAACAGGAATACTAATCTCACTCATTTTAAGAAAGGTTTCTCTAGCTCTCATTAAAAATATCACTTACATGCAAACCACTGCTAAGTTTTTTATAAGATATTTCATCTGTTCATAAAATGTCCTCATTGCGTACCTAAAACTGAAAAATCTGGGTTTGTTACGTGGACTTGTTCCTGTTTAAACAGATCTCCCTGTCGTCACCTTCTCTTACAATCTTTCACCTTTTTGCAGTTTCACTTTTCTTCTAACAAATATCTCTTCTTTGGGGGTCTGGCCTCATGCCCTCTTCAAGAGAAGGGCTCAGAGTGTTGGTCTTTCTATCTGTAGCAACTCTGATCTCCAGTAAGGCATGAGCACCCACTCTGGATCTGATACATGGTAATTCTGTTGGATTTTCAGTCCTTACTTACAAAGGTTTCAGAACATCTTAACCGGTTAGGGCATTAGCAAAAACCTGAGGGCGGATCATTGTCATGCTGGGGCGCTCGCCTGTATCTTTCGCCTTTTTTCCCATTCTATCAGGCTTTATGTGTGCTTTGATCCAGGCAAAACATAACAACGATATTTTTCTGTTGCAAACCTCCAACTATATATCCACCGAGAGCAAAGCTAAAACCATCATTAGGCAACAATGATGCTTTGAAATTCTGGCTGTAGAATTTTGTGGAGCATATTCTCCTTTCCCTTTATGCGACTAAAACCCTTTATAATGCTTCATATTCAGGATGCCTCTTGGTTTCCCTGTAATGCAGCCCTGCTTTGTTATTTCCTCTTGCAGCTAAAAAACAAACAAACAAACAAAAAACCAGAGGACCAGAATGGCTAAGTCACTTGCCCAAAGTTATTCATAAAGATTAAAATAAGAATATCAAAACTATCATAAAGAGTGAAATGAATATTCTCCGCAGTCACAGGTTCTTCCTGTGGCAATGATAATCCTTGTTGCCTGAAATGCACTCTCCCTCAGTTACCTCCTACCAGTTCAAATTGTATTGCTTCTCTAAGGCTAGCTCAGGTCCCACCTCCGCAAGGCCCACTTCTTCCAAACCATCCCTCTATGGACTTCTCTCAGACTTACCAACTGAATGCCACAAGCAAGCTCTTGAGTCTATAAGCTCTTGAACAGCAAGGGTTTGAACTGTGCGGGATCAACGTACATGTGGAAATTTTTCTAGTAATACATTAAGCGGTTCGTGGCCTCTGTATCCTCAGTTTCTCATCCACAGGTTCAGCCAACTGCGATTGAAAACAGTACTTCTGCATTCCCAACTGCAGTTTTAAAACCTCAGATTCACAACCACATATAGGAAACACTGTTGTCAATCCTTGGTTGGCTGAATCCTCAAATGCAAAGGGCTGACTAGAGAGTCAAAAGTTATATGTAAATCTTTGACTGCATGGGCGTTTGCAGACGTAACTCCACATTGTTTAAAGGGTCAACTGCACTGTATTTCTTTCAACACAATCCAAATGGGTCAGGTATTTAAAATGGTAACATGTTCCCCACTTCGTATTTTGTCCCCAGTGATACTCATCCTACTTCATGGCAACAGTAGTAGCACAATAACTATTCCATCAGCTGACAAAAAGCACTTGATTTAGAATCCCCCAAAAAGCATAGCCTTACGTCATCATTGATAAGCTGTTGAAACATGGGCAAATCTAAGTTTCAGTTTTCAAATCTATAAAATGAAAGTGTTAAATAATATGTTGCCTGTAGTAATTCTAAAACTAAAATTCTATGATTATACCGTTTTATTTGCACATGTCTTTTGGGATGGTAGGAGGGGAACTTCCCTTGAATATCGCCACCTCTTTGTTCTTGCATCTAACTCTTATCTACCTGTTCCTTCAACCCTGACCCAAGTATCTCACCAGTTCCAGAAGTGGGGTTTAGAATGATGTTACTGAATGAGTCTACAACTAGGCTATTTAACTTGTCTTTATTTTAAAACATACATTTCGAAACATATTGCAACAAGACTAATGACTCTAATCATGGACTCTTCACTTGGATGTGTTATTGCCTGTCTCCAGTGTATGGAAAAGTAGCATACCCAATTACATTTTTCTGGTCTCTGGAAATAGATACAGGATAACCAAGGTTTATGTGGGGGTTTTTAAATTGAAGTTGCATATGAAAGCCCATAGTAATTGAGGGAGAACAAGTTAGTCACTGGCATTATTCATTTTGTGATGAACAGTACATTCACTTTGGCATTATGAAATCTGAGTTTTAGTTCAACTCCTGCTATCAAAATAGATACTTGGTAAGTTGAAAGTGGTCTCTAATGTCCCTTCCAGCACTAACTTCTTAATATTTAAGAGATCTGATAGGGCCTCCCCTACCTTCTGAGAGTAACTCCATACCTGAGTTGCCAAGTCCCTCCACCCACCCCCACGGTACGGTTCTTTTCCTCCAAGACATGACCTCCTCAGCTTTCAATGAATGGACCTATTCTATCAGCTTCCACCTATATCAGTCTTACCTACATTTACCCCAGCTCTTCAGAAAACTTCTACTTATATAAATACTTGAGACAAGTTCATGCTGTTCATTCACATGCCTGTTTGAGAACACAGAACCTCCTTCGAGGCCATCCAGCATGGCAAAAGAAGCTACTGTTGGGTCAGAGAGCAAAAAAAGTAATCCATATTCCTTTTTCTATTGACCAGTCTTCTCAATTTTTAGCAGGTATGTTTTTCATTATTATCTGATCGTTCATAAATATCGAATGGTACACAAGCATTAAGGAACCCAACCTCAAGGGGCTTTTTGG
Source organism: Miniopterus natalensis (assembly GCF_054644295.1). NCBI lineage: Eukaryota > Metazoa > Chordata > Mammalia > Chiroptera > Miniopteridae > Miniopterus > Miniopterus natalensis. Next base: position 57,147,428 of record NC_142087.1, read on the forward strand.
CAGTAATTTTATATCAGCTAAAACTCTCATCTTTCAGATGAAAGTGACAGCATGACATAAAGAAAGGACTCAAGGAGACCTAAAACATGAAGAGCCCCTTTCCTGGCTTCAGTTTCTTCATCTATAAAGTGGAATGGTTGTACATGTCCAAATTTACAGGAATGATTCGGTCACTTAAGGTAGATCAAGACAATAGACTATCATGTAGCCACTCAAATGAAAATTACAAAACTGTATATTTAAAGTATTTTCTAATTCATTGTTAAATAATAGCAGAAAAATATTTTATTGTATTTTTACTTCGGTGACCATATACATATGTTTGAGTGTGTGTGTGTGTGTGTGTGTGTAAGTAGAAGACACTATGCAAAAAAAGTGAAAATAATTGTTTTAGAGTAGTTGGTAATGGGTGAGCTATATGAATAACAGCTTGAATAATGGTAGAGTCTTCCTGATTAACAATAAAGTGGTTAGAATGATTGCTCAGGTCTCATCCAGCAGTGAAATTCCATGATCTTTGACCATCACATCCACATCAACATGTTCAGCCAGTGTAAATGGGATAAGGCATTCCTCACTGAGAGAAAAGATATATTTTTAAAAATCTGGACAAATGCCTTTATGAAAAAGCATGACTGAAATAGACTTATTTCAGTCATTTCAAAATAAGGGAAAGATCTTGTGCCTCTTGTCTTAAAGTTTTTTATTAGCCCAGGAAGTGTAAGTACCCAAAGTTCCTTCTTCATGTCTTTATTACAGTTGCCACATTGTAAAGGGACTGCCTGTTTTTATGTCTTACTTCCCTAGGAAACTGTGATCTCATGAAGAAAGGAATAAAGCTTTATTCATTTTGAATCCCCAAAACCTAAAACAGTGGTTGGCATATAGACAGGAGCAAAATTAAATGCTGGTTTCAATAAATAATTGAATAAATGGATGAATGAGAGAAAAGGGGTATATAGAATTCTTCTCTTAAAAATGGAAATATCACAACTGCTCAGGAATTGGTGTCCCTTCCCAGGGCTGGTGTTCTTTTTGTTCCCTTTTGTTTGACCCCCCCCCCCTTCTTTTCTACCCCCAAGCCATCTTTATATACACAGCTCACTGGACTATGTTCTTGTTGACAAAGAAACACTTCACAGGCCCAAGGTTTGCCAGACCAGATCCATTAAACTTGATAGTGTTACACATTCCCCTCCTTTGCTTATTATTTTAGTTAGTATTGCTAATAAACCACCCTTGTCCATAGTGTTTTATTTCTTATTTACGCTCACCTTTGTAGAATGTGCTGGGATGTTCTCTACCAATCCCCTTCACCTCCACAGAGCAAACCATGAATATGTTGAGGGCCATATGGGTCCTCTGATTCTCTTCAGAGAGAGAAAGTGTGTTCTCTAAAGCAGGCTAATGTACTATTTCTAAAAGACCTTCTGGGGCACCCAGGGAAGCAGTTCAAGATTGGAGTCCCCACTGGTGTCCAGATACAGAGGCATATATAAAATAATCTGTCTTTTACTTGTTAATGTGTATTTCACATCTGTTTTTTCATTACTCAGAATACCCCCACTCTGTTCTCTGTTGTTTAACGTTCCTTTGCTATTGGCTCCTTTAGTCAGCATTACATATGCCTGTCTGTTCCATCTAGGTAGCTCCCTCTCTCTTACTTGACCACTCAGTACCTTGAAAGTGTCCACAATCACCGTCTTCACTTCCTCTCACATTCTAGCCCCTCTTTACCCTACCGCTGCAGTGAACCTATTCACCAAAGGTCAGCAATGGTTTCTGCTGCTAAATCTGTGGGCATTTTACTCAGCAGATATTATGTGGCCTCTCTGCAGCCATGAGCACCATGCCCACTCCTTCATGGAAACAATGTGTTCTCCTTCCCTGGCTTCTCAGAAACCTGTCTTTTGGTTTTTCTTCTACTTCTCTAGCCATTTCTTCAGGGACTTATCTTCTTTCACAACATCTTAAATATTTGGGCTCTGTTTTCATTTCTCTTCTTATTTTACTTTGTCTTCCTGAGAGAATTCAGCTATTTCCATGAGCCAGAGGTTCCTATGTGCTGATGCTTTTCACAATCTTCAGCCCTATCTCTCTCCTGAGCTCCAGAACTAAAATACCATATAGTGAACACTTCCATTTGTACATCCTAGAAGCACCTCAAATTCAACATGTCAAGTAATTAACTCGTTACTCCACTCCCCCAAACAGAGATCTGTTTTGTATTCTTTATCTCTATGAATGGGAAGACCATCTACCCACTTACCTGAAGCAGAAACCTGTTAGCCATCCCCAATTCTTTTACACTCTCCACCCAACCAATCACCAAATCCTGTTGCTTTTCTTTATTCCATAACTAAAATCCATTTACATCTCTCTATTCCACTGCGGATACTGTGACTCAGGTTACCCTCTTCTTTCATCTGAATGCTTTCCTCTCTTCACCCTTAACCTTAAAGGACACAGTAAAATGAGACTTGAAATGCAATCGTTACTTTCTTCTTATAACCAAATTATTTCCATCAGCCTACACATGTTACGGTTCTATGTAGTTACTTTACCTTGATCTTCAAATTGGTTATAGATTAAAAATGAGGCTAACTAAATAAAATTAGAATGTATGACTCACAAGGAAGGTAGTAAAATCCAATAGCGGTATCTTCTAGGAGGAAATGCAAATTGGCTGGCTTCTGGACTTTATAAAAATAAATAAGTAAATAAATAAATATGAGGCTAGATATTCAAGAGCATCACAACAGTGTGTACAATTCCCTGCTATCCTTAATTTTGCAATAGGAATTTATCTTTGATCTCTTTCATAATTTCACATATTGCATGGTATTAATCAGCCAGTACTCAAGAATACAGAAAAAGTTATAAGTGCAGGCTCTCAAGCTCATATGGTTAAGTTACAATACTTACTGTGTGACTTGGGGTAAGTCCCTGGGCCTTAACATCTCTGGCTTTAGATTACCATCAGTAATATGAGGATATGAAGAGTGTCTATCTCAAAAGATTATTGTGAAGACATTTGTTCATACAAGTAAAGGACTTAGTTAAATGCCAGGCAGTTTTGTTGCAAACTTTGTTGGCCTTTTCTATTATTATTTCAGTTGGCTTATCTCTTCCCCTTATAATTTTCCTGAGCCTACTATTATGCCCAACACCCAGCTGCCCTCCTTCTGCCACTAGAAACAACTTTTCTGTCGTTCCCCCCCGTTTTCTCCAGGCCAGCCTCACACCTGTGCCCTATAGTAGGTTTAATAATCTTCATTTCAGAACTGAGTAAAAAAAAAGTTCAGAAATGGAAGTGACTGCCACAGTTAAAGAGTAAATGAATGGCAGAGATGGGACCAGAGCCCAATAGCTCAAACTTTGCATTCAGGGTTCTTCTCATCTCCTAGGAGACATCTTTCTGTCATTATTGAACAGAAAATCTTTCCATATGCCCTGCACAGAGCATTATTTCTAGACAAGAGAAAAAGAATGGTTGTCAAATAATGGCTTCATCCTGCCTACAATTTCCAGCAGTACAAGGACTCCCTAAAAATATCCTTTACTGTAGGGAAACCATTCCCACTATTTCCATTCCATGCCAATTCTTTCTTTTTTGTTATCTCAGAGCACCTTACTTATAGTGTTACTATCATAACTTAGCATAACCCACTAAAATTAGTTGTTTCTGTGTCTCCTCTCACCCATCCTCCACACCCAGTCGACTATGAGCTCTGTGAAGGGGAGGACATCTCATTAAACTTTAAATTTCCAGTGTCCAGCATGGAGCCTATCTCCTAGAAGATAATTCAATAAAGTGTATTTTATGAATTAGTAAATAGATGCTCTAACTGGGTTAAAGCACAAAGTATCTGAAAAATGGCAACATACCAAGGGAATGTTTTGGATGATTCTGCACAAGCTGGAACAGGTCAGTATTTTCATGAGATTAAGTCTAAAATAGCTGGTTTTCATGGCAGGATACTTTTATCTGCAAATAACAGAAGACCCAACGAAAAGTGGCTCAAAATCTTAAGGTACCATGTATTGCTTATTGCATAAGAAGTTCCGTGAACATAAGGAGAGATGACAAGGGTGCAGAAAAATCCACTTTCTCTTCTCTGGGGCATAACCCAAATTGCCTTACCAGGTTCTCCTCTTCCCTTTTTAAAATTCCATGAGGCTTTCTCTTAATACAACTTGTCTGTAATTTTCTTGTGTTTTATTCCTATAGCTCATTTCCCCAAGTAGATGTTAAACTGGTCGAAGGGAAGAATAGTGTCTTATACAGATTACTAGCTGCCACTGAGATATTTATTATGCCCTGTAGACATTTACAGCTTAGTCATCGCTTGAGTAATTGATTCAAAGCTCTACTTACCTCCTGCACGTAAGGGATTTCTACAGAGAAACAATGCATGTTCTCTACTGTGGAACACGGGTCTGAGGCGAGAAAGGGGAAGTATTCACTTGCTTATCCAGCAAACTAACCCAAACCCATCTGCATTGTCTTGGTCCTCGGAGGTGTCAACCGCATGAGTCTCTGGTGAGAATGCATTCCAGGTGAGTTCCTAGAGTCAGGCCCTTATGCTGTCCACATTGCCACAATTTTATCTGGATCAAGTTGAAGCCCTTTTGATTTAATCCAGAAACTTATTTCTGACAAGCAGCTGGGTGGCATTTGTCACTGTATTTTGAATCCACAGTCAGAGAGATTGAGAGTCAGTCTCATCAGTGTTTGGGTGGTAGTGAACCACTGACATGGTTTATTTCCATCATAAATTGTTATTCGCTGTTTTACAATGTGAGAAAACCCATAGGCAAGACAACAGGAATACTTTATACATTGTGCGAATAAAGGCATGAACACTCTGGAGTGAGTACTATGTATTGGTATCCAAGTTTAGATATTTCATTCAGAGGACTTGTTCTCTTTAATCTAGCTTTTTTCCTCATATCAGTCAGTGGAGCAAAAATTAAATATATGTGCCATCAAAACACTCTCCCCACTCGCCTTGGCACATATTTAGTAGAGGACACTGTTCTTGGCTTCACATCTCACAGATTCCCTGACAGCCTAGGCAGGAAAGATATGTGAGACAATCCATAAAAAATGTGGGGTTAGTGTAGATATTCTGTCAATGAACAGAAAAGTAATTTAGAGCCCCTGCCAGAATTCAGCTTTCTATAATATTTACCAACTGAAGTCAATTTGGAAGTAAATTCCCCATATAGGGAAGCCAGAAGCTTTAACCACATTACCACACAATTTTTCAAACCATTGGCTGTTTCCTAATGCATCACCATAACTACACAGTATTTAGGGTAAAGGCTAATCAAACCTATGTGTGTTCTAGCTCATCTTGAAGATTAATGAACTTGTATGAATTCAGAAGGGGATTGCAACTTCCTAATTCCCCAGTACCCTATGAGGTTGACATCCACATGTAGAATTAAACAACTGGCAAATGGGTCTTAGAACAATCAATTTAAGATTAACTCACTGGATAATTATTTGTTTTGTACCTGGTTGTATCTGAGGATTTAAAGTAGAATTCAAAAGTATAGGGGAACATATTTGCCAATGATACATCTGATAAGAGGTTAATTTCCAAAATATATAAGGAACTCATACAACTTAACAAAAAGAAGACAAACAATCCAATTAAAAAATGGGCAAAGGACCTGAATAAACACTTCTCCAAAGTGGACACACAGATGGCCAAGAGATATGAAAAAATACTCAAAGTCACTGATCATCAGAGAGATGCAAATTAAAACAATAATGAGATATCACCTCGTACCTGTCAGAATGGCTGCCATCAACAAATCAACAAATGACAAGTGCTGGCGAGGTTGTGGAGAAAAGGGAATCCTGGTACACTGCTGGTGGGAATGCAGACTGGTGCAGCCACTATGGAAAATAGTGTGGAATTTCCTCAAAAATTAAATATGGAACTCCATTTGACCCAGTGATCCCACTTCTAGGAATACATACTAAGAAACCCAAAACACCAATCAGAAAGAATTTATGCACCCCTATGTTCACAGCAGAACAATTTACAATAGCTAAGATCTGGAAACAGCCCAAGTGCCCATCAGTAGGTGAGTGGATAAAAAAGCTGTGGGACATTTATATCATGGAATACTATGCAGCTGTAAAGAAGAAGGATCTCTTACCCTTTGGGACAGCATGGATGGAATTGGAGAGTATTATGCTAAGCGAAATAAGTCAGGCAGAGAAAGACAAGTATCACATGATCTCACTCGTACATGGCATATAATGAACAAAACAGATTCAGAGATATAGAAGCATGGAACAGACTGAAGAATCTCAGAGGGAAGGTGGGGTGGGTGGGTGTGGGGGAGAGATTAATCAAAGAATTTATATGCTTATATACATAACCTATGGACCCAGACAATAGTGTGCAGAAGGCCTGGGTGAGGGGCTGGGGCCGATGCCTGGTGGAGGGGACCAATGGGAGAAACAAAGGGGACATCGGCAATTACTTTCAACAATAAAGACAAATTTTTTTGAAAAGTATACATAGTATAATACAGCACATTTACTGGAAATGGAACACAAAATTGACTCCAACCTTCCAAGAGAACTACAATAAAAAAGAAAAGCTAACAGTCACATCACCAAGTGTTGGAAGGTAAGACATATGCACAGAATCTGATTCATTCAGTAATAAGAGCAGAGCCCTCATAGAAAAATACTCTCGCGTAGTGAACACCATCTTTTACCAGAAAAAAATACCCTTACATTAGGAAAGCAGCCATAATTTCCATACAGCTGTTTCTTTTTTTAAACATGTTTTTATTGATTTCAGGGCAAGGAAGAGAGAAGGAGAGAGACAGAAACATCAATGATAAGACAGTCATTGATCGGCTGCCTCCTGCACGCCCCCTGCTGGGGATCGAGCCCACAACCTGGGCCTGGGCCCTGGCCGGGAATCGAACCGTGACCTCCTGGTTCATAGGTCAATGCTCAACCCCTGAGCCATGCCGGCTGTGCATGGGGCTGTTTTGTAAAAAGTCCCTTAGTGCAGCCACTGATATGGCACCAAAGTTCAGCACAGTCAGAGTATTTTCTCTGGTGCTGCTATTACCTGCCTAGATAAGTTAGGCAATACATCAGGAATTCAGCAAGTAACGTTTGTCCATGGTCTATTAGGGTGACGTGCTGCATCCCTTGCATTACAGCTTAGAGGTAAGCATAAACACGGAAGAAATTTTTCTTTTTTTAATAAATACTCTAAAACTGGGGGACAGGTGGGCTGTTACTTACAGTGCTCTGGCTTTTTAAAGAGCATCCTAAGATTTCTTGGACCCAGAAGCTTTACCTATCAGAATACCCTGAAGTGGAGATATAATTATTTTAAAACTTTGGCAGGGAAAAAAATAACTTTTTTCACTAAAATGGCAGTTGTGTCTAAATTTATATAGTCTGGCTCTGTCATCAACCGAATCACCACATAGTTTTCTTAAAGTTCTACCCTGTCTGCCAATACATTATCTCCTCCCAGGGCATCAATTACCGCAAGCCATTTTTTGGAAGGCATTCAGCGACAACTATCCTAGCAGTTCAGTAAACTGTGGCCGTCACCCAAAGCAATCTGTTATTTCTATAACCCCTACATGTGCACTAAATTTCACTGAAATCCATCAAATATTACAGAAGATATGCCTATTTGATAAGTTTGCTCAGCTTGCATTTTGTCTCAAGATGAATGACTGTGTTAAAAATAAAAAAAGAAAGAGACATCTTGATATCCTATCATAAAGTGCACAGTTTTAGCAAAATAGGTCAATGTAGAACAAGGCTATACTAAAACAAAAAGTTTCAATAGAGTTGAAAGAGAGCAACTACTCCAGCCGAATGAACCACCACGTGAACTGCCTACTAATAGAATGGCACACCTTTCATTAAAACTCCAGTGAGATTGTGCTCTCAAAGCTCTCTGGGCTCAGGCCAACTTTCCTTACTGCATAAGAGCCCACATTTCCCTTTCTTTAAACTGCATACACTCCTTACTATTTCCAGAAAAGAAGTCTGTGGTAGAGTGTATTTTTTAAGAGAGCTGCAGCAATGTCTCCTGTCTCGCCTGTTCTTCTGCAGCGTGGTCTTAGCCCAGCCCAATGAGAGGTGGAACCTATTTCTCCACCCCCTTGAGTCTGGATGGACCCTAGGGCAGCTCTGATTGATAAGATAAGGCAAAGAGATGCTGTGCCCCTGCCAGGCACAATCCTTAACTGGGTTGGCACCTTCCAACACCTGCCTCTTGGAGCTCGTGTAGGAAGTCCGTGCTACTCTGACAGAGAGGCACTTGGAGAAGGGCTGAGACTCCAGACACCTGAGCGAAATGCCAGCCATTTGGACAGCCAGTTCAGACGATCCCGCCCCAGCTGTCCTCTGAGTACAGCTGCTTAAGACACCCCTAGAACCCAACAGAAAATAAGAAAATGTTTTTAAGCCATTGTTTAAATAAGTTTTTTGGTTTTTTTTAAATTTTTTATTGATTTCAAAGAGAGGAAGGAAGAGAGAGCAAACGATAGAAACAGCAATGATTGTCCTGACAGGGAATCGAAGCCCGACCTCCCGCCTCATGGGTCACACTCAACCACTGAGCCACGCCGGCCAGGCTAAGCCACTGTTTTAAAATGATGGTTTAAAAATATAATTTAAGGGACACAAATAAACTTTATTTAACGCTTCATGAAGTGCACAGCCTCCTGTCAGAGAACTGCAAAATAAAATGCAAGGCAAGCAGCTTTTATAAGACAAAGAATAAAGAACAGGGAGGAGACACATAGAAAATGTCTGGTTGCTGGGGCCACAGAGTCAAGTTTGTTTGGGGAGAAGGCACAAGGAAATAAACACAGAGCCAGAGCTAGCTTGGCCTTGGGGAATTGGCTGACTGCACGTACTGTGCTTCTGATCGAACGAAGCATTTACAGGGACAGAAAAGTTAGCAAAGTTTTGGCTTGCTGACAGGGCACCCCAGGTGGGCAGGGCTCCATCTCAGACTAAGGAACTGATTTCAACAACACTAAGTTTGAGGATGTTTGGAATAAGCCAAACTCTCTGACTCTATCCCTGTTCTCATTCCTGTCCTAACTGCTTGAAATTACATTCCTCCCTATTTCTGCCCTTTAAAATCTCACTCACTTACCAAAAGTTAACTAACGCAATCCCTCTAGCCAGCATTGACCTCTCTCTTCTTTCCGGGCCCATGATAATTTGTCCCTGTCTCTCATCTAGGAGTTACCCCTATTAAAGGACATACAATAGAGACTCTTCATTCACGGATTCATTCATTCCAAAATATTTATTGAGTGCTTGAGTGACTTCTACGCTCCAAGCAAAAATGAATGCAGGATAGCGTCCGAACTCAAATAAATGACTGATATAGAAAAGATGGAGATTTGGTGACTGTGGTATGACACATGAAGCTTCACAGAAAACCTGAGGAGGGATGGCAGGAAGAAGAGTTAGGAGAGCCTCCGGGAAATAAGTGAGCCCAGTACAAAGACATAAGGAAGAATGACCCCTATAAAAGGAACTACATGTACAAACCAATTTTCCAGAGGTGAGAGGCAGCATGGTGCTTCTGGGAAACTACAGGTATTTCAGTATGACTCAGGCATAAACCAAGAGTTCTTGAGAGGTTAGAAGACTGAGGAGGAAGGACACAGATTATAAAGAGCCTCCTATACCATGTTAAAGAACTGGGACTTTTCCCTCATAGAGACCTTAAAGAGACCCTCAAGAGTTATAAGGAGAAGGCCATGATCAGATTAGAGCTGTAATTTATTTTCATGGAGTACATATGGAGGGTGGAGGTGAGGAGGGCAAGTCTGAGAGAAGAGAGAGTTCAATTAGATATCCATGGCAGGTCCATCCCGGACATGGCAAGAACCCGCCTGAGGGCCACAGCCACAGTGATGGCAAAGAGAATTAATCTACCCCAACTAGTGCATTTGTAAGAGCATGCAGAAGGATAAGAGCTATTCGCTATCCTCTGACAACTCAGGGCAAACTTTGAAATAAAATTCAGGTTAGCTCATTCTTAACTTTCTTCATTCTATTAAAATGATATTTCCAACCTCCTAGTTTATTCACTCTTTCATAAAGTGATCGAGTACTATTAACCTTTATATTCTCATAACACGTGCTGTGGACCCTTATAAACAGTGAGTGCTTGAAAGTATTTGTGGACTTTGATGCTTAACTCACATTCTGGTGGCAGTAGTCTAATCATGTATGTACCATATTACTGTTTTAGTATTCTTTCCAAAAAGTTTTTATGAATGTGTAGCAATTTCAATAGACAGGATTCTGATTTAAAGAGTAGACATTTTGGTATTAACAGTTGTCATGGGTTTGGGGGGGTGGGGAGGGGGGGTTCCATTTGTTTGTTTTTGTTAATCCTCAATAGAGGATATTTTTTCCATTAATTTTTAGAGACAGTGGAAGGGAGGGATGGGGAGAGAGAGAAAGAGAAAGAGAAACATCCATGTGAGAGAGACACATCGACTGGTTGCCTCCCTCACATGCCCCAGGCAGGGCCAGGGATCAAACTCGCAACCCAGGTACATACCCTTGACTGGGAATTGAACCCAAGACCCTTCGGTGTGCGAGTCGATGCTCTAACAAATGAGCCACACTGGCCAGGGATTGTCATGGTATTTTTAAGAAAAGTATTTAAACATGTTTCCCCCTCTGTAAATATGAATCCTATTTCTCTCCTAAGGACCAGGTGGGCACCAACTGCAGAGGGGCCCTCCCTGATCCTCCAAGCTCACAGCCATCTGTCAGCCACCACGTTGTCTCAAGATCCCATAACACCAAATGTCTAGGGCACTTTAGAAGTTTATTCATTTTTTTCCTCATAATTTTCTATGGTGGTTTCATATATGTTGATCTTGTGTCCTCAATGAAGTGGTATCATTGTGGGTAAGAAAGACCATTTCTGCTCCTTTTTCTTACACACAAAGAGAACATAGAGCAGAGAGAGAAATACTTGACCAGACAATCTATGAGTCTAGAGCTTACCTTTGCCTTCAATATTATTTGTAAACAAAGACACATGAAATAAGAGTAACATTTAAAGGAAATAGGCATGATGGCAAAATGGGGAAAAGGAAATCGAACAAATTAATATAGTGTTTTATTGTATTTATATTCCAATTAACTAAAGGACAGTAATAATAATAAAGTCTTATGTTTATAAGGTGTCATATGGCCTACATAGCCCTTTCATAACCATTACCTCATTTATCGTAGAAAAAGATTACTAAGGAACATAGAGTAATTGAAAAACCGTTGAAGCTATATATTAAGGAATGAATCCCTGACTTTATTCTAATCAGTCAAGGAAGGCTTAAGAAGTAATTGTGTGCTAACGAGAAGCTTTGTAGAGTGAAAACGGTATCATTTTACTTTGTCTTTGTCTATGAGATCTATGAAGAACGATGACTCTCCAAGGGAATAAGCAGGATTTGGAAGATGCTAGAAGGTGATTGCACACCCGACGTGGAATTCTGAAAGGCCACTGAAAGTAAAATGAAGACCAAAAAAAATATTTTCTCCACTACCACTGCCCTGAATCTAGAAGAAAATTATTGTATTCTTTTCAACAAATAACTACATTTGATTTAGAAAGAGAATATTATTGAACCTGTAAGAGTCAGCCTATTCCATTGTCTCTCTCCACACACACTCCCCCTTGGTGACCAATCAAATGGGCCAATAATTATTTTCTCCTTCCAGGGCCTTCTCTGCATAGAAATTTAGAGCTCATCTAGCTAGCTGCTGGAAATGGCAAATCGTATAGAGGAGGCAGAGGACTGGATGGATCACAGAGATATGTCAGGGAGGCCTTTTATTATAACAATATTTTTAAATAATAGATCATGTTATAGTTCCGTCGGCCCCTTTGCTACCACAAAAACAAGGATTGCCTTTTTGTGCACAGAATCCAATAAAAATCAGGTAGTAGACTTCCAGTACATGAAATATACTCTACTACATTTTTCCATGTTTTTCAATTCAATTTTTATGAGCCTCTGTGGCTTAGGAAACTATGGCTAAAGAAACAGGGAGTTCTGGGTGTTTTAACAGCAGGATGATATATGCTCATAGAATTATAGGAACAGAATGGACCTTGGGAATCAACTCGCCCAATCCCCTCATTTCACAGGAAGTACTAGAGCATTACTTCCCAACTGTGTTCATGTCATGACAACATAGAAAAAGAACACATTGTTACGGCACAACAGCACAATCTGCAAAGTCTGCTCGCAACCATCTGGGAGAACTGGCCACCCTCAGCTCTGCTTGGCCACCAATATCTTAGGATCAATATCTTGGCACACTTATAACCCATTCACAGTACTTTAGTGTTGCCAAGGGCACATCAAGGAGGAGCTCTGGTCTAGAGTCCACATATTCAAACAACAAATTTACATGAGTAATATCTACATTTCTGACTCTCCATAAGGCACTTGTATTGTCTTGGCCAACTGATCAGGAAGAGCAGTTAGAGGTAGGCCGGTCTCTCAGAGGGTATATGTGATGCAAATAGTGGTTGCTTAAGAGACTTTCAGTTGTCTTATGCATAACTACTTAATGTCTCTACTTTTTAGATCCTTCCAAGATCTCTAGCCCTAGAAAATAGCAAATTTAAATTACTGCTTTAACCCACTTTCTCCTCCCCACCAACTTTCATGCTAACTAGACAGAATTGTGACTTTTAGAAAAGAAGAAATAGTAATGTGAATAACTGCTACAAATTTCACACACACACACAAGGACTCATAAAACTCTATCCTGAAAGAATTAAAATTATATGATGTTGGAAACCTCTTATTACAGTTTTTTTTTAATTTTTATTTCACTGTACCACTTTCTTTAACACTCAGGCAGAGACAAAGTGCTTGCTGAGTCTGTGGGTGGTCAGATCTCAGTCTCAGTAGCCTTCCTTAGCCAGTCTCAGAAAACTTGAAAGGCATCTAAACTATTTATGAACTTCATGCTTTGTCAGATTAAAACCTCTATGAGCCATACTTCATTTTTATATGGATGCTGGTGGCAGTGCCTAAATCAGATACACCAAGGCCACTGGGCACTAGTATTATTAACATTCTATTCATTAGCCTTCCTCCTCCATCATAACCATTTCTACACTGAGTTCTTTTCTGAGCTCTGAAGCAAAGGGAGATAAAATACGCCTGCTTATGAAATGTTTTCTTGAAAGCTGCACACTTGAGAATGCAACAAGATCCTTCTCATTTTATTAAAAATTATTACTTTAGTAAATTCCAGATTGAAAACAAATGACTACAGAATGATTTTTTTTTTAAATATTAGAAAATCTTACTTTTTAAATTTCCATTGCACAGGCAAAGCCTTGACTATTCATTTCATTTGACTACTTTTTAATCTCCGTTTTTATGAGGACACTAATGACCCTCACAGATTGTTACCCTCCAGTGAAATAGCAGAGCTTTGGCAGCGGCTGGATTCCAGTTGAAGAGTTCTGAAACTCACTGTAAATCTTACCGTTTTGTTGTTCTTCAAACTAGGCTTTGCCATCTGCCCTATGAATTGAATTTTTGTTGCTGTATTTCACAGGATCTAAAATATGGTTACTGGCATCCATAAACTGAGATTCCTGGAGTGTATTAATTAAGTCCAAAATATTGCACCAATGTGCACAGTGACATACAACACAAATGTCACGGCATGACCATCATTACAACCCTCTCTGCTTTCCATGACTGCTGTTCTCTCGAAACCCGGACACATTTTGGTCTGTAGCCGCCAACAAAGTTAAACCTGAAGACTCGAATTCAGGTGGATGAGATAAATTGAAAGCGATCTTATTGCTCCCAAACACTCTCTTGGAAATAATGGCATCTTGACATTTTATCAGTCACTCAAGCGGTCATTCTCAGCAGTATCAGCCAGAGCTTGAAGGATAGAGCCGTAAAGAAAGGACTGTCAGCCATAAACATTCCTCAAAACCATGAAAACCACAAATGAGAGCTTAAGTAATGGAGGACGCAATACCCTTGATATTCCAACAATTACCTGCAACAACAGGCTTTGTTCAGAACCGTAGTCATTTTTTCAAAAGCCTTACTTGTCAGGCCCAGAACAGGGTAGCCGGAGAGAGAAGAGAAGAGGGAGGAGGAGGAAAGCGGGCGATGCCCTTAAGTTAAAAAGTGAACTTGAGTTGGCTGCATATTTAAGCCATAAAAATTTTTCAACGGCAACAAAATAAAAAATAAAAATAAAAAACCCACCTAAAGATTGATCCGAGGACATTGATATTATTAAGCTTGTAGAGAAGCTCTGAGATCATTAGAAATGCATTTACACTGCTTAGCTGTTTCCTGTGTGGCCATTCCCGATGTCAAATTACAGGGGAGAAAAAATAGCAGGGAATATACTGCAGGGAAGAGAAGGGAGTAATGGCTACGAGCGTAAGTGCAGGACGGCGAAATGAATTTAACTTCATTACACCTCAGGAACATAGCGCTGTGTTGTGGAAGGAGAAAGACTAATTTTAAATGGACTTGGTGCTATTATCTTGGCAATTGCGACCCAAGAAAGCTAAATGAAATTGAGTATACACCACTACCGAGTCACCCAAACTCAGGAGACAGCAAACGTGGAAAGGTTAAATGCCCTAGAAATTGCATTGGTGGAGTTTCTCCACACAAGAGATTAATGGTTCCTCAAAGCAATGGATAAATGTTAGCTGAAGACCATTAGCCGAGGAAAACACATCAGTGCATCACAGTTCTCTGGGCTTATCAGATCAATTTTAAATAGGTTTATCTTGGGCTTTTCTAACATTTAATGAGGAACAAATTGTGTGTGTGTGTGTGTTTCTCCTTCCTCTACCCACGTTGACTTTTTGATATTACCTAGGAGAGAGCAATTAAAATAAATAAATGGGTCTGTGACAAAGTATTAATATGCTTGTCTCTGAAGCAATTGGAAAAGGATCATTTTATGATTGTTTCCTCCTAGTACATAGTTTATCATAAGTATTTAGATCGAATAGTGGACTCTCCAGATGAGAGGAGAATTTGAATGGTCATTTGGCTCTTTCTGCAGCCCTCATGTAGCACCCACCTAAACAATCTCAGTTTGCCATGAATCTACCTTCTGTTTTTACAGCTTTCAATTCATGCCAATTATAATAAAACTATAAGTTTGTTATCTTTATATTTAACAACAAATGAAAGCAAACAGAAAATACATATTATTATCTATCTGGTGCCAGTCACTGTGCTAAATGTGGTGGGGAATTCACAAAATAAATAAAGCTCAGGTCCTCATCTTCAAGAAGCTTAGCACCTATTTAACCTACTTCACTCATACAATATATGGCCATTTCTTGTCTCTAGGAAAACTGGCGGGGAGCAATTATTTTCTTCATAGCTTCTTGATTGTATGCAAGGATGCTGAAGTGCAGAGCTTCCTGATAAGGCATTAACAAACCACTGTAAGGAAACCAGGGAATGGTACCTAAAGACTGTAGAGATCAATCTCAGCTTTATGGCGTGGGGTCCTACCTGAGTAGGCCCTCCTTTGTCTCTATCTCAGCCTCAAATTATTGCCAGGTTCCCTTACACACTATGTGGCCTGCTTGAAATCAGAGTTTAAGATGTAAGTTTGCCCCTTAAACTTTATTTTTTAAACTTTCTTTTTCTATGGGCACACTTTGCATTCAGCTAAGGATTTGCAATACCTATCTAAATCTTTTGATAAGCAGCAACTAAAGTAATACAAATATTCAACCAAATGCTCCAATTTTGAAAGTAACAAGTGACATTTCTACTTTCTTCAATGAACCATGCATTTCATCTTTATTAAAAGCATCACTTCTTTTATTCTATGTCAGTAACTCATAATAAGGCATCAGTAGAGTAGTGCTTATATGCTACGGCTTGGCTGACCTGTATAGCAACTTTTCATGACCCCAATATTTCCTGTTGTGAATAGTACAGCATGAAGCAGCCTGGTCCTACCCGCATAGAAGCCTTCAATGTAACAACAAACAAAATAGCAAGAGAGGGCCATGCACACTTTTCATATATTGAGGACTGTCCATAGATTTAAGTCTGAGTGCATTTGTGGTCTGAAAATACAGGTCATGAGTAAAGGAAGCTTTGAGAAGATTATTTCATGAGAGAACAAAAAACAAGTCCCCTCCAGTGATCAGAAAAAAGAAATGTGTCCCTTCTAGTATCAAATGAATGGAATATCCTGAGTCTTAGCAATAGTGACATTGTTGTTCACCATGGAGGCATTATGTAGGGGAATCTGATTGGGGTAGGAGCATACTGAGATGAAGAACTCTCCCCCTCCACCCCCTCCCGTCTTTGTTTCCCTCTCACACATGTGCGCACACACATACACCCACAAAAATCTGTCTATCTATCTAATCTATTTGGAGTTTTTATAATAATTACGCATAATTTTATATTTTAAAAAGTTAAAAAGAGGGTAAAAGTCTCACATATCTTCTACTACGTAGTTGGTTTTCAATAAACATTTTTTTAAATCTATATTCTACTAAAGGAAGGGGGGCTAATAGCTATCTTACTATGAGCCCTTTCAGCTAGATCATAAATTGCCTTTGTCCTGCTCATAGCAACAATTAAAAAAAATAAAAAACTTATGGGAAAACAGTAAGTGTTCTAAAAATTGCATGGACCCCATTGTGTCCACTTCTCCCTTCTACCCTGATCATCGTTTGCATTTTCTTGTTTATCTCATTTTGGAATTCTCAGCTACATAATCTCATTTTGGAATTCTCAGCTACATACCCTGACTTTAAAATTTGCTTTTGGTCCACTTTGGTTCAGATAATTCTCTGGCATCTCAGCCTGGATCTTCAGATTTCTGCTTTCCTATACTTTTTGTTTGGATTGGACCTTGTTATTATTTAGGCCAGCATTTGTAGCCCAAGTCCCCAACTCTGGAAAACCTCATGATCCAATTATCTAGATTCTGAAATCTTTCCCATCTCTACCCAGAGGAGCATCATTTGAGTTAGCTAGAGAGAAGATTAGATAGTCAAAATAATAATAGTGGTTGTTATTATTATTTCCATTATTTTAAAAAAGAAAAAGAGAAATTCAAATCTAGAGGGTAAAGCAATTAGCGGGGAAAATGGCAAAAGTTAACCTACAAAGGAAGGAATCCAACAAGAAAGATAGAAAGCAAGAAGCATTTTAAGGCAGAGAGAGGGAATTAAGCTACTGGCTGTCAGTCCTCATTCAACCACCAAGGACACTAGGCTCTTCAGGTGTACAGTATTTTGGGGCCCACCTGAGTCACAGATGAGGTGATGGGACCATTTTGTTTCTCTTTTCTCTTTCCTTCCCCTACTTCATGTTTATAAGTATTTGTTTATCTAAAGGTATCTAAACATAAAAAGGTTCAGTAAAAATACTGTATAAACGATAAAAAATAGTACACCTATATAGGGACATATCATGAATGAACTTGAAGGACTGGAAGCTGCTCTGGGTCAATCAGTGAGTGATGAGTGAATGTGAGGGCCTAGCATATCACTGTACACTACTGTAGACTTTATAACACTGTAAACTCAGGCTACTTTAAATTTATTAAAAATATTTCTCTTTCTTTAATAATAAATTGATCTTAGCCTACTGTAACTTTTACTTTATAAACAGTTCAATTTTTTAAAACTATTTGTCTCTTTTGTAATATCACTTACTTTACAACACATTGTACAGCTCTACAAAAATATTTTTTTTATTTTTTTTATTTTTAATTTTTTTATTTTATTTTTGTTTAAAATATTACAGATGTCCCTTTTTCTCCCCAATGAACTGTTCCACCCCGTCCCATCCCCCTCCCAAGTCCCTCTCCCCACCATTGTCTGTGTCCTTGGTTTGTGCATATATGCATATAAATTCTTTGGTTACTCTCTCCCCCTCCACCCACCCACCCTCCTCTATCCCTCTGACATTCGTCAGTCTGATCTATGCTTCCATGTCATTGAATCTATTCTGTTCATCAGTTTATTAAGTTCTTTAGATTCCACATATAAACGAGATCATGTGACATTTTTCTTTCTCTGCCTGGCTTATTTCACTTAACATAATTTTCTCCAGGTCGATCCATACTGTCCCAAATGGTACGAAATTCTTCTTCTTTACAGCTGCATAGTATTCCATGGTGTAAATGCCCCACAGCTTTTTTATCCACTCATTCTTTATATTCTTATTTTATAATCTTTTCTCTATTTCTAATTTTTTATTTAATTAAATTTTTTTTTTTTCCTTTTTAAACACTTCTGTTAAAAAGTAAGACACAAATACATATACACATTAGCCTAGCCCAACACAGGGATCATCATTCCATATCTTCTTCCACTGGAATATCTTCCTAGGCAATAACACACACGCAGCCGTCACCTGTGATAGCAATGCCTTTCCTAGACTACCTCCTGAAGGAACTGCCTGAGGATCTTTGTAAAGAAATGTCACTCTTTTCAGAAATCTGTTCATGTGATTTGCTTGGTTAATTCCTTTTTTTCATCACAGATCTGCTTGTAAGCAGATAATGCACCATGAACATCCATCTCTATTAATGAAAACCTTTCATTGTTGAAGTCCATGTCTTCAAACTTTTTAAGGAGCTTGGTGAGGTATGCAAAGGCTTCTGCTAAATCCTTCACTGTGAATTCTCTTGGAGGTTCTTTTTTTCTTCTATAGTTTCCTTTTTTCTTGCTTCTTCAGCTATGGATTCCTGTTCCAGTTCCAACAACTCCTCATTAATCAATTCCTCACGAACAACCTCTAGGAGCTCCTCAATGTCATCTTCATCCACACCCAGGTTATAGCAGTTTGCTATCTAAACCACAGCCTCGTTGACTTTTGCAATCTCCTTAGCCTTGGCAAATCCTCTGAAGTTGTGGGAGAACCTCTTGAGTGTCTTCTTCCAGGTGCCATTTATACACTCCTTGGTGACATCACCCCAAGCCCAAGCAAAGCTGTTGATGTGGTTATAGATGTAATTCTTTCAGAACTGTAGCAGTGTTTTCTCAGTGTCTTCCTTAGTTGTTGTAATATCTTGGGCAAAGGTCCACCTCAAGTAGTAGGCTTTAAAGCTGCTATACTTCCTTGATTCATTGGTTGGATCAAAGAAGTGGTGGTTGGAAGGAGAAACACCACTTGGATATGGGGATGAAAATCACCACTAAAGGATGATGACCAGGAGCATCATCAACAATAAGCAGCTCTGGCTGGTGTAGCTCACGTGTGTGAGCACCGTCTCATGCACCAAAGGTCGCCGGTTCAATTCCCAGCCTGGGCTGTGGACCCAATCCCCAGTAGGGGGCGTGCAGGAGGCAGCTCACCAATGTTTCTCTCTCATCAGTGTTTCTATCTCTCCCTCTCCCTTCCTCTTTCTCTAAAATCAATAAACAAACAAAAACAATAAGCAAACAGTACTTTGTTACTCTCCCAACAGTACTCCATTTTTTTGGCATAGCAATTCAGGAGGGCATCTTAGAAGAGGAGCTGTGTCATATATGACATTTTATTGCTCCTGTACTATAGTAGCAGTGTGTGCTTACTGATATGCTTGAAGGCCCTAGGGTTCTCACTATGGCAGATGACAAAGGGTTTTAATTTGTAGCCTGCAACATTGCCCCAGGCAAGATTGTTATCCTGTCCTTAAAAGCCTTAAAACCTGGCATTGATTTGGCCTCCATATGGATAAAAGTTCTTTCAGGCATCCATTTCCAGACTAGGGAATATTCATCCATACTGAAGATTTGCTCTGGCAAGTAATTTTCCTCCACAATCAGCTTATCCAGAGTTTGCAGAAATTCTTCAGCTGCCTTCACATCAGGACTCACAGACTCACCACTCATTTCACATTATGTATAGAATAACTATTCTTGAGTCATTAAACCATGCAGAGCTAGCAATAAATTTAACATCATAGTTGGGTCCAACCTTTTCTTTCAACATCAGCAACAAACTTTTCACTTTGGCCATGATTGCGATGGTGCTGAGAGGAATACACTTCTATGTCTGGTCTTCAAGCCAAGTCATCAGAATTTTCTGCATGTCTGATATAGGCCCTTCTTGAATTGTTAGTCTCGTTGTCTTCAATGAAGCAGATTTGTTAACAATTTCTGTCACTTTGTTCTTGTTCTTGAAGGTCGTAGCTACAGTGCAACGGAATATGCCTGACTGGTGAGCAATAACCATCACCAACTTTCCATAGTGATAGTCCTTAATCAATTTAAATTTTATTTCCAGGTCAGTCACTCAACGTGGCCTCTTACTGGCAGCATTAGTGGTAGATTTTGTACACTTAGGGGTCATGATGAACAACACAGCACGCGGTTAAATCAAGCACAAGAGAAAATGATGCAATCAAGAGACACTGTAAACGTGAGATGTGTGAGGCTGCTGCAGGCATAACAGAGAATACTGTTTTACGGAAAAACATTTTTTTATAAGTAAAAAGAGTACACTCTAAAATAGTGATCAAAAGTATAGTATAGTGAATACATAAACCAGTAACATAGTCATGTATTATCATTACCAAGTACTATGTACTGTACATAACTGTATGTGCTATACTTTTATATGACTGGCAGTGCAGTAGATTTGTTTACACCAGCATCACCACAAAACGTGAGTAATGTGTTGTGCTGTGACTTTACAGCTATGACATCACTAGGCAATAGGAATTTTTCAGTTCCACTGTAATACTGGTCTGTTGTTGACTGAAGCATCGTTACGCGGCACACTGCTCTACTGAAGAAATACATTTATGTATCATAGTCAGTTGATAGTCCTCTCCCCTCTAGTTTCCCAAACTTCCATTCTAATCAGCTTTCTCTTTCTAATAAGTAGCCTTATCCTAATTCCTTTATTTTGTTCCTTTTATTTCTTCATTTTTGCTGGAGGAACACAGACACTTGGCGAACAAGTAGTTGTTTCTCCAAGTTTTCTAACATGTATCCTCAGTAGGTCTTGCGATATTATCTCAACCTTAACCAAATCTTATAAATGTGCTGCAGTTGTAATGGTGCTTGCGCTACATCTCATTCTTATTCTAGCATTTTACTTTTGTGTTTTAATCAAATACATTAGGACCAATCAATTTCAAACTGATCAACAGTATATGGCTTTCCTTTCTTTTATTTTCTTTCAAAAATCTCTGTTTGTGACATTGCTTTAGGGAAGTGCTTCCCAAGCTTTCGTCAGTACAGGAATCACCAGAGCTCATGTTAAAAAGCAGATTCTGATTCATTGTGAAGTGGCGGCTATTATTCCTATTTTACAGATGGGAAAACTGAAGCCTGGAGAGGGTAAGTAACTTGCTCAAGGTCACATCAACTAGTTAACCCATGGGAGAGGCAGGAACTGACTAAAAGCAGTCTAACTTAAAGCCTAAACTCTTCGCACTCACTATCCTGTCTCATTTTCCATTATATTCACATAGCAAAAATATAACCAGACCTAGTTCTAAGGCAATAGATTAATCTATCATTCATTTAATGTTTTTATAGCCGGAAATAGTTAAGAGTTTCCTCCCAACCACTGAGAAAGGGTAAGACACAGGCAATTTAGAAAACTCCCTCCCACTTTGCCTTAGGGAATATCTACTAGTTAAACTGCTAGGCTTTGGGGTAGTCCCCTACCACCCACTAGCCATTAGCCATGGTCGGTTGATTCTATTCTCGGTTCTCCTACCCCTGTCGTTGTCACCCTGGAGCTGCCACTGACTCTAAAATAGTTCTGTTGGCTACATGCTGAGCAACTGAAGGCCAGCTCTGCTCACTTCCCATACCACACCTATCCAATCAGCTCCACCCTCCTCCCACCAATCAACTTCCAAATGGAAGTTCGTACATTCAGCCACTTATGAGCCACAAAAATAAATTAAGGCTTATGAATTTTTAGTCAGGAAAAGCTTTAACGAATCAGGGAGCATTTTGTTTAAGTGACCCCATCTCCTATTTGTACCCTTAATGGGGAAACTAAAATTGTCAAATCAGTGGAATATGTTGCCTCCTTTTGCACACAAATAATTTATTTTAAGACCTTTTATGCCTTCAGGGTTCTCTTTTCTGGGTCACAAATGATAAAGAGCACAAAATTTTATTCATTTCTATCATGGTCCTGGGGATGTTAAAAATCACATTCTGCTTTTAATAGCTTCTCTATCAATACAGGTAGTAACCTCTTACCCAGCCTCCCATCTCTAACTGCTATTCCTGCCAGTGTGTCTTCACTGTGGAAACAATTCGCTTGTGTGAGCTCTCATTTATTAAGTGCAGACTACAGCTAAGTGCTCTGCAGAATATATACGGCATTCGCACTTTGTGAGAGTCACTCTGTTTTTGCAACTTGATGACAATAATAATGCCTTATGTGTTGTAGTTCTTTATATTTTTCAAAGAGCTTCTTCTGTTCATTATCTCATCTGAACCAAAACAACCTTGAGAGAGAAGTAGAATAAGTATTATTCTGCCTATTTCATAATATTTTTTAAATGAGGGTCAGAGAGGTTAAGTGACATGTTCTGGGTTAGACAACAAGTTTTGTTAGTGTCAATTTGGACCTGGGGAGCAGTGCCCAAACTCAATGTACACTTTTAAAATTTTTTTATTACAGAAAAATGCAAACAAAAACTACGTCCACCCACAATTAATAAATGTTATCATTTTGTCATGGAAGGAAAGAGGGAAGGAGTAGTACTTCTGGTTGGTTGGTTCACAAAGACAGAATTTAATCTCAGTCTTGACAGAGAGCTGAAATGTTAATGGCTGGTGGGAGAAGGAACTGGCATAAGGAACAGTATGGGGATATAACCATATCTGAATGTGCAAGTTGAGTCTGAAGCATTGGGTTAAAAAGTTGACTAGAGCAGAAGACTCAAATAGGAGAGGAGTAAGAAGCCAAGATCAGATGGTAGAAAGTTTTGACGCCAGCCAAGGAATTTAAGGCTATTCATGTTTGCATAGTTGAATACTAACATGTAGATGATGCTTATTGCATTTCAGTCAATCCATTCATCTCAATAATAACGACAAGGCTCAGTGCTGGGAAAAGTACACAGGGTATTCGGCAGATGATCTTTGCTCCTGAGCTCCTGTTACCACTATTACACGCCCCTTACCCAAACTTTAATCTTGATCTCCAGAGCTGTATACAGACAGGGCAAGTTGAGGGGCATTCGTTTGAATGCTTGACCACTCTCTCTTGAGAAGCCTATCATGGTAATACCTCCTAGTAAATTAACGAGACCCTCTATTTCCCTAAACTTCCCAGTTCATCAAGACTTTGCTGTATAATCTCAATTACCCAGCTAAACCTATCCAATCCAATAATGGGAAAGGAGAAAAAAAAGATGACAAAAAATAAATCCCAGCTATGAACCAGTTAACTAACATTCCACAGGAAGTTATAGACAATTTCCCCCAAGAAATGAAATTCCTTTACAAAAGTACCCTGAGGACTTTAGAACAAATCACTCTTCTTTCTTGAGATTATTTGTCATTTTTTAGAGCTTATAAATTATACACACCAGCAGCGATTTTATACACCAACAACCTCAATAAGCCAGACACAAAGCAGAGCAGTCTGAAGGGTACACTATCCTAACAAAGAAAGAAAGAGATGGTGGGAGGGGGACAAGAAAGGAACTACCGGTCTCTCCTTTACAGCTCTTCTCTCAGGGGCATCACTTTGCTTTTCTGTCCTCACTGTCTTAATAGATTTCATCTTCCCTTAAAAGACAAGGCACTATCTGTCCCCAAAGACAGCCGCTATCATTAAAACGCTCCACTGGGGGCAGAGGGGCGACATTACTCAGTGTGAGACAGGACATGCGAGAAGACGTGTGACACTTTTCCTTCAGGGCCAGCATTGTGGAGAATGGAGGGGCTAAGACAGGACTCCCTGAGGTCAACTCTTCCACCCTCTTGCCTCTGGTTGAGGCTGCGGTCTAAGCCATTCAAGAAGGAAAGCCGTCAACTCCCTTCATTTACATTTCTGGAATAGAGTCATTTTTCATTTTGCAGTTAAAAGAGTGAAGATCACTGCTAGAGCAATAATGTTTCTCTCCCAGTTATATGCTATGCTCACCTTAGTCATCCTGATCTGAACATCACTTATAATCAAGAATCGGATGCCCGATATTCATCTGTGCAGCACACAGAAAATATATCACTCCTGCCCTCCCGTGTGGGGGTGAAGAGAAACCAGATGAAGGACACGTGAACAGTAGTCAACTCTCATTGTGGTGCTTTTCATCTCTCCGTTATTTTGAATAGTTACCTACATATCACAATTAAGCTGTACACCATCTACAGAACTCAATAGAGAGATAGTAAAGTAATTACAGTATTTAGAGCTGGAAGACACCTTGAAAAAAATCTCTATATCCAAACTCAGTTTACAAAAAGGGAAAGCCAGAGCCAGAGAGGTAAAAGGACATTGTCCAAGGTCATTCAACTCATCAGTGGCCCGTGAGAACCAGAGCCCCTCTCTCCTGACTCAGTCCAATGCTCCGTCCATGACAGGAGTTCCTGTAATCAAATCAGAGAGAATGAGTATTTGCTTTTTAGAGGCTTCCCAGAAGCCATTCCAGTTCCTAGTAGCCCTCCGACTTCCCTGTCTCCTGTTCTCAGCCATTCGGTTTGGGTGGATTTGGCCTCACCGCCACCTCTCTTTGCAGATTCAGTTGCAAACCCTTCAAGGTAAATAAATTTATCAGATTGCTTTCCTCCAGGTGAATTCTCCCAGTGAAGAGAAATATTAACAACAGGAAGGCAGGCAACTTGAAGGTGGATTGGAACCAGAAACCCTAAATAGACAGCTTTATTTTGTTTGGAGCTTACCCTAAGTATAGTTTCTATTCTTACCTCCCTAAGAGGCTTGGGAGAGCTCAAGGCTTAGGAAGAGGCCCAAGACTTCCAACCAGATGTCACAAGGCAACAGCTGCAGAATATAGTCCAATTTAGTAACTCAAAGTCCTCCTAATCCAAGCAGAAATTAACAAGAAAGGTCTCAGAGAACTCTACTGAAGAAGAGAATATTGTGCTTACATTCTGTGTAAACCCTCTAAGTTAAAATGAAATCCTACGTGTACTGAACATCAATGTCTCTGTTTATTACCAGCTACGAGTTTATACTATTCTGGTTATCACTGGAAGGAGGAAAAGGTCTCCTTTTATACTTCTATTTCTAAAAAATATTACCCAGGTATAACAACAATTATATTTTATATTTTTAACATTTGACTAGCATTTTTATACTTTTCAAAACCTAACATATATTGTCACATTTGATCCTCACAAGACATTACTTCTCTCCATTTTACAGATGAGGACAACTGAGAAACAGGTTCACAGTGATTACCCAGGATTGCACAGTAAAATAATGACAGAAACAGGACTCATGACACAGATTAAGACACATTTATTTCATATGATGCAAAGAGTAGGTCCTTTGTTTATTTTTCTCTTGAAGTGGCCCCAAATATATCATTCCCCTTCTCTGTCTTCAAAGCCTTGAAAGTTTATCTAATCTTCATAAATTAAGACATAGGTAGATCCTAAACCAAACGCAAACGAAAAGCTTTTGAAGGAACATGACATGAGGCATTCTGACATGTTCATTCAGATTTCATGAGCCTCTGGCTCTGTGCTTCTGTTGCTGATAGAGGGTTTACTATGCAGTGTGTGTGTGTGTGTGTGTGTGTGTGTGTGTGTGTGTGTGTGTGTGTGTGTGTGTGTGTGTACGTGTACACACATATCAATGCTAAATAACATCTATCAACATGTGATAGATTATGCTATGAAAATAAAGTCAAAATCACAATTATTTTTTTATGTGGCACTATTGACTGGAATTACTCATTTATATAGTCACTACATGACCTAAAGTTCAAAGTGACTTCTGGGCTATGAGATTTTAACTTAGATTCTTACGCCTCTTTCTACTAAAATAACAAATAAGCATTCTGGACAATGACAACAATCTTGTGTCTGTATCTAGAGGTGCTTCTTAAATCCCCACGCCCAGGGAAGTAGCACCAAGTCAAGTAAAGGTATTTAACTGTCACCTAAATATTCACGTACCTGGATCTACGTTTTCCATTTGTTTCTCATGACTGTCATCAACGATGAGAAAATCTGGACACTCTCTTTAAGTTTCAAAAGATCTAGTGAGAGGTTTTGAAAGAATTACTTCCCAATTCATGCTGGAAAGATTAAACAAGGCAGCAGAGGTGGGCAGCTGCTCGCGTTTCCTAGAACTTGGAAACAGAAGAGCTGCCTCAGATGTTTCCATGGGAGGCGGAAGATATGAGAAAAGGGGAGGAGGGGGTGGAGAAGCTTAGACACCTCCTCCCAACCCACCAGGACTTCAAACAGGGCAGCTCCACATCTGTTTCATGTATTAGGATTTTGTTTAAGAATTAATTTGCTAAATTCTGGTTCCACAGGCACATCCTAAAAGGCTTGAAACATTTGAAGGCCATTCAGGCAAAATGACGTGGCCCATATGACCTAGTCACTGTGAAACAAGGACCCCAGCCCAAGTTGTCTGCGTTCCAGCACAAGCTCCCTTCACCAACCCACATCCCCCTGACTTCCTACCTCTCATCTCATTTAATCCTCACACCAGCCAGGCAAAGTAGGTATCATTAGCCTTATTTTATGGATGCAAAAACTGAATCCCAGAACGTCAGAGCATCTTGGCTAAGGTTGGAATGCCTACATCTCCTGGCTACAAACTCCCATGGTGCTGGTACTATATGCATCATGTCTCAGTGCAAAAGATGGTGTGTGTTTTTTTAAACGTGTGAGTCATACTCTCTCCCTTTACTATTTCAATTTTTTCTTTATTTTTATTGTTGACACTATTACAGATGTCCCCATTTTCCCCCTTCACCTTCCTTCCAGCCTCGTACCCCCCTTCCCTCTGGCCACCTCACCACACTGTTGTCTGTTGTCTTCTTTAAACACTACCTTGTCTCTTCTAAAATGTTCTTTGTTCTTTAGCTTTGGGTCCCTTTCTTCTCTATTAAACTGTATCTGTGGTGTCCTTCTAAGATGACCTCTGCCTGGCACAGAAAGCCATCCAACAGGCCATTTGTCACACCTCATCTCTTCTCTTTTATGAAAGGGACAAAAGGCTGTCTTTGAGTCCCCTTTGGAAGTGTTTTCATGCTAATCCAAGAATTACTGTTGTGTTTGTTTTCTGGCTGGTGCAGTGTGAAGCCATTCATGGGGCCGCATGGACCTTGTCTAGTCACATTCCAGGCCATTCTTGGAACATTTTGGGGAAATGCATCATCGCTCTGCTGGTGGGAGACAAGTCTGTTTCCCTGCCTGAGGCGGGCAGCCAATGTGTCTATGTCCTTGATTGCCCATGAAAACATCTCCTGTCATCTCTGCCAGGCAGTCCACTACAACACACAGGGAGGGGGAGAGCAGAGTTAACGGTTCATCCAAAAAAACCAAGACCAGAAAGAAAATAACAACCTCCTAAATGTGTACCTCTCTGGAAAACAAGGAAAGAAAGTGAGATGAACACTTTAGTCAAGAAAATGCAAGCATTTCCCAAACAACCTGTCATTATGGGGTAACAGAAATAGATCCAGAATGGGTATTGGGAGACATGAATACCAATTCTGATTTGCTACTAACTAGCTGAGTGACTTTGGGCACATTCCTTTATTTTGTCTCATATTATCCCTAATAAAATGGGGCCAATATTTTAAACCTCATGGACCTCTGATATGGACTAAAGAAAATTCTGTTCACAGATGCACTTGGTAAAAAACAAATAACAAACAGTCATTGCTATTGCTATGGCTTCCTGAAAGATACTGGGTTATAACTATGTCTTCAAAGCCAGCTATGTATCAGAAATACCTAGAGAATAATTTAAAAATCTAAAGTAGAGGCCTCATTAAAATCTTAAGGGTTAGGAACCAAGGACATGTTTTTTTTTTTCTCATGCCCCAGGCTATGGGGATATAGTCTGCCCAGGACTGGTTTTCAGGATCTCCACTGAAGAACACCAGTTCAGTTGTCAGTGAGTCTCAAAGAAGGCAAGCAGTTGATATAAGCTGAGATTGCCTATAATTTCACCACTAAAGATTCAGCATTTTGAGCTAAAAAAGCTTATTTTCAAAAGCCCCCTATTAAGAGGTAAGTATCCTTGATAGAGGCAACATCCTAATCTACCACAGTTTATCTGTTGACCCCTGTCAACCATACTAAATGATCAAGAGCATACTTAACATAGTGGAACCCAGGAAATGCCTGTGTGTGTTTGAAGCCAGGATTTTCTAGAACAATCTCTTTATTTTCAAGTATGGCAACTGAACCCCAGAGAGTTTAAAAGTAGAGTGATCATATAATTTCAGCCAAATCAGAATACTCTGAGAGTGAAAGAGGGATTTTTGATAGTTATGTTAGAAATAAGCCAGGGCATACAGGGATTTGTGTTCACTCTAGTTAAAAGGACTTGTCTGCATCACAAAGAAAGTGAATGCTGAAAAGAGAGACTAGAAATATCAAAGAATGGGACTAGGACTTCAGCCTTCAGACTTCATCAACCCACATCACAGCCTCTATGTGACTCAAATGCATTTCCTTTTGGGTCCATGTTCACACTTTTATCTCAGAAACAATTTAAGAGTATATACCTTTCTCCTCTACTTCTTTCCTATCTCCATATCCTAGTTGGCCCATGTTGGGGCTCCAACTCCATCACATCTGTGACACTCGGTTCATTCAGGGAGTTCACCAACAAGGCTAAGGTGCCTTTCCTGTGCATGGACAAAGACACCAGCAAGGCAGGATTAACAACAGCCCATGTAAATATCAGAGACTACACGAGGACCCAAATGAAGACAGATGTTCTTGAGGTTGTTATGAGACCCTGACAGTCCACCAGTTAACTGTCCAAAAACTCTGTGCTTCCCCTCTAATTCTCATCAGCAGTGCCATAACTAAGCCCAAGCTGCCAGTCTGCCAATACCCATTAGGCAGCAGGAACAATGTCTCTTCCCCAAATTAGGCTTTCTACTATCATTTTTCTAACAAAAGTTATTTCATTCTGGCTTTATTTCCAAGAGATAACTTCTGGGTTGGTAATGAACCTTTACCTATACCACTTTTCTGAGTCAGCCATGTTAATAAGTACCAAACACCAGGATTGGAGCTTTAGGAAAAAATAACCTGGTTTCCAGTCTCCTTGCATGCTCAAAAGGAAATTTGTAAATTGTCAACTTGACTTAATTTATTTGCTGCAATAACAATCTTCCCCCTGGGTTTCACTCATCTGCAGCATGTGGCAGGAAAAAGGGGATTAGGATTGTATTTGTTGACTTTTCAGAGCGGATTTTCTTTCAGCAAGTCTGCTATCAATTCTGTCTGCCAAAATAGCATTTTAATGTGTTACCTGCCGGTCAAGTATGTCCTGTTAACTTCTGCTTCTGCTGTGTTTTCTGATTCTGTTTACCATTAAATTTTCCCATTGTTGCCAAGCTTATTATTTTTAATACAAATGTGGATTAGGCTATTTTGATAGTGTCTCTATTTCTGCAATGCATTCATTTCAAAGAAAATCAAGGAGGGTGTGGACAGGGTAGGAAATTGGGCCTTCTTGTGCTGGAAAGACAATTTTAATGAGTTTTATTCTGTAGTTGGGGAGATGCTCTTAACCTCCTTGGCCCAGTAAGATGTGATTTCTTGACACTGAGCATATTGCAGATGCATTTTTATCAGAGCTGGGTAAGGTGGACACCGAGGGGATTTCTCCAGTATTTAACAAAGGCATCTATTTGCAACACAAAGTAATGCTTTGTTTACCCTTCCTCTTTGCCCTGGGTATGGTATTATTCCAGAGGCATTGCTTCTCCCTTGCAAACGTCAGTGGCCAAGGGTACTTTTCAGCGTGTTTGGGATCATAATTGGCAAAAATATCTGCTCAGTAGTGGAGAAGAGGTAAAGGTCACACACGATCCAGTGGGGGCCATTCTCCAGTTTGCATGACACAAACACCAAAGTGCCTTCCTTGCCCATTCTCCAAAGTTCACAAACCCTTCTCGGCATTCCAGGGACACAGCCTTTCCTCCCTACCAGATAATTAGCAGTAGCAGCAAGCCCAGCCGACTTGTCACTGGGCACTCAATGGTGCTCATTTCTTTGGAAGGTGAGAGCCATTATCGTAAAGAGGGATATTGTAAATTCTATTCCTTCTGCTATACCACGGCTCTGAGCAGAGAAATTTGTGTTTTCTGCCAGGGAGAAGAATAACATTTATTTAATGGATGCTGAGCAAAAGGTATTCACATTTCATGCTTCAGGGCTTAAGCCGATCCTAGATCAGGAGGGAACTTTTTCAGGCTCCGAAATTGTACGACTGGGTAAGTGCTTAGTGCTAACAACCCTTCTGTCCCCATCCAGACATAATCCAAGGTCACCATCAGAGGGATGCCCCATATCCCCCCAGCTCCTAAATTTGTTCACAAACCATGTTTTACACACGCCCCTCCAGCTTCCCCTACAGACTTAAACCTAGTAGTACTTCTTTCAGATGGCTCTGCTGCACTGAGTTCCAGTTCTACTTCACCAGTACCCCAAACTCTTCGAGAGAATCCCCTACGGTGTTAGAGCTGTGAGTGTGTCCTCACTCGGTGTGGCGGACAGCATAAAATTACGAGGACAGAGAGAACCTGGGACAGGAGAAAGAAGACAGCCTTCAAGCTAGAAAGATTAATCCAGGTTTGACCCATCTCTGCACCCTAAATAGATGAGTAATCAAAAATGGCTTTATCTCATTGATAGTCAGTTTCCTCACCTAGAAAAAGAAATAACAAATACTACCTTGCAGCACTGTTGTGGGGACCAAGTGAAGTCACATGTCATACGTGTGGTCCATAGAGGACAGAAGTTGGATCACGTCTCCCTGGTTTCAGGAGATTGCAATCTAGTCTAGTTGTAACACTAACTTGCTAAGAAACTTCT
This sequence comes from Miniopterus natalensis, assembly GCF_054644295.1. NCBI lineage: Eukaryota > Metazoa > Chordata > Mammalia > Chiroptera > Miniopteridae > Miniopterus > Miniopterus natalensis. The sequence continues at coordinate 57,178,501 of NC_142087.1, forward strand.
GGCAAGTCATTCAAATTCTCTGTGAGTTCATCTTCAAAATGAGGGGGGAAAAAACCTCTATCCTGCCTTCCCTGCAGGATTATTATAAGAATTAAATGAAATATTCATTAAAACAGGAATTTTTACCACATACAAAAAAAGTACAGTTAAGTGTTGCCAGGAAATAAGGTGTTACTGTTATGCTGATGCGTACTCTTATTACCTTGAATTCTAGGAACTGTGTTTTTAAAAGTATTATCCACAATTAACTAGGCCCATCCAAAAGGACAATGATACCTTTCAATCACACATAGATTCAGGTCACAAGGCTCCGATGGTGGAAAAGCTGGCATATCCTGTGCCTTAAAATAGGTTTGCTGTCAGAGCTGGGACAAAAGCTTCCCAGTGGCTTGGTCTATACATAAAAATGAATAAGTACTTGGACTTTTGATTGTATCACAATTAGGCAAAAGTCTTGCATGTAAGCATGTGAAGCATACAACAGTTGCTCACTAAATGTCAAATTTCAAGTGTCCATGATGTGCCAATCAGCCTTCACCCCAACTTCTGGCCTCAGCCTGCTCCACTGTCCCCTCCCTGCACTCTGCACCACCCCAGTTCACGGTGTCATCTGAACTTGAGGGTGATCAGGAAGCATTTCTAGCTGCACACTCAACCCTTTCTGCTAATCTTCCCTGGGCATAGGTTCCTTGCTGAGGTTCTGTCCATGTCTTTGATTCCACTGAGGGAGCCTCGTTCTTGGTTCCTGAGCCCCTGCTCACTAATGACCCAGGAGATTTCATCTCCACTTTGGGGACTCTTTACTGCTCCTATCTGACCTCAAATCTGCCTGAATGTAAGACTGCTCTGGTTGTAAATAACAAAACCCAGCCCAATCTACCTTGTGAAATGGAAATTACAGGGATACACTAGAAGAACATAGGCGTGCCTCACAGGGCCCAAGGCTTGAACTGTCCGGGGCTCCTCTCCATGCCCCTGCCTCATTCTCGGTCACTCTGCAATGGGGCTCCTTGTTTCTCAGTCCATGTAACCACTGACAGTTTCAGAGTACAAGACACAGATCCAACTACCAGTAGAGAATAAATCACTTCTTGGGGCCCAAATGCAAATTTATGAATAATGGAGATTAATTAGCCTGGCCTAGGTCACATGTTCACCACTGATTAAACAAAGTAAAAAAAAGGTGAGCCACTGCTGACCAGTTTGGGGAATGGAGGGACCGTGTAAGCTGGATTCCCCAAAGGTGTCCACTACACTTGGTAAAGTGGTCTCCAGAACTGGCCTCCATTCCTGTTCCAGTCCCCGTAGGTGCCGTCTTCCACGAGCCCTCCACTGCCTGTAAGACTTCATCAGGCCACACCCAATAGTGTCTAGGACTTCTGTTTTTGTATCAAAGTCTGTTAGTGGGGTTTCAAATCCAGGTTGCTTGTACCTTCTGCGTTACACAGTTTTAGGTGGAACCACTTTTTCTGTCTTTTATTTGTGGCCCTTAGCATCACTTCCAAACACAAGGCTTTGTCAGTGGGTCAAGATCTCACAACTGGTTCTTTTTCCTCTTAATATGGGTTTTCTCCTAAGAGACTACTTAGCTTTCATGAAATTCTTCTGGCCTGCTCTAAAATCCAGTTGTCCTGTAGTCACAGATATGTAGGAATCTCATCTCAAACTGGGATCATACCACAATCAGAATTAAAGAGAAGTAACTGTGAACTAGTTGTGAGGCTGAAGTTAAACTAAAAAGCATTTCCTCCTCATAAGATTATCATAATTACCACTTTTGGTAAATCTTATTATCCAGTCACCTAGGATATTGTTTTTATCAAGAGTAGTCTCTTACAAAGAACTTGTGCCCAACAACTTAGTTTTCTTTGCATTAAAACTTTCTCTGTATTGAAGTTGTATCATAATAGATGTGCCAGACATTGGGGGAGTTTGAAACTGGTTATGTCTGTAGTCAGGCCAAATGAAAAGCTGGCAAGGGAAGGTGGTGGTGGGTTGGGTGAAGTTGGAGCAGGAAAAGGAGAAAGAGGCTGCATTTGGAGAGCTGCAGTAAAATACTGTAAAGTGTTGCTGGGGGCACCATCCTGAGCTCCTTCTGCCTGAATCCCCTGGAAGAACTGACAACTGCCTGGCCTTTACAAAATGAAATTGACATTTGCAGGCTTAGGTTCAACAGAAACTGAAAAGGGAGGGGTGGGGGACGCTGCAGGCAAAGCTGGAGCCCAGTTCCCCGGATCCAGGGCAGCAGGTCCATAACTCTGCTGTGAATGATGGGTCAATATCCAATAACTCCGAATCAAAAGCTGGAGTCTTCTTGAGTCAGCAGAGCTGAAGCCTCCTTCAGGGGATAGGAGTACAGCATGGGCCCCTCTAACAGAGCTGGGGTTGCCAGTAGCTTTTAATCTAAGGAAACCACAGGCAAAGCAAACTTGGCATATAACTTTTCCTACATTAATTAGCACCCTTAAGTTGAAAGGGGGGAAAATAATAAAACTCTTGGGAGAGCAGCTAGAGCTCAACCTCAACTCATTTGGATTCAGCACACAAAGACTGAGGAGGGCACGACCGGGCGGAGAACAGAGCACAGGCAGGGAGCCGCAGAAAAGATTATTTTCAGGTCAACGGAGCAGTGGCTTTCAGAAGTGAGTCATTGTTTGAATTGTGTTTCATGATATTGATTAGGAATCATCCTTAGTAGTTCTTCACCTTTTTGGTCAGGCTCTGCCTGTCCTGTTGGAAATGGGATGTGATGCTTCCTAGAATTGCGCTAAAAATGTGTTCTTTTCTTAAAGGCAATGAGCCTGTTTGGGGGACAAAGTTGGGCGTGGTTTTAAAATGTATTTTTAATAAGTCATTGTCTAGTTAAGGGGAATTAGCTAAATAGTTTTATTTCGACTGACTGATCATCAAATCAGTAAGTGAAAAAAAACTTACAGAACAATATGTACGGTTTACATTTCTGTGGATGCTAAAGACGTACAAAACAAGTTCTTTTTAAAATGAACTGAGGATACAGGCATCCAACTGACAACAGTGATTTAGTGTGGTGAGGAAGACAAAAGACCAGAACTGAAAATGCTGGACAATGCAGACAGTGAACTTTGTCTTCCTATTCTAATTTTTCTCTTTGAAAAGAAGAATTAAAATTCATAAATCATTTCTAGAACTATTTATATTAAAAAAAGAAATCAATGTAGCCCTCTGTGGTCTCAAAATTAAACCAAGGAGTTTACATAGCCGGTTACTGTTTCTGTCCGCTTTGCAACTGAAGATAACATTTCAAAAACTGTTCTTGGGTAAAAGATGCTGGACTTCTGACTCTGAGATAGTGATCTAAATGCTTCCTAAGTTTCGAGTCAGGTATGGAGACAGCAGGAGCTGAACTCTATGAAGGCGACTAAGGTCCCTTCTTCAAATCCACCCTCAGTCAAAAAGCCCATTGGCTTGAATCCGTCTACAGGGTTCAACCTCCCTTTATTTTTATATTTTGTGTTTATCTTTATTGCACTTTTAGCACATTTTAAAACAGTGACTTAAAACTGTATTTTATTCTCCAGTTGCAAAGTGCTTTTGCATCCATTCTGTTATTTAATCACCACCATACACTTCGGATGCTTGGATGGGCATTATTTTACCATTTTGCGAATAAGGTAACTGAGACTCAAAAATATTAAGCAAGTTCCTCTAAATCATGCCAATAGTAGTAAGGACCATACCTAGAATTCAAGTCTTCCAATTCTTAGCTGTCCATCCACTTACTCATTCAACATACATTTGTTAAGCTCCTAGTATGTATAGACTATTTTCTAGAATTACTTTCAGTGGCTCTGTCAACTGTGTTTCCCTATTTTGTCATATAAGATACCGTTATAAACTATATTATGAATTATTGTTCCATTTTGCATGTCTAGTCCTCCACTTCTACTACCCAATAGATTATAAAGTCCTCGGGTAGTTCCATAGTTCCATGACATAAACTTTTTTTTATGTCCTACAAGCCTTAGCTCAGTCCTGGCTATATGGAGAGAATCCGTGTTTATTAGTTAACTAATTTACTGAAGACTGTTCAATAGGTATGAATGATGTTAAAGATTAATCCACAGAGCTGTAATTATGATAGGGAGATAGAACCACACCACATATGGACCATCTGTCCCAGAGAAGCGGAGAAGATGTTAGAATCCAAGAGCAGGGCAGAAACTTCAGAGGACATTCTCTTCGCCTATGTTACCCTAGCAACTGTCCTAAGCTTCTAGGTTTCATTCTCACTTACAGCCTATTATATAACATTGAGAACATAATCAGGTCTAGACCTTTTAGTTAGGACAAAAAAAAAAAAAAAAGCTAAAGAACACCTAACTGTCATATATCAACTGCTTTTTATTGAGGTTCTTTTACATGCACAATATTTTGGATGATATTATGATTAAACAAAGTAAAGCACACGGACACCTTCTTTCTCCTCAATGTGAATTGCACTGTACAGTTTATATATTATCTCCTTTCAAACTTTATAGTTCAGCATGGCAGTTATATGCTTGAGGTCTGAGTCAGACAGTCTAAATTAAATCCTGGCTCTACCACTTTCCAGCTGTGTGACCTCAGGCAATTTGCTTAATCTAGCCAAACCTCCATTTCCTCATTTGTACAATGATAATGGGGTTCTTGGGAAGATTAAAAGAGACAATTCATGTAAAGCACTTAGCACAGTGTCTGGCACAGAGTAAGCCCTCAGTAAATGTTAGCTATTCCTATTACCATCTTTACAACCACCCTCCAAGGTAGATAAGGCACACATTATTTATACATTAAAGAGAAAACTGGGGCCAAGATAAATTATGTTAGTTGCAAAGAGTGACAGAGCTAGTAGAGGCCATCAACTTCAGGCATTCCCACTCCAGTCCCAGGACTGGCCCAGATCACACTGTCCCTCTGACAGTGGGGTGAGGCAAAAACACACGAACATGGGCAAAAGTACACATGTTCAAGACAATTGAAGGAAAAATGACTGTCCTTGCATGCTGAGCTCTCCTCTGCCTCCATCAATATCTGATCTGCTGCTTAGCAACAGAGGAACACATACTTGGTGCTAGGAAGTTCCTCTCAATTAGGCTTATTTTCTTTAATCTAGGCCCAGTTCTCTGTATTTTAATCTCTCGTAAAGACATGTTAGCTTTTTGACAACATGTATGCCTTTGGATTAAAGTAATGCAAACATATATACAAGGGATAAACATTATTCATTGGTGTGCCCGGAGGAATTATGAAGGAGGTGAAAGTTACCTCCAGTCCCACCACAGCCCCTAGAGCAAGTTCCCATACTTTTAATGCATCTGAACCACAACTTGTTGGACCCATTTCATAGATTCTGATTTAACAGGTGAATTCCAATCATTTCCATTTCTAACAAATTCGCAGGTGCCACTGCTGGTCTGGGGTCTATGATTTGAATGCTGCCCTGTCACTGTGTCCCAACACACAGTGCCCAGACAATCTATACCCAATCATTTTAGGCAATTGTCAAAATGCAGCTTCCTAAATCCCATGGGAGACTTGCTAAATATGATTCTCCTTGGATGGGTCCTAGGAACCTGCATTGTCACAAGTATCCCCAGTGAATATTAAGCCCATAAAAATCTGAGAACCACTAATTTAAATTCTGAGTTTTTCCATGACCTAACTCTTATTGTTGCATGCCCAGGACCTAACAGAATGCTTGGCTTGTAGTAGCTACTAAATAAATATTTTTCTTTCAATACATCCCCCTTTTATTTTCCTGTCTCTGATGCCCTCCCAGGTACAGCTCCCTACTCTGAATACCTACCTTACTGCCACACCCACTCAGTCATTATTTACAATTTATTGTCTTAAAACAGCATTCTTATTGTAACTTTGATTAGTTCGTCGCATTGTTTTAATTTTTATTTTTTTTTAAATATATCTTTATTGATTTCAAAGAGAGGAAGGGAGAGGGAGGGAGAGAGATGGGAAACGTCAATGATGAGAGAGTCATTGATGGGCTGCCTCCTGCACAGCCCCCACTGGGGAGACCGAGCCCGCAACCCCGGCATGTAGGCATGTGCCCTGACCGGGAATTGAACCACGATCTCCTGGATCCTAGGCGCATGCTCAACCGCTGAGCCTCGCCCAGCAGGGCTATCGCATTGCTTTTAAACCTTGCACAAGCCCCTTAGGCAATGGGAGTATAATCCCTGAGGAGAGTGACAAAAACCCTTGCTGCGTCTATCCACAGAACTTCAATCCCAGTCAATACACTGTCATTTCACCCCAAAATAAAATATTCATTGTTTTAAATTTTGTTCTATTGAATTGGAAATCTGTGATTTTATTCATTCAGTAGTTCAATTGAGCACCTACTAGGTATCAGACATTTAGGAAGACACTAGGCTCTCAATTAACCCATATAGAAAATCAGTGAGTGAATACTTAGCAAATATATTAATCCTATTTCATTTTGTCTCCCCCATTACAACACACACACATACTCTTCTAGGAGGCTGACAATATTCACTGGTAGCTGAGAGGGGCAAAACATTGATAACAAAGTGATTTCTCAGGAAAGACCAGGGAGCTTATCTCAGTGAGTATCTATGCAATTCTCATCCCACCTCACCCCAGAGAAAGAGGAAAGCCACTCTTTTTGCCCCCTCCAACCTGATGACAGACACTTTCATATTCCCTGTATCTAATCCATGCTTTATCATATCACACTTGTTGTTTTCTCACTGAGTGGCAGGGAAGTGCTATAATCAGTTTTACGGAAGGCTCCCCCAGAATCAAGTAGCTGTAGGCAACACTGGCTGGCAGCACATCTTAGACACTTAGAGATGCGGATCTAGCTGTGTGGGAAGAAAAAGCAAGTTAAAGGGACACTGTCAAATCTGAGAGGCCTAAATATTTCATCCACAGTTTAGCAATTAGTAGCTTGAAAAGTATCGAATTCGAAATATTTTCATAAATATTTTAAAGAAAAAAAGAAACAAAGAATTAGTTGTGTGTTTTTTTTTTAAACTGGGGAATTATTCCCCAAGGGACAAAGCCAGGGAAAACTGAGGGACAGTTAATAACTATCTTCAGCTAAATATAAGTTTATTGCTGGAAGAGGCCTTAAAGATCAACAATCCAACCCCCTCAGCTTATGATGAAGCTGAGACTCCCAAAGACAAGATTTACCAAAACCACAGGCCCCTCTGGCCACCACGTCCCATGTTAGACTGATTATTTAAAATGGTAATGGCAGGGACTCCTAAAAACCTTAAAGAGGCACTGTTCTTTACAACAGAGAGAACTTGGGCAAAACAATGATCCAGGGTCACAGGGCCACACCCTGGTCTTGTAGCCGTGTCTCCTCCTACTCCTTACTGCGTCCTGGGAGAGAGTCCCCCTAAGTTTGGGTGAGGCTTGATTACCGGGAATTCCTCCTTCCACACTCTCCTATTTTTCTTGAAAAGGCAGGAATGAGAGCAGCACCACACTTGTACTTTTGCAGATGTCAGTGATGTGTAATTTACAAGAAATTAAAACGTACTTTATGCCTTGAAATCTCCCTGTCATTGCCTATTACGGTGTCTATAGTTCTCACCATTAAAAACTTGTTTCAAAAACACTAAAATTCAACACATTTTGTCTTCAGAAAACTCCAGGATCATGCTTCCTCTTCTAGGAAGGCTACCACATGAACCAAATAGCAGTCACTAAAGCACTGGCCCAGCAGGACCCTGATGGGATGGGATTTAGAGCCCATGCTTGAAGAGAAGGGTCTGAGGCCATGGGTGCTGCCAAGAGAGGGCAAACACAAAGCTGGGTCCTAACAAAGCCAGGTTACAATGTGAGGAGAGCAAGTACTTGAGTTATTGAGGGAAAGAAATAAATGAAAGAAAAACAAAACAAAATAAAAATGAGCCACTTACTTTATCGTTTGAACTATGGTTGACTTTAGATGGTCCCCAAGGAAAGCACAGGCTAACACAAGCTTGACGACTCATTCGGCAAGTACTTACTGCACGCCTACTCTGTGTTCACTTGTGGTGAGGAACAGAGAAGGGAGCTTAAAGAGACAGCAAATGAGTAAAGATACAAGACTGACAGAAATCTCACCACCAGAGATACAATGGCTGTGATTTAAAAATGTGACCAACCAATATTCACTGAACCCTAACAGGGGGCTCTGTGTTAGGTATGTGGGATGTCTTGCTGCCTTCATAGCCTAATAGAGAAGATGGCTTCAGTGCACAAATGGTCTCAGTAGGATGGAAGATGAGGTCCCGGCAGGACATATAAGCAAAAGCTAAGCCATGAGCGTGTGTGTTTGGAGAGGAGAGGGAGACATTGCTTCTACTACAGAAAGTCTTCATTATGGCTGTCACTAAACCTGAGCCTACACTTGAAGGAAAGGTAAACCTCGATAGCTGAGGATTAGGGATGAGGCATCACAGAAGGTCACACGTACAATGTATGGCTGTAGGACTGTGAGCGGTCCTGTTGACTGGGATGAAGGAAAGATGTGAGGAATTAGGAGGTGAGTCTTACATGACCTTGGCAATCTTGTCCCTTTTTCCCCTCTTCAGGCATCAAGGAGGAAGAGGGAGAAACCTTGAAAGTTCCATGAAGCCTCGGCCTATTTCTTTCAAGCAGCAGAGTGAATTAGGCCAAGTTCAAGGCCTGGCTCCATTGCTTACCATGTGGGTGACAGACAAATCATATAACCTCCCTTCACTTGCTTCCTATTCTGTAAAATCAGGGCATTTTTACTGCGGGCTTGATAGTAAAGAACCAAACTAAGAACCAAATGAAATGAGGTTTAAAAAAATCCTAGATAGAGCTACACAAATATTCATTATCACCTTTATTACAGAAGTGTGGTCAGCATGCCTGGTGGGAGTCATCCACCACCAGGGCAGGACACAGAATTAAATCAGTCCGTCCTGAAAAGACCTTACAGCCTGGGAAAGTAAATATCTACCTAAAATTAGAAGTCAAGATAGTACATGTGTGAAGTGCGTCTGGCTTCCAGTATAGACACCTTCTCCGTGTATATCTTTCAAGCAGTGGAAAAGTTAGTGCGTGGGTGAGGTAGGGGTGCGAGGCTGTAACCCTGTCCCTTCTAGAAGTGTTTAGTTGGACAAAACACTGCAAATGCTTTCAAAAAGAACAGCAGGAAATATTTTTAAATACTTCTGATTGGTCAGAACTCCCTTATATGTCATAATACTAATAGGATTATATGTCTTTCAATAGAACTGATGTACTTACTAATTAGAGCATAAATACCATGTGGGATGTATTATATTTTTTCTTTCCATATTCTTTAAAGACCTCAAAGGCATCTCTGAAGAATCTTAGGGAGTCTTAAGGCTAGTCAATGGCCAGTTCCAGGAGAGTAAAAAATAGATCAGTAATAACTGGAGATCTCAAAGTTATTATAAGGGTATTCTAAAGGATCAAGCTAATAGTATGTTCAGTTTTGATGTTTCCTGTTTCCTAAATTAGCCACATCACAACTCTCCCCAATAAGCATAATTATGTTCAGGCTTTCCATATGTCTTTAAGAGCAATGAGAAGCCAGGGTTACCATCGGGCTTTGTGGGCAGTCACATAGGGTCCCACATTTAGAGAGGCCCCACACTTACTTTAATGCTTTTATTATTATTATTAATCTTATTTGTGAACTTATAATATTATAAGTAAATGTGATGGGACAGTGGAACATATGTGAGAGCAGAGGAGATAAACAGTGGAAAAGAAAAGGCTTCACAGTTTAGTCCCTGCAACATTGTGTTTTGGCCTAAGCTGGCCAATGGCTGCATTTGCAGAACAACTCTTTGGACAGGAGACATGGAAAACGGGACTGACCTTGCAGGTACTATTTCTTCATCCCTCACGAGACCTTGTTCTTTAGGCCCTGCTACGCCTTCAGCCTGTCTCACTGGAGCCGTGGTAATTCACCACGCCGTGGCCCCTGCTGTATCTTCTTTAGACCACAAAGCTATGCTGCTGCATTTTCGTAAATATATTAGGGTGGTGATATGTATTAGCTTTTTCTTAGTCTTTTGAGTTGTAAGAACATCATTAATTTTCTGTTTCAATCTGTGATGAAAAAATACCCCCTATCAAAATTAATCCAGCCATGTTTTCAACAGTAATTCTTGAAAAGCCCCAGCCGGTGTGGCTCAGTTGGTTGGAGCACTGTCCGGTGTACCAGATGGTGGCAGGTTCAATCCCTGGTCAGGACACATATCCAGGCTGTGGGTTTGATCCCTGGTTGGGGAGGGTGTGGGAAGCAACCAATCGATGTCTCTCTTCTCTCTCTCTCTCTCTCTCTCTCTATATATATATATATACATGTGTGTGTATATATATATATATATATATATATATACATACATGTATATATCAACAAAAAGAAATTTTTTAAGTAATTCTTGAAAATAGAAGCCAAAGAAATATTAGGCAACTTAGAAGTTCAAAGTAAAAACAATGAGTTCAGGTTAGAATTCCAAATGTCAGATTGGCTTCTATTTTGGCGGCTGCTTATCTAATTTTTTTCATGGGACTAAATTTGGATTTCTCTTTCACTTTTAGTATTTCAGCACATTATGATTTATTTTTAAATGGGTGCAGGGACACACATACACCTACACACACCTTTCTGTCAACAAATGCATTTGTTAAATTCAGTCTTTAGATATTGATGTTCTATTTAGAACGAAGTCAGACAATATATAAAAGCTGTAGGGAAAAGTTTCTTTGCATAACAAAAGAGCTAATGCATCAAGTTATGGCTTGTTAATGGCATTCAATTAACAAATAACTGTTGTTAGTTGATTAAAAATTAACTGTGAATAACCATTTAACATTTAGCACTTGCAAATGTTTCTTGATTTATTAAAATTGTGGGAGCTAAGGAGTCTGGAGGGAAGCTAGAAATATTTGGTTAGATTTTTTAAATGGTAATTTTAGGCACATTGTGAAATTATTTCTTCCTGATAAATATACATTTATAAATCAATCTTCATGTTTTAGCTGCTCATGAAGAATTTTGCAGACCTCCTGTTTTAAGGATACTTGAGAAATAAATATCTGCCAGGGAGAGAAACCCCATCAGTCTTTTGGCTGTTCCTGTACAGATGGTGGACCACACTGTGAAATTTGCTGTTCTTCGATTGCTCCATTCTGCACATGCCCCAAGGAATCTCAGAATTGTAGAAACTAAAGATGTGATAGACTAAATAGGTCATCTATTCCAATAGAAATTTTTCCAGATTTATATAAGACTCTTTTGAATTTACAATACAACTTACTTCCAAGGGGGTCCAAATGCTGAACAGAAAATTGGCGCTTTTTTTTCCAGCCACCCTAAGCGTCATATATTATGTTCCACTATTAATCATGTTTTTCTCTTGTGAAGATAATACACCATTGGAATGTGCACATGAAATTGCTTTTCAAACACAGGGATTAGATGTGCAGTAATCCATTTTCAGGCTCTCATCTGCACCCCTACCCCCACCCAAAACCCAATGGCTATATTTGTGAGACAGCTGTCTGAGGCTCAGGAGTATTCCAGAGCCCCAGAATGAATGAATTACAGGTAAGTCACCTTTGTGTACATCATATTCAATAGTTTGGCCTCTTTAAAACGATACCTTAACAAACCAAAATAACCATCTGCAGACATATTCTATGATTACTCCAAAAACATATTCTTGAACACCAAGTATATATAAAAAATATGACCATAAAGGAATTTGAGACAAAGTCTCAAAGCTTAAAAGTTTGCATTCTTGGACAGAAGGGAAACCATTAACTACATGAGAACTTTATACTCAGAGGTATTGTGACTGTCCTTTGATTTTGTCTGCCTTCTTTCATTCTTCATTCTTTTTTTTTTAAATCCTCACCTGAGGATATTTTTTCCATTGCTTTTCAGAGAAAGTAGAAGGGAGAGAGAGAAACATCAATGTGAGAGAGACACATCGATTGGTTGCCTAACCCAGGTAGGTGCCCTTTGCCGGAATCAAACACAGGACCCTTCAGTCCGCAGGCCAACACTCTCACCTCTGAGCAAACTGGCTGGGGCTCATTCTGCATTCTCACAGTGAATAGTCTCTCTGTGGTTCAGACGGACCTGACCCCACAGTAACTCACACCTATCTACAGAAATTGATGCAGAAATGATCAATGATCTAAGTTAGCAAATTTACGGTCCTCCCAGAAATTTTATGCTAGAGGTCTCTAAGAAAATCGCCCTCTATCACCAAAAAGTCCTAAATTTTTTAAACTAGTGGAATGTGGGCCAGAGACTGCCAATGGCAACTTACCGAACACATGCACAGAGTCCATCTCAGAAAGAAGCCAGGGTGAGAGAAACAGAGAGACTGTGAGAATCTTGGCAATATTGTTTTTAGATTCAGCTGCTCCCAAAGCTACATCCAAATTTTTAATTTCTCTGTTCTGTGACCTCCCGCAAAATGTCTCCTTCTTTTAGTTAAGATAGTTTGAGTTAGGTTTCTATCATTTGTAACTGAAAGAGATCTAACAGAGACAGACACCTGTCAAGTGAGATATATAGATAACAAGAGTTGGGGGAGTTCAGAGTAGAAGTTCAAGGGAAGACTTTCTAGAGAAAATAAAGCTTGAGCTACACTTTTAAGAATTTGGGAAGATGGAAAGGAGAAAAGAGGCACTGCAAGTAAAATGGTATATTAAAGGCTAAAAAGTACAAGCCAGTTTCAAGGGTCAGAGAAGATCAATTTTGGATGAATGGAAGATATAGACAGGATAAAAAGTCAGAGGTAAGGCACAAAATAGAAATATGCTTAATGAATGTGGAATGTAATTGCTAATCTAAAAGAGAGAGGACGTTTTCAATAAGTTTTGAAAATAATAAAATGGGCTGTTTCCAGATCTTAGCTATTATAAACTGTGCTCCTATAAACATCGGGGTGCATATATTCAGTAGATGAATGGATAAAAAAGCTGTGGAACATGTACACAATGGAATACTACGCAGCTATAAAGAAGAAGGATCTCGTACCCTTTGGGACAGTACGGATGGACCTGGAGAAAATTATGTTAAGTGAAATAAGCCAGGCAGAGAAAGACAAATAGCACATGATCTCACTTATACGTGGAATCTAAAGAACTTAACAAACTGATGAACAGAATAGATTCAATGACATGGAAGCATAGATCAGACTGACGAATATCAGAGGAATGGAGGAGGGCAGGTGGGTGGAGGGGGAGAGAGTAACCAAAGAATTTACATGCATATATGCACAACCCAAGGACACGGTCAATGGTGGGGAGAGGGACTGGGGAGAGGGATGGGATGGGGTGGAAAGGGTCATTGGGGAGAAAAAGGGACATCATATTTTAAACAAAAATAAAATTTAAAAATTAAAAAAAGAAAATAATAAAATGGGACATCTGTAATACTTTCAACAATAAAGATAAATTTTAAAAAAGAAAAGAAAATGCTGGACAAATATAATTGTCATCATTATTAAATACCATCACAAATTAGCTTCACTCATAGAAGCCTTGCCCTGGACTCTCTTTTTCCCTGGAGAGGATGCTGGATACAAGCACAGAGAATGCCGCCCAGTGGTCACCAGCATTGCACATGCAGGTCTGACTCACCTGCAGACTTGAGCATCCAGGGCCATCTACCCAACATTTGTCATGATGACATAATCCTTTTAGAAAGACCAATAGAATCGACTCTATGTATAGATTGCATTTTTCTCTCCTCTCCTGGTCTCTTATCTCTGGAAAATAATTCAATTAGGTACTCTTTCTTCTCCCTTTCACCATCCTGAGCTTTTGTTTGCCTATTGTTTATATTCCATACCTTAACTTTATCCTGGCCTAGTGTACTGTTGCAAGCATGATACAGAAGAGAAAAGCTCATAATGTTTTCTTCAGCTGCACCTGAAAACTTATTTTGTACTTGTATAAAGCATGGAAACAGGCATCAAATATCAAGAGAATTATCTAGCCATCCTGATTCTTTGGGAGTGGAGGTGATGAGTTTGGAGTAATTTATGGAATCTAATTTTGTAAGCCACAGAAATAGGAATATATAGTTAGATACATAAGGATATGGATTTGGATATGGGTGTGGATTTAGATATATAGATATATAAATATAGATGTAGATATAGGTATAGATAGAGGTAAGGTTAGAGATGACGACAGAGACAGAGATAGAGTCAGAGATAGAGAGATGAGAATATCTGCAGTCTGAGATTACCAAGGTCTTTTATACTCTTATTTTTATCTCCCCTTCCCCAGTGACTTCTAATCAGACTGCACTCCTTTTGGGGACAGTTCTATAAGGGCTGTTAAATAACCTGTGTCTTGCCCTAGCCAGTTTTGCTCAGTGGTTAGAGCATCAGCCCACGTACTAAAGGGTCTCAAGTTTGATTTCTGGTCAAGAGCACATACCTCGGTTGCAGGCTCGATCCCTGGTCAGGGCGCATGTCGGGGCACATGCAAGAGGCAACCGATTGATGTCTCTCTCTGTCTCTCCCCCTCCCATACTCTCTCTAAAAAATCAATGGAAAAAATATCCTCAGGTGAGAATTAACAAAAAGAATAATAATAATAATAATAATAACCTGTGTCTTTCATTGGAATGAGCTCACTCACGGTGGTACATTTTCTGTACCTTGGACAACAATGGGTGGAAAAGGTAAAATAATTTGAACTGCTGTTTGAATCCTGGCTAGGGAAGCACAAAGTTTCAGCTATGTCTAACAGAAAGAGGTCAGGCAAAACCTCTTTCCACAAGTGTCGCTCTCATATACTCATTTAGAGTTCACACTTACATACACATATCTAATAGCCAGAGAGAAATGAACCTGCAGTGTGCAGTGGGGGAGGGGATTAGGATGAGAAATGGAAGCCAGTTTTACAATTTCCAAATAACTGAGTTATATTAATAATTTAGCTAACAATGATTCATTGTGTCCTTACTGTGTTCTTAGGCATCAAATCAGCTGCATTATATGGCACACATGTTTATGTCCCTAAGTTCTAGACCATGAGCTGGCTGAATGAGCTGCTTGTGTCTTTCCATTTTTGTATTATAAAAACTAAAGCAATGTCATATATGTAGTAGATGGTCAATATTTGTTCAACAGATTAATGGTTTGACGATTAAATGACAAGATGCAAATTATAGACTGAGTATTCCATTGATGATTAAATGATAAGAGGCAAATTATAGACTGAGTATTCCATCAATGTTACTATTTTTATGATTATAACATTTAAAGAGCTGGAAGATGAAGAAGAACCTGGAAAGGTTGAAAAGAGACAGATAAGAAGGGAATCGGGAGATAGTGATGTCACACAACCCATGCCTCTGCCCACCACAGCTTTCCTCAGTGAAATGCCCTCATAACCACTTCTACTTGGCTGACGTCTACTTGTCCACCAAGACTCAGTTTCAGTGCCAGTAACCACCAGTTTGGGTTAAATGTTTTTCTTTTCCAGTGTGCAGGACTCCATACCCATTTCCCCACATTCAATATTTATAGCTCCTAGAAACTACAAGAGTTAAGACCAGGAAAGCAGGAGTCTGGTGAGTTTATTTATTATTTAGAGTGTCTGTTGAACTCATTTTTTTCAGCCAATATTTATTGAGCACCTACTATATGATGTATGCCAACATCTATGGAATAACCAATATCACATCCAAACATCAGCTCAAAGAGTAGGTTTTTTAAAAATTCTTATATACTAGGCCTATCTTCACACTGAAGCAGTTTTGGCAAATCACTTCTATTACCATAATAGTCCAAACCCATAAATCAGCATTATAAGGAAATTCATGAAATTTGGTCATCTGTCCTCAGGCATATACAGTAAGGTCAAACATTTCTGAGAGGTCAAATAACATGGGGCTGGAAACCTCTGATGGATTAAGTCTCAGCTGCTCCTTCCTGCTCTCTGCCGGAAAAGGTACAGGAAACTGAAGGGGTGCAAATCAGAAGGCAGTGGATGAAGCCAGAATATGAGGTCAGGAAGCTTGACTCTCATCCAAAGGAGAGAGAAATGATTTCCAAAGGAAGTTATGGAATATAGAGGGATTGTTTTGAGGATTTTTTTGCTTTTAAGGTTTAATACGCTTGAGCTTATTTGTAGGATAGAAAAAAAGAACCAATAAAGAAGGAGAGGTTGAAAATGAGGAGAGGCAGAAATGACAACATCTTAAGAGAGAAGTGTGGGGATGGGTCACGAACAGCTCTGGAGAGATTCACCTGTTCCTCGGGAAAGAAGAGGAGCCTAGGGGAAGGTCAAAGGCAAGGCGACCTGCTATGACATGGGCAGATTTGGGGATGGAGACTTTGGGAACATGATGCAACCCTTCACAGAACAGTAGAGCTTTGGGAAGGCTGGGACTAGGCCTTAGCTTTGTAGAGATACCACCCTCATCGTGGAGCCTAGTTGGCTAGGGAAGGAGGTGAACCCATGCTGGGTAGTAGAAAGAACTTGGAAGTCCATCACATTAGGAGGGATAGAGAGGGGTCAGAAACCACAGAGCCAGCTTAAGATTTTAGTTGATTAAAAGAAACAGAAACCCAACGTATGATCTTGGGATTATGAGCCTGCAGTAGTAGGGGTAAATACTGTTTTCAATTTTAAGGCTGGAGCAAGGTCAAATATGTTTTCCCTCATAAAGTGCTGTGCTAAAATGGGTTCTAGCGGTTTATCTAGACTTAACAGGGAAGACTGCCATAGTCAATAGTAATATCTGCCCTTAGAAAGTAAAAGTAGGAGCACATGGCAAGTTTTTGCCACTCTTGCCTAGACTGTCTATATGGGTAGTGAAGTCACCTAGGACTTGAGAGACAAGAACAATAACCAAAATCTTAAATAAAGAGGGGTGGTGAGGGGTAGCCACCAGTTGCATGAACCTAAGAAAAGAGGGACTCTTTTCCATTGCAGTATAAGAGTCATAGTCTGAAAACAGCAACAGGAATTAGCAAAATGAAATGGGGAATTAACAAAAATATAAGACGATAGGCAGTTCTGCTAGAGTCAGGCAGACTGTGGCATCAGGGATGTCAGGTTTCCATTGAGAGCACTGCTTCACGCCCAAAGAAAAAAATGACCTAACCAAAGCGTGGAACTGTTCTCAGCAGCATGCCCTCCTTAGGCTTCCCATGGATACATCACTGAGGTCGTCAGAGCACTGAATTTGATCATACATGAATAAGTGGGTAAAAATCTCAAACACCACTCTCTGATTCAAAACCTTCCACTGAAAGCCCAGGCTCCTTAGCCTGGCTTCAATCTAGTTTTTCATTTTCTCCCACCACTCCCTAAGTTTCTGCTGTAAAGAGGCTGACGGTCACAGCCAATACCTCTTCCTACCTTCTCTTCCTTGCTCCCCCTTTCAGCATCATTCCCACCTCAGGTGCCCTCTTTGTTTCTTTCTGGCTGTTAAAATTGTATGTCCTTCCCAGCCCAGTCCATCACCCACTCAATTTCAAGAAGCCTTCCTTTGAAACCAGAGAATTATGACACCCTCCTGCTCTGTAATCATTTGCACCCACTTGTACTTTCAGGTGTTGGGTTTGTTTTTTTTTTCTTGTTTTTGTTTTTTATCACCAACAACCCTGTCAAACCCTTGCATGCAAGAACAATCCATGTCTCCTACTTCTTTTCATCGCCCACAATACCCTGCACATACTAGATACTCACTAAATAACTGATGGACAGATGAGTGGATGAATTAAGAAAAAGTTTCTACATTACTTCCACCTTATAATTTTTACCTTCATAAGGGAGTGGGGGAAAGGGGACTCTTGAGTGATAAAATCTAAGACTCTGATAAGGACTGCAGCATGATTCCAACAGGGAGAGGGAGGCAGAAATTCAACTTTAATCCAGACACCTGCAGAGAGGTTGGCAGTGAGATGGTGAGAGTTACAACCACCTGAAGGACAGGGGTGAGGAGGGGTGCACCCTCTCCCCAAGGCTTGAAGGGTGTCTGGGTCGTCACTCACCAGAGAGTGTGCAGGGCTTCTGGCAAGCTCCCATTATCCCATCACTCTCTCAGATGGTGGGCAGTGGAATCGATATTCCCAAGGCTTTAAAAAGCTCCCAAATGTTGTGCTGCCATTCATTCAACAACAGGGGGAGAAATAAGGGAGGGAAAAAACTGATGTTGGCTTCTTATTTTGCTTATGTTGTTAAAAGCCGCTCCGAAGCTGCTGCTCTGGAATAGGTCCCCTCTTTCTTTGAAAGCATGCTGTGTGATAGACTGTCATTTGTCCCCTGCCTCCAGAAGAGCCAGCTGGCAGCTAAGTGCTAAAGCCAGTGACTTGCATGTGTTTTTCTGACATTTAACAAATGGGAACAGCTTGCAAATCTGCATTAACTCACTCTGTCTCGCAAATAATCAGGGCCTACGCAGTGTAGACGCTGGGAACATTAGCTCCGACACAAAGGAGTGAGAGGCTGGGGGGTGGGGGACAGAAAACAAGTCAGCAAATAACGGATGTTTTAACGAAGAGATGAATGTAACATTCTGGTTCACTGGGAAGAGTTTTGAAGTCATTTTTGTTTTTCAACAAGCCACTGCTAATGGTGCTAAATCCGTCTGTCAAGGCCCAGCTTTGCAGCTTGAAGTCATCTCGCCAGCACCTCACAAATGCTGATCTGTTGGTTCCTTCCATCTCGCAAATACCATTTCAAATTCCTTAGGCTTCAAAGTTAAGGATCTCTCAAAGGGCTGTGTGTGACCACATGTGGACCTTTGCAAAGCTGCATCACACAATTAGATGGCATCGCTACTCTGATGTTGAATGAAAGAAAGAAATCCGTTAAAAGGGCACACACAGACCTACATTTGTAGGAGAGGTGTCACACGCATGTGTAGGTGTCTGTGATACAACTTCCTCATGCAAACATACCCCGAGAAATTGGGGTGCATATATAGCTCCTGTTAGTGTTGTGGATTTAGAATAAATTTAGGGGCCTTTCTCATTCAGAGTGATTTGGCATTTGGGGATAGGCACTACCAGTCCCTAAATGTTTCATTCCATTTAGAAGACGGCTGTGTGTGTGATGTTCTAACTTCTAGCCCCAAATAGCCAAAGAAAACAAGTCCCCAGGCATGAATAAAGAGAGAATTGGATACACTGGGGAACGTGTTTGGCACAGGGCTTGGCAATTCTGTCTTCTAGGCGAGGCGATGCAAACTTGTACTTTTCTTAAACTCTTGGATAGGGTCGTGGTGGAGTAGGGTAATCTCCATCCTCCGGCTGGATGTTTGTGAGACACAGAGGCAGGTCCTCAGACCTCTAGAGAGAGCCATGAGGTGGACTTGGGTCTCATAATTAGGTCACTGAACCACAGGTCTAAGCACTGTCACTAAAAAGAGGGATATAAATGTCCTCACCACAAGCATGAATGCCCAGGAAGGCAGCCACCTGTTCCAAGAGCAGAAGATATTACAGAGTCTGGCCCTGCCTAGGTCAAAATTATTATTATTTTTTAATGTTTTTATTTCTTTTAGTGAGAGAAGAAAGGAGGAGAGAGAAAAACACCGATCAGCTGCCTCCTGCACACCCCTATGGGGATCAAGACGATGGCCTGGGCATGTGCTGTTACAGGGAATCAAACCAGCAACCTCTCAGTGCATGGAATGACGCTTAAGCAACTGAGCAACACTGGCCAGGGCATGGTCAAAACTCTTGAGGTGACATCTCTCTGCTTTACCGGAGGACACAGGGAGAGGTTATCAACAAGGACCTCCTTCTTTCCTAGATGCCTTCATAGAGGGAGCAGCAACCCTGAAAACCAGAACCAACTTTCAGAGATGGAAAGGGCAAGAATTAGAATTCTAGTTGACTACTGCTGGGGAAAAAACTGTCACACACACTCAGAGGCAATGTGACCTCTGTCAGATAGTGATCTGCAGCCCTGCGACTGAGGCAGAGATATTTTAGCAAGAGTTCCAGCTCAGCAAGGAAGCAGAGGAGGGCACCAAAAGAGACTGGAGGTCCAGCAGCATGAGGCCAGGTGTCAGGATGAGGGGCCCTGTGGCACTGAGACTCTTCAGCCTGTTCTACAACCTTAACTGAGTTGTTCACAATGCTGGGAAGAAAGGCAAGAGGAAGAGGTGGTGCATTCCTCTCACACAGGGAGGCCCGAGTGTAACCACCATGGGGCTAAACACGATCCAGAGGACTCTCTGCATATTCCATGAATCTTGATTTCTCCCATGGTAGGGGGCGGGGCAAACCAAGAGTTACAGACAATTTTTATACACAAAAGATTAACAAGTTATTTGTCTGATATGTGAGACAGCTAAGGAATATATTACTGCACCAGGATCAACCAGAGTTCATTACAACATGATATGTTTCAAAAACATTATTTCCTAAATAAGTAATTCTGGGTCCAAATCCTGTTTTCTCTGCCCTTCCTCTAGCTCCAAACCTTGTGTTTTGACGGTTTTTCTCTTAAATAATATTCACACAGACCTCTGCATTTCTAGTGACACTATACTAGACTGAGCTGCCACCATTTTACCTTCTCTACCATAAGTGCTTCTGAATTCATCGCCCCTAATTCCACTTTTGATTCCAACCAATCCACAAGCCAGAGTGAGTTGTGGTTTTTTTTTCAAAACACAGGCTGGTCAAGTGAAGGCCCTTCTTAAAACCCTTCAGTTAGCAGCTCTTAAATGTACCTTATAAAAAAGTCATGAGGGTGTTCTGGGATATTTTTTTAATTTTCAAGAGAAATAACAATCTTCCACATTGATTTCAACATTAGATTGCACTACATTTCTTTCAATGACATCATATCTTTGCTGTTTTCAGTAACTGCTGTGATAAAGAGAGCCAACAACATATGAAAGTCAGAGTGGAACAAGAAATAAGGGTGGAGAAATCTAATGGGATCCCAAGGTTTGAGAAATTGTGTAGCACCCAATAGGCAAACATGCCCAGTTAATAAGTCAGGATACACAGACTGTAACCCTAGGTCCAGGGTCTTATTGTTATAAAAAGTAGTAATGCCTAATATAAGTATCACACTGTAGTTTCCATTACTTTACACTCACTGTATGCCACCAATTCTTTATCCATCTGATTATCCTTCTGGCCTGGTTTCTTGCTTGTATTCTGGCCTTCATTAAGAATGAAGCCTTGCTATAAAACCCCAGAATGTCAGCTGGGGTCCTGAGTGCCTCTTCCCTACTCTGCCTGGCCCTATATCCCAGGTCTGGCTCCTGTGTCTAGTATCCCTTATCCCAACTTGGACAGTCCTTTTTGAAATACAGCCTTGAGCCAGAAACTGCAATCTGCTGCTACTTAGAAGCCCTCACTTTCCACCATACCCTGCATCTTTCAACAGCAATAAAAAATTATTGAGCACTACTGTGTGTCAGTCACTGAGGAAACAATGATAGTCATACAAACAAAATTTAATACGCATAGTGGGGGAGATAGACAACAAACAAGTACACAAAGAAATAATGTCATTTTTCAGCTGGTATTAAATGATCTCATTTATGCATTGACATCAGCTTGTATTGAACTTGAGCTATCTCTGGCTCCTCCCAGACAGAAGAAGTCACAGCAACTACCATAGTCAGCTTGCACCCCATGTCTACTGGACCAGTCTGCCTCATCTCCTTCTGCTGGGAGCTCCCAATATCCTACAGACTTGAGCTAAAACTGTTTACAACACTCCTGTGATGGTTAACTTTATGTGTCAATGTGGCTGGGCCACAGGGTGCCCAGATATTTGGTCAAACATTATTCTGGGTATTTCTGTGAGAGTGTTTTTGGATGAGATTATCTTTTAAATCAATGAACTTTGAGGAAAGCAGATTGGCCTCCATAATGTGGACGGCTTCATCCAATCACTTGAACGCCTGAATAGAACAGAAGAGCCAGTCTCCCCCCAAGCAAGAGAGAATTCTCCAGCAGTCTGCCTTTGAACTTCATCTGTAGCATTGGCTCTTCCTGGTTCTAAAGCAGATGGCCTTCAGGCTCGAACTGGAACATCGTCTCTCCTGGGTCTCCAGTTTATTGGGCCATCCTGCAAATCTTGGGACATGCCAGCCTCTATAATTGTGTGAGCCAGTTCCTTATGTTAAATCTCTTTACACACACATGCACACACACACACACACACACACACACACACACACACATTGCATAAGTGTTATTTCTCTGGAAAATACAACTCCCTGTGACCAATTAGAAATTAAGAGTAACGTCTTCCCCTAACCAAAAACAAAACAAAACCTAAGTTATCTCTAGCCAAGACAGAGGTCAAATGGTTTATGCCAACCCAATAAATACTTGCTGATTGATTTACTCACCAACCAGAGAAAGCAACAATGATACTAATCACTAGATTTGGGATTATAAAATGCATACAAAGACAAAAAATCAAGACATCTCACAAAGCACTTGGAGCAAGAACTATTGACTAGAGAATGTAATTATAAGCAGAAAAAATGGGAAGGGGGCAGTAAGAAGCAGCTTATTTTATTCTCAAAATCAATGTGTCAAAAGTGGCAGAAGCAGAAGTAGACTTGGATTCTTATTACTTGAATCAGGACAGTCAAGTGTAAAATGTGGACAATGATAGCACCTACCTCACAAGGCTGTCATAAGGATTAAGTGAGAGAATGAAAGAAAAGCATCTAGGTAGAACCCAAGTATATGTGCCAAGTGCTCAGTAACTGTTGACTGCTCTCATTATTATTTGTCTGTCCTACATCTTGAAATGTAAAGCCAGATAAGTGCCTGGAAATGTGAAGAAATAGAACAGAGATGAAAAAAAGACACAAGTTAATATTATCCTGAAGAATATTAATCCATTAATGTATCTCAACACCTCCCCAAGCGCACATCTTACCCGTCCCCGAATCTGACAATCTCGCATCAGTTAACAGATACACAAACTAATGCAATTCTATATAGAAACACTTGAGTTCCATAACAGGGTTTCAGCTACCTTGTAGAAGGTCAGGGAGAAGAAAGAAATCACTTTCTATGAGGAAACCAGGAAAGCAAGAGGGAATGGAGCCTGGTTTGGGGGACAGAAGTCACGTGTGTATGTGGAGGTGAGGGGAGGAAAACAGTATGGGTGAAGGCATGGAGGCGGAGCATCTTCACTATCAGAAAGGAGTCCAGCTTGTTGGCGGCAAGGGAAGAGTGAGACAGAGTAGTGACAGGTAAGTGAAAAGTGAAAAGCCACCTGGAAGAGAGTAAACGACTTTCCTGAGGCTATACAGTCAAAATGGGATTTGACTCCTATGCCTGATTCCCGAACCCTGCCTTTCACTACCCAACTCAGTAAACTAAAAAAATAAAATAAAAATAGCTCCGCTGGTGTGGCTCAGTGGTTGAGCGTCGACCCATGAACCAGGAGGTCACGGTTCAATTCCTGGTCAGGGCGCATCCTGGGGTTGTGGGCTCAGCCCCCAGTAGAGGGCGTGCAGGAGGCAGCTGGTCAATGATTCTCTCTCATCATTGATGTTTCTATTTCTCCCTCCCTCTCCCTTTCTCTCTCTGAAATCAATAAAAAGACTTAAAAAAATAAAAATAAAATAAGTTGGGCCAATATAAAGAAAATAGCATTAATATTTGATTCCCCAGTACCTAACATCTAACATGCAGTAAGAAAGCAGATACTTTAAAATGTATTAGGAAAGGGGTATTAAAATAGCCTAACAAGGAAGACCAGCTTGTATAAAGTGGGGAATTAGTACGTTCCATGAAATTTAGCCAAGGTATATAGAAATACCTCTTGACCAATATCCAGAATCATGGCTGATTGAAAAAACTCAAAAGGAGTTCTGCCCCTTTATTCATATGTCTGTCTCAGCAACCTAGAAAATTACCCCCTCCCCAAAAAAAATCTTCCCTGTGGGGTCTCATTACTCCTATTACCTTCTAACTACAAACCACATAATTCTACCCAATCCTTTCTGATAATCTATAGGCAACTTTAAATCTCAATTTAGGAAATGCTTTATAGGGCATTTGACACTAATCATCATTTCCATGTTCATTCTGAGCTAAATTCATGAAGAGGCTTCTGGTGGGCACTTGAGTCAGGCTGCTGAGGCTCTCACACTCTGGACATATTGGCAGCCTTCACAGTGGGGAGTCAGAACACACCACCATGCAGGCCTGTGCACAAACTCCCAGCCTCGGGGCTTTCTTGAGCATTCTTTGACTTTTCTAGGCCTGTCCAATAGAGCAATCTCACCCAACCAACAGTCAATTTGTATCAGGCCAGGTATGTATGTATGTATGCAAATAAGTATTATTATTATAATTATATTATTAATTTGATGGTCTTCCTGGTTTACAAACTATCATTCCTAATGCTGATAAGAACATTTGTTTGCTCTATAGTTTTTTTCTTGTGTTTCTTTCGCTTTTAATCAATGATCAGACTAGGAGGATCAGCTTTTGGATTACTCTGGTCATTTCTCTCAGAGTTTTGGGTTTTGGTGGTTTCCCTGACCCTCCAATGTATATAAAATGTCGCATCCCTCTTTTCTAGCATATTTATGCATTTATTCAGATAATATATTTATGGAGCTTCTATTATGTGCGATCCACTGTGCTAAATGCCAGTAAGATTGTAGGCATTTCACATAAACAAATAATTAGCACAAAGCCAGTAAACACTGAGTTTGGAAACTTATGAACTTCTGTTGGAGGGGCAGTCTGGTATGCTAAACCAGGGAGCTGAGGTTCTACATTTGGATCTGCCTTTAGAAATCTGTCTATATTTTTATTTTTCATATAAAAAACTAGAGAACAGGACTGAATGAGTACTGTTCCTTCCATCTCTAAAAGTATAAATTTGGAAATCTATTCAAGATTCCTTGAAACTGCCCATGTTTCATTACATAGAAAAATACCTTACTTTTAATGTATCTTATATTTCCTCAATATGCTCCTCATACTGGCTATCAGTGTAACCCTAATCTACCTTTCTAATAAAATCTCCTACAATTTACCTTTTACGCATACCCACATTTCCAGGTCAATCTGACCCGTGTCCTAAAACCATTGCACATTCTCCCATCCCACTGTCTTTGTTGTTGTTGTTATTTCAATCTGGAGTGTCTTTTCCTACCACCTCTCTCAAAAGGCCACCATTTTCTGTGTGGCTCAGCAAAAATGTTTCCTAATCCATAAACTTTGCCTTACTTGCTTCAGTTAATTATGGTTGTTTTTTACATTGACCTCCCGAGCACTTTCTACCTCCCTTATTAAACCTATCATGGCACATGTCCAAGAGCCACGTTTGTTACTCCCGACTTGCTCTGCTTAAATGCACAAAACTGACTCGTCAACATTCCCCACCCCTCCCCGGCGTCTGTGTCTTCCTATATGGTGTCCTCCTTGGTGAATGATAGCCTGAGAGCCGTGATGTGCTGGTGAATTTTTAACAACTAGTTCTCTAGGGAAAAAACAATTAAATGTTAACGAGTGAGACAAAACCGAAGCAGTGAAAATGCTGGAACTTCACTGGTTGGTCAATAATGTAAGAGACTTCTTTGATCGGTCGATAACAGTTTTTGAATACAAGAATATTTCCTCAAATTTTATTCTCTTTGCTATGTAACGGCTACAGAGACAATACATTTTTAGGTTTGATCTGCCTTAGCAGCATCTTCTCCATCACTTTGGGGGAGTTTTCTGATTTTCATTGGGCAAATACACCCACCATGGCTAATTTTAAGTGGCCAATGTGATATCAATATATACAGAGCTCACCTCTCTGGACCGTGTTTGAGCATCATCTGCTCCAGGAAGGTCTCTGTCCCCATAGCACAGGACCTGACACATGCTCTTTACCCTGGGCTTGAATTTCAAAGCTCCAAACAAGGCTCCTTAACTTTATAAAGGTTTGTTCTCCCCACCAAAAATAAAAAAATAGATGAAGTTAAATATGAAAGAAAGAAAGAAGGAAGGAAGGAGAGGGGAGGAAGTGCCAGGAGGAGGAGGGTGGGGGGGTGCTGTCTTCCTCCACCAGGTTTGGCTCCCTTCTGTTAATGAAATAAGGCACCCACCCTCTCACTGCCACAGATGAGAGAAAAGGCCACTAGGCTAGTGGGCGACTGATCAAATAGCAGGGGTGCCCCTCCCAGAATTTTGACATGAAAGCTTGTTTCCCATTCCCATCTTTTGAATTGAGTATATTATCATAATTACCAGAAACACTGAGTGTTGGGGCAAGCTTCATCACCCATCTGAAAGCCGCTGAGGGAGGCGGCTTTTCCACCCCAGCAGTCTGCCTCCCCACAAATATTCATAAAGTGGCCCTCTGCCTTGATAAATGGCTCCTCAGAGTTACGGATGAGTTTTTTCTGGCTACTACCACAGCCCTCAATTTACTATTAACATCTTTGCTAATGCCTTCCTCTGTCGTAATCTTCAGCAGTTTACAGGGAAACTTAGGCTGTCTGATACATTGATATTATACTGCGACTAATACAAAAAGCTTCCTACTTTATAATTTTCACTAACAGCAATTCATTCTCACAAACAATGTTTTTAATACTCTTACAAGATGATGCTGTAGTCAGTGGAAAGTATGCATGCATGGGGGGGGGTGCATGGAGTAAGCACAGTAACATAGTTGTATACCATCCCATGATGTGGGTCTGCCTTCCCTACAAAACAGAGAACTCAAGTGTGTTAAGCCCAAGTTTCCCAAACCTCACAAACCCATGGAAAATGGAATCAAAAAATCTCTGATTTAGAACCTCTGTCAACAAAAAGATGATAAAACCCTGCCTACCTACCTCACCCCCACCTCTTCCCCTTTCTCTTTGCTAGTAACGTCACAGGTCCTGCGTGTAGCTAGCAGAGAATGGCTGCAGGACTAAGACTCTTGGGGAGACAGCGATATGCACAAGTGTCAGTTGGTGCCATGTTAAAAACCATCCTTTGGCACCAAGTTGAATCATCAACTTGGCTCAGACAAAGCCAGTGATCCCCACCTCCCAGTATAGGAATGGCCATTTTACACATTGCTCACTTGAGAATTACAGCATAGGGCTAGATGCTGAGTGCTACTCTTTCTGAAAGATCCAGTCACTCCTCCTAAGAAAGCGTCCCTGAAGGTCCGGGCAACAATAAGAGTCCATATGGTCCAATCATAATGGCCATGGGAATTCTTCCTAAATAATGCAGTGATTGTACATGAAAGGCGGAAATGGTTTTAGTGGGTCATCAAGGACCTGCCTCTCTTAGAGAGCCCTTGACTCTTGCTTCTGGCACTGCCTTATGGAGGATTCAACAACCCCATCTTTCACCATGATGCCAATAGGATCTTTCCCTGTTTCAGGACTTATTCAGGCCATCTCAGAATCTTCTGGAGAAGTCAAAAGGAAGGGCATTTTAAAAACAGAAAATGAAAAAATAAGACCAGAGTATCTTCCAAGATTCTTCATGTCCTGAGAGATCCAGAAAACACATTTAAGATTTTTAAGAAAATGGAAAGTTCCTCTATAATGTCAAACTATAGTGATCTGAAAGAAGTGCAAAGACTAACAAGATGTAGCTGAATTCAATTACGTTTTTTATTATGTTACATTAGTTTTCCCCATTGCAGTTTACCATAGTTTCATCCATATCAAGTTATTGCTTTTCACAACCTACACAGAGGACATCATTCATCTCTATTTCTCAGATGTGGAGACAAAATCAGAAGTTAAGTTTCCCACATTTATCTGGATAAATGTTGGTGGAGCCAAAATTAGGGGCCTTCAAATTCTTAGACCATGTGCTTCCACCTCATGATGAATTATTTTTCATGAAAGGTTTGGCGGGGAGAGGGTTTATGACATTGCAGAGTATCAGAATCGAGAAAGACGGAGTAGAGAAGCATTTAAAAATTGAAAGAAACAATCTAAGATGAATAAAGTTGTTATAAAGTCAATTTAGCAAACCTGTCATGCAGATAAATTCTGCAATCAGAATAACCTAAATTGGAATCCCAGCTCTCTCATTTACTCTAAATGTTCTAAGACAAATAACCTTCCAAACAGTCTCAATGTGATTGTCTGTAAAATGGGGATTATCAGAGAATCATCCCTTTCAAAGTTGCTATAAGGATAAAAGGAGAGACAATGCATGTGAAGCACATCGTATAGTAAAACATAATAAATACTTAATACATTTTAACAATTGTCATTGGTATCTCACAAGTTTTAAAATCAGGTAAAAATTAAAAATGGCTCAAAAATGGTTGTTATGAATTTATAGATAGATCTAAAGGTGTGCTTGAGAAGAATCAGATTATTTGGAAAATGTTCCTAACTCCTCAACACCAAGGAGAAGGGGCAGGGTCTCCTACAACCTCTCCTTTTGTGCCTTGCTAGAATAAATTCTAGGTGGATGGAACACAGAGCTTAATATATGTATTTATAGAAAATGTTGTGTCTGGGTTAATACATTCTTAAGACCATTGACTTCTGGAGGGCAAGGACCGAATCTTCTTTAGATGATCTAAAACTCTCCCAAAGACCAATACACTGCTCTGCACTCAATGAAATAATTTTAATCCCTTATTTATTGATGGAAAAAAACACGAGGTACTTGGAGAGATTTGCCAACGGGAATTGATCGTGAAAAACAGCAATTAAACTTCATCAAGCAAAGTCAATGGCAGGTAGAAACCAAGAAATAAGCGCTGAGAAAATAGGGAACTGAGGCAGCAATTGCTTGGTATAGAAAATACGCATAAAAGAGCATTTATTCTGTAATTTTACATTAAGCATTGGATTTGATCCTGACAGCCTGGGAAGGTAGGGTAATAATTTTACATATGATAACTGAGACCCAGAGAGAGAAAGCCAGCTTAGAGGCACACAGCTAATAATTTAATATAAAATGAGAAAGCCAATGCCTTAAATTTTTTTTTAAAAGGCGAATAGTGTTTGGGGAAATGATTCTATTTCTAATGTTTGTGTTTAAAGGCAGCTATATCGACAATGATTCTCTGGCACTTTTCTCTAACTACCAAGTTAGTAATACTCTCAGACCACAGGTAAGTTTTGTTTTTTAATGGAACCATAGTTGCTAAGATGTAACATTTGATAACTTCATGGCATTGCCCTGAAAACCTGGCCCCATAGCTTGAAATGTTTGCGTGTGTGTGTGTGTGTGTGTGTGTATGAGTGTGTGTGAGTGTGTGTGTGTAGATATATTCATCTAACACCACTGCAGTCCACTATTAACCTGGGATAATTCAGATCATGCGATAGAATAATGGTGTGAAAGAGCCAGGCGTCCCCCAGCAGAGTAACCTGAGCAGTGAGGACTCCTGGCTCCCCCGTGAGCCTTCCCTTCTCTGTCCCCATAAGCCTCCCCCATCTCTGAGCAACGCACCTCTCAAAATCACACCATGGAGTCCCACCCCACAACGCTGACGAGGGCCCATGCTGATCTAATCTGTCCAGTTGTCCTGAAAACCTCTTAAAATCACACGCAATTTCTTTCTCTTGAGTTTAGGCAAGAGCAGGTGCCTGGCAAATATTTACTGATGAATGTATTGGGGCTGGGGAATTGCATTGCAATTTAATAACTGTTTGAGGGTAAACATGAAAGAATTCTATAGAAACACAAATAAAGAAAATTCTTTCTGACTGGAGGAATAAGACTGGACTTTACAACATAACACTCAAACTGGGCCTGAAGGTTGAGTGGATCACCACGGGACTAGGGTAGTTAGAGACAAACAGAGGGCTGGGTGGAAGTTCTGTGGTGACACAGTCCAGCAATGCTTTTTGTACTGTAAAATCCCTCCACGATTTGAAAAGTGGACTCAAAATTTTCAATCACATAAAGTGTCTGGGCTGATTATTGTGGCGTTAATGAAATGACAAGTGTGGCATTTCATTTGGTGGTATAATCTGGATCTCTCCAGACCCCAGTTATGGTTTCATGCCACCTTATGGTGGTTATCTATTCCAGATTAATATTGATGAGGACCATTCAGGGCTTCAGGGCTGGCTGGGACCTCTAATATTGCTGTAGCAATTCCAGGAATTATTTAATGAAATGGCACCTGTTCCATAGGCCTGGTTGGAAGAGAGTGGGCCAGCAGAATACAAGCTTGCTAACCGGATGTGGTTGCCTGCTATTTCCCTTCTCCCCTCCCCTGTTCACATCCAAATGAGCTCTCCATTCCCTCCACCCCTAGGAAGACAAATTTAGCCAGCCCCTTATGAAGAAGAGAAACAACAAGGCTAGTTGTCAAGTACATTGTATCAGAATCCCTATTATCATGGGCTTATTATCACAAGATTTTATTATATCTGACTCCCTCGATGGCCTGTAAGAGATCAGTCAACTTACACTGTATACCCAACTTGCAAATCAACCCATTTCATCAGTGGATGTTTGTAATTGATGGAAAGTCATGGCCCAGACACTCCTTCATTTTAACATATGTACATTAGCATTAGCTCTGTGATTATCCAGAAAGATGTTATGCCCTTCAAATACTGGAAAACATACTGCACCTACTTGCTAAATTTTCTCTTTTACAGACTAAATTTCCTGAGTTCCCTCAGGAATTGTTTGCTGTTGTATCCCAAGAGCCAAGGGAAGTACCTGGAACACAGTAGGCACTGAGTAAAGCTGCACTAAATGAGGACATGATGAATGAATGGTTCCGAGTGTTTCTGCCTTGTGATGAGCATATCCTCATTTGTCTCTCTCTTCATGTATGGCACCCAAAGTAGCCTGGAACTGTCCAGGAATTGTCCAGCAGGCCCTGGGAGCCAGATTGATCACTACTCTCTTCCTGAATGCTAAACATTCACGAAAGCAACCTAAGACTGACTTCTCTTTTTGAACAATCCTATTACTATGGATTCATATCAAGTTTATTGCCAGCTAAGACCCCCATGAGATTTTTTTCACAGATCTACTGTTAAGCTACATCTCCCCCAATTGAGTTTTCAGACTGAAGTGCAAGACCTCACATTATTCCCTGTAAATTTTGTCTTATTGGATTTAGCCCATTACACCAGCATCTAAAGACCTCTTTGAGCCTAGATTCTGACCTCCGACATACTAGATATTCAGCCTAGCTCTGTGCCACTCACAAATTTTATCAGCATTCGCTCACTGTCCTCACACAGGTCTCCAAAAAGTAGCTGGACAAAGTCCTGGGCAGAGCTCTGAGACTTGCTCCAGAGACTCTCCTCCAGATCAATGGTCATTTATCTTGTAGCCCCATTATTGCCTGAGGCCACATGGGGAGTCACAGGAAAGAGAAATAATATACCATCAGGGTTTAGACAGAACTACTTTGTAACCCCAGCTTATCATTTACTAATTGTGCTGCTTCTGGCAAGAGATAAGGAGAGAGCACAGCATCTATTGCACATTTATAGTCATACGTCAGACATTGGTAAAGGGTTTAAACCTATAAGTGTATGTTCTCATCATGACCCTATTTTTACAGATGTGAAAACTGAGGTTTAGAAAGGTAAAATATCTGAACCAAATTATGTAAGTAGGAGACAGCAAAGCCAATATTAGAATCCAGGTCTCTCTCAATTTAAAGCCCGTATTCTTTCCACTAAATCTGTGCTCCATTCAAATATAATTTCAGAGGACAGAAAATTTAGAAAACTTAGCAATAGAGGAATCAACAGACTTCACCTCGGTATAATTTTATATTAAACCTGAACATCTTTGGGCCTTTGGGCCTTTTTAAAGTCTCCTGAAATTTTTTAAATAGAAATTAATACTATTTTTTAAAACATTCTGGAAGATTAATCATCTTACTCAAAGACATGGGGTCGCTGTTAACAAAGCCCATTTGGCAAACATCTAGTGTGAATCAGACCTCATCTCCTTTCACCTATACCATGCTTCAGGGTAGGAAAGGGCCTGCCTGACCTTAGATCAAAAGCAATCAATAATACTTGGCAAGTATATTCTTTTTACAAATTTTTTTTATGAGTTTCCGAGAGCACATGAAAAAAAATAAGATATGGACTCTCCCTCAAGATGTTCACTTTCTAAATGGGAAGATATAATATACAGGATCTGATTCTCTCCCATCTATATGATTCAATATCCTTGGATCAATGGTCTACCACAGGTAAAACGGGATGGGATATACAGGTATAGGTAAAAGATAGCTCCCGTGGGCAGATGGCTTACACTCTAGGAAAGTGCATTACCTATTCTAAGCAAACACATAGGAGGAGGTATAATAGCATATTAGGGCCCCAAGAGATACAGGCAAAGTGTTCCAGGACTTCTTCCTAAGGTCCAGCATGATGCCTGACTTTTTGTTGGTACTCGTGGCAAAGGGGGAGTTCTCACAGTAACAGAAATATTAGTTCAGAGTAGAAAATTCTTTTGACCTACAAAATAATGAAAAAATTACAGTACAAAAATGAAGTTTGATTTTGATCTTGAAAAACTAGTAAGATCTGGCTACACTATGAAGTCTATTCTAAGGCTGTCCGACATGATAGCCAATAGCTCCATGTGGTGATAGAGCACTTGAGATGTGACTAATCAAAATTGAGATGCGCTCTTAGTATAAAATGCATACAAGATTTAGAAAACTTAAATAGAAAGGAAAGAATATAAAATATCCCATTAAATTTCTGTATCAGTTACATGTTGAAATGATAATATTTCTGATATGTTGGGTTAAACAGAATATAGTATTAAAACTAATTTCCCTTTTTCAATTTTTTTAATGTGGCTACTGGAAAATTTAAAATCTCATGTGTGGCTTGCATTCTATTTCTGTTGGACAGGGCCAATGTTGAGAGTGGATGGCACAGAGACATGCTGACTACAGGTTTGTTTTGAACCAGACTGAGGGATAGGAAAGGCTATTTCAAGAAATACAAACAAAAATGGTGTAAACTACAAGAACAGCAAACAAAGGCATGGTCAGGGAGAAAAAATGATATGCTGCAGTGGTGCTTTAGGAAAAAGATAAGCTATAAATGCTCAATTTTTTTGTTTTTATAATTGTATAGAGATTGCCCAACTCCTTTTTAAATCTACTATCTGGGACTCATTAATTGGGGAAAATAACCACCTTAAGTAATAACAAAATAATTTCTCTTAAGAAAAGCATTTACATGCAATTTGGTATATCAAAAGAAGACAGAGTCCTGGTTCTTCACAAAGTTATTTTATGACATTGGCTAGGTCACTTAATTAACCTCCTGGGTCTCTACTTCCACAAAATAAGGGAGCTGGACTGGACTAAGGTCACTGAATTTCTACTGTGGTGGGGTGGGGGTCGGGGGATAGCCTATGGGACCTAAAAGCAATAAGTTACCCTCTAGTTCCTGCTGGTGTGTGCTTTTCCTTCCTCTAATCTTGCTGTTAGGTTTAAGCTGCCTCAGAACCCCAAGAAATCTTTCTCCCATCCTTGTTGGTCCTTGCTAGGGAAAAACCATAACAGAAGGATGTTGGCCAGCACAGCACACTGTCAGTCAATACAGTAAGAAAAAAGCCAAGGAGTTAATGAAAAATCCATTCATTATAAGTTTCCTTACCAAAAAAATGTAGTAAATTGTTGCAAATATTACTTGATTCTGTCCTAAATCATACTTCTTGCAGGGATAGCTAATACTTGTGCTTCAGGTCATAAAATGATCATGAGTCAAGATGACCAAAATTTGAATTACAGTTATGTTGTCTTTTAAAGATATTGACTGTTTTCTCTATTAGAATGGGATGGCAAGCTGAGCTACAGATGTAAAATAATTTAATTAATGAAATTCCTAGTAGCAACACATATGCCGTATTAGAAGTCTCAGTCGGACTGGCTGGGGAATACATTAGTCAAGATTTTCATGGCTGCTAGTGACAGGCACCCAGCTCAAATAGTTTAAGCTAAAAAGGAATGTCCTGGGTCATTTAACTGGGAGAATCAGAGATGGAGCTATTTTATCACCTCTACCTTTGCTGAACTCACATCCCTGCTTCTTCCTGCCCATTGGCTTCATTCTCAGCGACTTCAGAAAGTCTTGCTCCATGACTGAGGAGAGGAGGGAACCAGGGCGCAGGAAGTGTCAGGCTGACATCATCCCACCTTTGCTATTCCAGAGAAAGAGCATTTTATCTATCTATCATCTCTCTATGAATCTACGTATCTATCTAAAATCTCAGAGAAGATGTCTGATTGGCTGAGTTTGGATCCTAAGCCAGTTATATAACAGATACACAGTTGAGGAGGCCTGATGATGTATCTCACCTGTAACCAGAAGATTGAAATATTGTGTCTGGGAGAACCAAAAGAACCACATGGAGTAGAATAAGGTCAATTACTCAAAGGAAGGAACGTATTCATAGCAAAAAAAAGAGGAAAGGTATGCTAAGCAGACCTTTTTATTTTAAAAGTCCAGTGCAGGAAGCCACTGGCCTTTACAATGCTCATTTTCCGTAATGGTCATAAATCCACTTCACTGTACTTAGGAATCTTCTGGTCATCTCTTTGTTCGTCCCTGACAATAGTAGTAGGTATCACCCAATCCTCAGATGTTCTACTGGCAGTGATTAATGCCCATGGGCTCAGGGCAGCATTATAACAAAGAAAACTGACAGAGCAGGGAGCAAAGATGCCTCTACTCTTGGGCCAGTTCACTGCGCCTCACAGCGCCTGCCTGCCTTCAGTGGTGCTTTGTCTCCTTCAGATCTTGTCAGTTCTGGAACCTGACTGCCCTTCGGACCTGTGACTCCTTGCCTTTTCCTCCATGAACTCTTTCCTTTATGGTGTTTTGGCATCTTTCACCTGCCTTCAGCTCAGCTGGCCTCCAAGGCCCTCTGCTCTCACCACCTCCACACAACCCACCAGCTTCTCGTGTATAGCTTTCAATGTACTTGTTTCTGCAGTCTTATACACGCCTGCCCCAAATTCCAGCTCTGGCACCTTATCAAATAATTCAGTGCCTACTTATTTCCTAATCAAATTGAGCATATTTGGTGCTGTCAAAACCACAAAGCTAACTAGGCCCCCACGCGTCCATTCATTTATGCGATCAAGGATAGCTTTGTGAAACACACAACAGTGGACGGCCAAGACAGTGGCTTCACAATCAGGAGGGAGGCATCTCTGACACTGCCCGCCTAAACTTGCATTCTTACCATTAGAATTTGATTCTGTTGCCTTTATCAAATTTATGCTTTGTCTCCTGTTAAAATGTCAATCTCCAGTTGGGATTAGTTTACCAATCCTTTTTCCCATGGCAGGATTTGATAAGGACATTTGGAAACGAGCATGAAAGCTCCAAGTAACCAAGAAGAAGACCAAGAGCTCCTCTTGGTCCTTGAAGTCAAAGCCTTAGGACCAGAAACACAGAAGACGGCTCCTGTCTCTGTGTTGTGCGCGCACACACACACACACACACACACACCCCGCACCCCGCACCCCAACACATGCATTTCTGTTTCTGATTTCACTTTACTCCTAGGACCCAATCTACTGTTCTCTTTCTGCCCTCTGGGGATTCCCTGACCCCACCCTAATCTTCTTTAGGACAGACGTCCCTTTTCTATCAGGCTTGATGATGCTTCAACAAGCACTTACAGCAGCTCAGGCTACACAGGAGAAAGCTGAGGCTACCAAAAGGCCAAGATTAGACGAGACCCGAAAGAGATCAGCATCAGCACAGTGGTGACAAGCTAATGGGGTTGGCGGGGCTGTCACTGGCAGGTTGCCAGTATCTTACCTCCCAGGAAAGAAGTCGAGGTTTGCTGGGTGGTTCTAAATGTTGATAGCAGCTCCAGGGGAGAGGAAAGAGGGGCACAGGTTAGGCAAAACTGTCATTTCCTCTGGCCTTCCACTGGGATGTCTTGCATCATTAGGGATTTTGTTTGTTTGCTTGCCTGCAGCTCGCTATAATTTTTCTTTCTTTTTGAAGATGTGTCCTATACTGGTCTTGATACATTTGTGGATTCTGTTCACAGTTGCTATCACCCTTTGTATCATCTGAAAACGTCCAGATGAGTTGGAGGCAGCAATGAACAACCAGGCAGCCAGCTCTCATAAAGATGAATCAAACTATGGTGATCTGATAAGAAGACTTGTGAGATCCATTTATTTTCACCCAAAAGGGTAAGAGTTATTCTATCTTCTGAAATCGTCAGTGTTGATAAAGTAACCAGTTGGAAGACACGCTATTCATGCTTCACCCAAATGTACCGACTGGGTAAACAGAACCATGGCTCGTACCAGCAACCATAAATTTAAAGTTAGTATTTCAGGTCTATATCTAAAGAATGACAGAGCATCATCTCTCCTGATTCATCCAGCCGGAATGCATCATCTTTTTTCTCCCAATCTAATCAGGAACACTTCTGCCATGTTCATTTTTCTTTATAAGTCAGAAAAGCACAGAAAAGATTTAGGCCTCTCTCCTATACCCCTCTTGACACAGAGTGGGGGAGGAAGCCGGCTGCATAAGAGCAAAACCTCAGATTCTGTTATGACCACACCACAGGTCCTCTTGTTTTCGAGGGAAGAATTTCAAATGCTGTACACAAGTGCCATCTCGTGGTCAGGAACAAATCAGCATGTGTCTTCAAGAAAGAAGGAAAGCCTTGGAGCCTTTCTTGAATAAAGAAACGTGCTTTTTTTGATTTTTATTTAAACAAGATGATTTTTCTGCACTTGCCTTATTATTTTTTTTTTTTAGAGGAAATTATTTCTTCCATCAGTTACTCTTTGGTTGGGATGGAAGTCTCTTGGCTCATCTTCTGCCACACTGTGCTCCGAGCCATAAAACGTAGGCTGGGGGCTGGTCGCAGGCAAACGCATTGAGAACGTCTCCTTTACTGCCAGTCACTACTCTGTGCAATAAAACGCAGGGGCTCCTATGGACTCAGCGCTCTACTTTCGCAAACACTTTAGAACTGAGTGGTGGCTGAAATGAAAGAGAAGAGAGGAATTGGGATGGAGCAAACCACAATCACCACCGTCCACCGTCCTCCGCTGCATGTAGGACAGAAAAAGCAGCTCCCACCCTAAAATTAAAATCCCTACAGTCTGTCTCAAACCCACTCTTCTAGCCGCTTTCTCTTTCTGCGCCCTGATACAAAGCTTTATCTCCACATTGGCCTACCCATTAACTCCTGAAAAAGTAATATATTTTCATCTCCCTTCATTTCCTTACTGTTGTCCCTTCTCCACAGTCTGTGAGATTGTCCCCTCCCCTCCCTACTTATTCCACCCCAGTCATCCTTCAAGCCACGTATTACTGTAACAGGATATCAAAGTGGAAGTATTATAGTCTTGGTTCTCATTGAGACATGCGCCAATCAGTTCTTTCCGCATAGCAAACTGGCCCAACATGCAGGGGCTTTACACTACAAGGATTAGTTATTGTTCACAAGTCTGTGAGTTAGCGGAGTTGTTCGGTCTGGTCCTCAGGCATCTAGGGGTCAGCGGTGGGTCACGTAGGCAGCTCTGCTCCCCTTGGTCCGGCTCGCTCACACGCGTGCCAGTGTAACATAACAAGAAATATGTACTTGCCCTCTCCCCTGGGTTTCCAACACAGCGCTCCTAAATCCCTCGAAATGACCTGAGGACTAGGAATGCTAGCAGCTTTCTTTTGTTTAAAAGTTGGCCTTTGACCTTGGTTCCTGACACAAAGCTCCTAAAATCCTTGGAATTTCCAACATAATAGAGGAGTCTTCTGTTCTAAGGAGGCAACTTTGGGTGGGTTTCTGAATAGCCTCAGGTTGGAGGCTGGTCACCAGAAAGGTCAAGCCATGATCCGAAGCTTGGGATTTTCAGCCTCTAGGGAGGGGAGAGGGGCCGGAGACTGAATAAATAATAAATCATGGCTACATGATGAAGCCTCCACAAAAATTCCTAAACTGTGAGGGTTAATAAACATTCACATGCTAGGAGACAGCACATCCCAACTCCACAAGGACAGAAGCTCCTGCACTCAGGACCCTTCCAGACCATGCCCTACATACCTCTTCATCTGGCTATTCATCTGTGTCCTTTATAATAAACCAGTAACTCTAAGCAGTGTTTTCCTGAGTTCTGTCAGCCCTTATAGCAAATAATCAAACCTTAGGACAGAGTCATGGGGACCTCCAATTTAGAGCCAGTTGGTCAGAAATACAGGTGACAACCTGAAACTTTCTATGGGTATCTAAGGTGGAAGCAGTCTGTGGACCTGTGGTGTCTACACTAACTCCAGGTTAATCAAAGATTTTTGCACTCTGTTACATAAAAATACCTTGGTCTATTGTGTATTTCTAGTGGATCTCTAATCGATCCATGGTTTTATAATATCATGTATTGGTCATTTGGAAAATACTGGCTCATTGAGTTATTAGATCATCCAAATATTGACACATTTTACTACCCAATATCAAAAACTACATTTGTTAATGTCACCACTGGCACCTGGCCGGGTGTGGCTCAGCGGATGAGTGTTGACCTAGGATCCAGGAGATCGGGGTTCGATTTCTGGTGAGGGCACATGCCCGGGTTGCGGGCCCGATCCCCAGTCGGGGGCGTGCAGGAGGCAGCCGATCAATGACTCTCTCATCATTGATGTTTCTATCTCTCTCTCTCCCTTTCCCTTCCTCTCTCTGAAATCAATCAATAAATTATATATATATATCTATCTCACCACTGGCTTCATAAAAAAATTATTTAAATGTTGAGGAGCTAGCATTTTCATATGGCACATAGAGAGGGTCTATACTGTCAATTTTTGCTTAAAAGCTCAAATATTTTCATTGGCAATAAATATTAATCACTGATTCCCTGAAGTGACAGATTCACATTGTTCATTTTTTAAAAAAAGTCTGCCAAATTCTCAAGTCTGAATAGCCCTAATCTGTCTGTCAGTGTTCAGTCTCAAGCA
The DNA here is from genome assembly GCF_054644295.1 of Miniopterus natalensis. NCBI lineage: Eukaryota > Metazoa > Chordata > Mammalia > Chiroptera > Miniopteridae > Miniopterus > Miniopterus natalensis. The sequence continues at coordinate 57,217,421 of NC_142087.1, forward strand.
AAATGGTGTCTCATGAGAAAAAGCTGCTAGTTCAATGATTTCAAAAGAGCTTTTCCAGCGGACGCGGGGGTGCCGGCCACACTGTCTACGCCTCTTGGCCAAGTTAGCAGGCGTGGCCTTTCGTCCTGTGTCTCAGCAGGAATTTTATTTTGGCTTGAGTCATCCTGAAGAGCCACGGTAATCATGCCCACTTTAGTGAATCACAGAGCCAGAGAATATTTTAGAAATCCTCTAGTTCACACTTAGAGAACATTCTCTCTACCTCAGGCTTGACACAAGGTCATCCAGCTTCCGATCAAGCACTTCCAGTGATGTGAATCTCAATAGTTCTCTAAGCAGCCTATTCCACCATTCTCGGGTAGCTTCAATTATTATTCAGATCTTCATCATAGTAAGCCAAATATTTCTTCCTTGGTTCTATGATGCAGAAGAGAATGAATCTACTTTCTCTTCCATGGCTAACCTTCAAGCATTTAAACTTTAAATTTCTTTGACTTTTTAGGATTACTTTAATCCATACCCCCCCCCCCCGCGCCACGCCACACACACACATACACACACACACCTTTTTTATGCTATTTTTTCTATAGGACAGAACCTGGTTTCTTTACTACTCTTCCTCACATAACATAGTTTCTAGATCCCTGTCATCTTATCATCCTAAACTCTTTCTGTTCATTCATAGGTATCTTAAAAAATAGCACCAACATGCTATTAAAAGATTCTGAATTAAATCTTTTTGGATCAGAATTTGTTTCCTTCCTGTACTCATATCGATGCAGGCTACAACTGTATTTGCTTTTTTATTTGTTATTGTGCTTGTTTTTCGGGAGCCACATCAAACTGTGGGCTCATACTGAATTAGTCTTCCAGCAAAACCTTCCGTTCTTTTTTCCACATGAACACTGTCCGTTTGGCTCTCCTATTCTGTGCTTGTGCAATTAATTTTTTAGCCTAAATGAAGGAATTTACATACTATGCTGAGAAATTTTAATCTTTTAGGTTTAGACCCACTTAGACTAATCCAGACTGTTGGAATTTTTGACAGTTTTAATTTTACATTGGTGGCAAATAATACTTGCTGGCCACTAAAATCTAGTCTCTCGTGCCTGGGGACAAGACTGGATTACATTTCCCAGCCCCTTTTGTAGTTCGATACAGCTCTGAGACTGATTTCTCACCAGCTAAATGTGAGTAAAAAGAGTGTGTACTACGTCAGGGGCCTTAAGCATACCTACCCCATCCTCTCTCCCTCCTCCCATTCTTGAACCTGGACGTGGTAACTCATCCTAACTATACTATACCCTCCCCCCAAAAAATCTGTGGGTATAACAGGAGGAGCCCAGTTCCCTAAATCCCTGTGCAAGAGCTGCCTTCTGACCATAAATACCTGCCCTGAAATTATATGAGCAAGGAATAAACCGTACCTTAAGCCACTGAACTTAGAGTCTATTTATTATAACAGCTTAGCTTACATTAGCTAGTATCATATGCAACATATTGATGGTAGATATGATTATTAAGATATATGTCTTCATCTAAATCGATTGTTACTCAGTGGTTAGAATAATGGGGAGAAATATAATGCCCACTAGTAAAATGAGGCCTTCCATACGTCTATGCTTTATTTCAGCTCACGAAGCCTATTCTATTTCCTAGAGGATACCTTAAGTGCCTGCTTCTGGTCACATTGTGCTTTTATCATAAATAAACCCCTCTTTGAAGATCTTTCCACCATCCCCAGGCAGAATCCGGCCCTCTCTCGACCATGCTCCCACTGAAGCCCTGCCCAAGACACACAACTGGTCATTCCATTAAAACTGCCTGCCTGCCATCCTTTCCTTAGACTGTGTGCTCCCGAGGGCAGGGACCACGTTTTATTTGGCCATGTTCTCAGTGCTGCGCCACCATCTCTGACACAGAGTGAAGGCTGAGTAATTGCTGGGAAGGAACAAATAAGTAAACAAATGGATACTTTTATTTTTTTATTTTTTTGTTTTTAATCTCACCCAAGGATATTTTTTTCCATCACTTTTCAGAGAGAGTAGAAGGGGAAGGGAGAAAAGGGGGGGGAGAAATATCAACGTGAAAGAGACACATCGATTGGTTGCCTCCCCCACACACCTCCCTACAGGGGCCAGGGATGGAGCCTCCAGCGGAGTTACATGCCCTTGGCCTCAATCGAACCAGGACCCTTCAGTCCTCGGGCCAACACTCTAACCACTGAGAAAAACCTCCCAGGGCAACAAATGGATACTTATATTTTATTTATTTATTTTTAATATACTTTTATTGATTTCAGAGAGAGGCAGGGGGAGGGAGGGAGAGAGATAGAAGCATCAATGAAGAGAGTCATTGATCGGCTGCCTCCTGCACGCCCCTGACTGGGGATGGAGCCCGCAACCCGGGCATGTGCCCTGACCAGGAATCGAACCTCGATCTCCTGGATGCTAGGTCAATGCTCAACCTCTGAGCCAGGCTGGCTGGGCCAAATGGTTACTGTTAGATTAAACCCTATAAGAAAAAGAAATCTCCACCAGGAGATAGTGGCTTCAACCTCACTAATTTCCCATGAATGCTGAATCAAGACGGAGTCCCTGAGTGCAAGTTTACAGGATCAGAGCAGTGCTTAGTTACCTGGACAGTCTCTCCGGTGTCCTTTCATAATCCTATTTGTGCTTTGACTGCCTAGAACTAGTATGGTGTCATAATCACCTATGACTAACGCTCCAATTGCAATGAACAAGCCTCTGAAAACCAGAACATGTTTTCCAAACCTTGCGCATTCTCTTAAAGATGGAAACTACTGTCTCCTTAGATTTCTTACTTTTGGTTCGATTTATTTAAGACTATTCGTGACAGCCAGATGGTCCACACTAGTTGCAGACAATTGATCACAGTGCTCAGCTGTTGCACTAAATCTATTTCCTAATGGAGAAAAATCGTTTATTATTTTAACAAGAAAAGAATAGGGCGCCTTACCTACAAAGTAGCCTTGATGTCAGCTCATGGTTCCCTGCTCTAGAAACTGTTTCTAGAACTTATCTGATTGGCTCAAACTCCACTTAAGGTCCTGTGGAAATCCAAAACGCTTACCCAATTCTCTCCAAATTCTTGGGAATAGGGGGGTTGGGGGGGATATATCCTAATCATGACCTCCTGCTTAGAGGCCTTCCTTCTCACCTTCCAGGTACGCCACACCAACTCTGCATCTACACCGCATCAACTCAGGTAGGAAGACAAGCCCCTTTCTCAGATCCCAATAAAAATCCCATCAGACATTGTCAATGATTTTGGAGACAGGGAAAGGGAAGCCTACATTACAGAATTGCAAATAACTTCAAAATGAATGCTGTTAGCCTTTCAAGTAACCTTGCTCTCTCAATTTTTTCAACCCACCCAGCAATTTTTCATCTACTGGACACGTCACCTCAGGCGCCTCAGCCCTTGTCTTTTCACCGGCTCTTCTTCTCCTTCCCTCTCTTATCTCGATTTCTGTATCTTTTTAACTCAGAGCAATATGGTTATTTCATTTTTGGCTCGGGTTCCTGCAGACACCATGAAGATCTCACGTTTTTCTCTGAATCTCATCAAGGTTAATTCCCTAAATAATGACATTATTTTTCTAAGTGGAATTCTGTCTCTAACTGTAAGACAATAAAACTGTAAGCCCATTACAAACACCTGCTGGTGGAGTGGGGGAGACTGATGACATCTGGACCTCTGGCATTTTATATAAAGACTTGTCCAAGGATTTACAAGACATCAGCTGCAGGATACAGCCCCGCCTCTGGGGCCCTGGCTCCCAGTGACCCATCACCAGCCTCACAGTGTGCAGTTAGTGCATTTCAGCCTACACACCAAGCGCAGGAGACCCTCCTCCTCTCCTTTATGCCTCAGGTCAGTAACAATACACCTTTCTTATGCCCTGATCCCAAGCTCCTGTCTTTACAAGCTCCCCGTTACCTCCATCCATCTAGGGCTAGGGCTCTGATATTCCATCTAAGATTAGAGCTACTATACTAGCTTTCAATATTTCACTATTCCCAGGACACTGATATTTCCATGTATTAAATTACTACATGTTGTTCATGTTTTTCAAAATCTCAGATCCTTAGGATTTACATCCTGAGCTAAACATGTAAAAGCATTATGCCCATATCTTCCCCCTGTTTAAAAGCTCTACAATGTATCTTGTCATTTTAGCTCACATTTCCCAAGTTACTAAGGAGGTTGGGCATGTTTTCTTATCTTTACTGGTCATTTGAATTCATGTAGGACAAGACGACCTTGACACGGTGTTAGAAGTTGGGATGGAGTTGGGGGAAAGCCAAGAAAAGCTAGAAGTGGATATATTGTTTAATTAACCATTACCAGGATGAAGTATTCAATATGCAGCATCTAAATAGGGTTGGGCGTTAGAGAATCCATTCATACATACGCTGAGAGAGAATTATCTACATTGTGTCAATAAGACCAGCGTATAATATGGACGATACTTAAACATGTCTCTAAACTATATCATACACACTTTATCTCAGAGCTGGGTACAAGAAGGGTTAATAATTGTTTCAAATGGCATCAATATATCCCCTCAGAAAGTTCTCACAGCACACGCACAAGTGCGTGCTCACACTCACACAGACACACACACACACACACACACCTTCCAGATGTGTTGTCTTCATGTTCTGGACACCTGGTTGTTCCTGAGTAGCTGGGTGCATGGCCTCCTACAGGTGGAACATCTGGGTGATTGACTGTGTTCTTCCCTATTCATCCGGAAGTTCTGGCAGCTAGCTGCAGACAGATTGAAAATCTTCCCCTGAAACAAGCAGGAGTAGCCTCTGTCAGCTGAATATTGACAGGATCCCTGGTTGAGATTTTTCCCCCAAGTCTGGGCTACCATCAAAATGTTATTTTCCAACTGCTAAGTGCTGATCTTTTACATTATAACTCAAGAACAATTGTATTTGCAATGAAACATTAAAAAACACATTTAGTAAGATTTAAGTCCTGGCAAAGGTGTATGTATAACAGATAAAGTCATGAAATGATACAGAAGGCAATGCACTTAGGAGTATCACACTGTTTGACATCTAAAATTTTCCCTCATGACTAATTTGGGCTTTATGTATATAAAAAGAATTGGAGTTGATCATCTATTGGCAATTAAATCTACATTGTTCCAGACCTATGTGTGTCCATTTGTTCTAATGAACAGTGGAATATGAAATGAAGGGATTTTCTGAGTTCCAAGGGAATAAACACGCAGTTTAAACTGATTAAAGATTTCTGGCTTTAGCAATCACAAATGAATTATGTGAAATATATCTATATAGTAAAATATATACACATTTTCCCTGCATATGCACACATTATTTAGCTGCAGGCTTGGTGGCTAAAAACATCTGTTTTAGCAACCAGGCTGTGTATAAATTTAGGCTCTACCACCTACTATCTACATGAACGTGGGCAAATTATTTAACCACTCTGTGACTTTATAAATGTAAATAAGTAGAGACTGCATGATAAGGTCATTGTGTGAGGGTTAAATGAGATAATGGGTATAAGGTATGTGTGTGTGGGGGGGTGCCTGGAACAAATTAAACTCTCAATAAACATGGCAGGACTGTGTGTGTGAGTGTGCCTAAGATCCCGACATATGCTATTTTTTCTGCCCAATGAAAAGCTGTTGGCACTGATTTCCTGAGTTTTATCCCCTAAGAACTGTTATATGATTCATAGATTATATGAATACAGGAGGAAAAAATCTAAAGAACAGAAGAAAATTTTGTTCAAAAATAAAACGTTAACTACCAGGGCTTATCTCTATATTTTAATATTTCTTAAATCGCACTTGGATCATTTCACTTTCCTGCTCTAAAATCTTCAGTGGCTTTTGGTCAAGTTCTTTTTTTTTAATATATCTTTATTGATTTCAGAGAGAGGAAAGGAGAGGGAGAGAGAGAAAGAAACATCAATGATGAGAGAGTCACTGATCGGGTGCCTCCTGCACGCCCCCGACTAGGGATCGAGCCCACAACCCGGGCATGTGCCCTGACCGGGAATCGAACCCCGATCGCCTGGATCCTAGGCTGATGCTCAACCACTGAGCCACGCCCAGCTGGGCCTTGGTCAAGTTCGTGCTCAACCGTTTACAAATGATTTGACATTGGGCCAGCTACTGTGCCCTCAACTATTAAAGAGAATGAGAATTCCTGTCCTGTCATCGGCCACTCGGGACTGCTGTGAAGATCGCATGGGAGACTTTAGAAGATAACCTACTGCTGTCACCTGCCTAGTGCCTTCTTTCCTTGGAGGGACTGTCCCCTTTATCCACGTGCATGACTCCTGTGGACTGTCTGTCCTGGGGACCTGTTGCGCATCTCAGACCGAGGCGTGTGGTAGGGGCCTGATGAGTGGTGGTCCCCCCATTCCCAGGTCCTCAGGAAGGGGTCCCAAGAAGAGACATCCAAGAAGAACTGGAAATAGTCTCCCCATAAAATTAGATAGACACAGACTCTTGGTAAGGAAATGTCCTCTTCTTGGGTCACCACTCGTATCGGGGATGTGGGCTGGAGCTTCTGCCACTGTCGTTAACAGCAGGGAAAGAGGCAATGGGTAAAATGAAACACACAGGAACAACGAAGAAAGGGCGAGTCCACAGCAAAACCACTTTTCCGATCTTGCTATAGCTCCATAAAGGGTCAGTTAAATTATTTCTCGCTTCCCTGCTTCATGCAGTGTCCAAGTTTATGCCTTTCCTCTCACGGCTCTATCTCCAGCCCTCTTACCTGCCCCACCTCCCGCAGCGATATCTCCCCTTGCTCCATTTTCAGATCTCGGATCCTTCAATTTCCCAGATTTCTTTTACTTCTCCACCCCTCCCCGATTTCCTTCTCTTAAATTTTACCAACTATTACCATGTATTTCATATTTTGGTGCTTAATGATATGCTATGCTGATACTTTGGGATGTTTTAGGTATCAGTCTGTTTCTGATCCATGCCTGCTTTCTTAGTCTAGTCCCAAAACTTCTCTTTATAGTAGAGTCAAGACTACTTGCTTACCAGCTGCTTCCTAACTTTTAAACGTTCAACCCATGTTCATAGCAAAATAAGTGGATCTTTGATAGTGCTTAGTGAAAAGTTAAACAAAAAGCAGAATGTCATACCAACACCATTTATAGACATTAAACATACAGACAACTAAAACATGCATCTTATAAAAGCACATCCAAACAAAAAGTTATATATTAAACAGAATAAAGTCAATGTAGAAAAAAGGCATAATTATAGGAGTAGGGTAGAGTGATGAGTTTTTGGGTGAACTAATAGTGATGGTGTACTGTAAACTGAAAGCATAAAAAAAAAAAATCAACCCCATATTCTGGGGTCACAAGTGTTACAAGATCTATCAACATTTTTGGGAACTGAAATCAGAACCCTCCTCAAGTAAATGTTTTGTTACATATATCCTGTTTATACAAGGGAGCAAAAAGATTGCACATTGAATGGGTGTCAAACTAAGAAAATCCAATATAAGAAAATACGAATTTAAAAATTCTAAAACATATATTAAAAAGTTTGAGAAGCAATTATTTCTATTGCTAAAAAAAATGTGTCCTATTTAATAGATAACTTGCTGCAAGGTTAGTTTAAAATTGAGCAGTCCCATTTATGTAAAAGCATGTTCACGTTTCAATTAAAATGCTTCTCTATTTACAAAAATTTAACTCACACCAATATTTCATCAAGAGAAGCAGCTCCATTTTTTGTTGTTGTTCAATCTCTGCTTTTCCAACTTTACATGTTACATGTCTTAATAATGAATGAAGTATGAAGTATAAACTACTACAGAGAAGTCCAAGAACATTTATTTTAAGAGTAATTTAATCCATTTAAAAATACACTTTCCAAGTATTTGTTAAAAAGGATCTTTTGTTTGTTTTTTAGTATGTGTGTGTGTGTATGTGTGTGTGTTTTAATGCTAGATGACATCACAAAGGCCTTCAAGAGCAGAGACACATGGTGTCCTTTCTTGTGTGTGAGTCCCAGACTTGCAGGGCCTGATGATGGTGGTTATCACACGAATGATGTTAATGACAGTCATAAGGTCGATGGCAGAGGCACTCAAGACAGGCAAGATGAAAAATCTTATATTTGAAATGGGCCCTTTTAAATTGTCATTTCTTCCATTTTCCCCCTTTTTCTCTGTTGGCAATAAGAGGTAGAGAATCACAAATAATTTCAAACTACATTATGTTCCTTGACACGGGGGATCGTATCTTAAATCACCAGTTCTCAACCAAGGTGTCATGACACACTCATTTGTTCATAACAGCTGTGAAGTACTTTAAGATCAATCTTATTGTGTGGTGTAATTAGATGTTAATAGGAAAAATACTTTAAAATGTGATTTTTAATAAAACAGAGTACCTTTGAGTCTCGGCCGTGAACAATGTCATTTTCACTCATTTTCTTTCAAATATGTTCTCTTGAGAGAGGAAAAAAAATGAAGATATTACTAGTATATTAAAAATTGTATATAAAGCTCCTATACTTTATCTATACCACAGATCTATGCTGAAACCCATCAAGGATCCTCATTTTAAATGCCGTCATCCCATAAACAAGGAAAGATCTCAGCATTCAAGTCTGTCACACTCTCACAATCTAAATCTAAATGTGCTTCTCAAGGGCAGAATTGGCACAAAAATATTTTGTCAAATTCTGAATCCTGGATTTTTGTTTGAAAAATACGGTCACCATGGAAATCTGCTAAAAATACAATGTTTTTTAATTGCCATGTAAAAGAGAAACAGAACCAGAAGATCATTCTATAGACAGCTAAGCAGGTATATAGACAGTTAACCAGGCATGGGCCAGTGATATATAAAAATCCACATAAATAAAAATTTCCCTTCATCAGAGCAATGCATTCAACTGATAATTTCAACATTTTCCCATCCCTAAAACTCTTTTTGCTGTGTCTGTTAACAACAACAAAAAAAGGAGAAACTGCAAAGGGCATCCAAGCTTCTAAGCATTTATAAGACCAAAAAGGGAGACATTTGGTTATATTCGTACCTGCAATAGATTGCTAGTCATTTGCAGGGCACTGAATAAAGAATTGCCATTTTCAATCCACACTGGGGAGAGAGAATGGGGAAATTCTACAGGTAAAAAGGAAAATGTCACATTCACACAAAATACTAAAAATGCAAAGTTGAGTGAGAAAAAAAGTAGGAAGGAAAGGGGGAAAAAAGACTGTGGGTGTCGGGGCAACAGTGAAAGAGCAGAGAGACTGAATTGAGTTTTTAATTTTAAGAGGAGAAGGAATTAAATTCTGCACCAGAAAAATAAATCAAGAGAACTTTTATAGGGTGACTAATACATTAATAACCTACAGGAAGCGCCGAGCTCTCAGGTGAAGCCAGCCCAAGGACAAGAGGGTGGGCTTCTCCCCTCGGAGCAGTCGGGGAGCCTCTGTGAATTCACAGAGCAGAAGCCGAGTCTGGAAATCTTAGAGGTGCTCCTCTGCATCCAGAAAGTCTCCTGTGCACATCTCTGAAAGGCCTTATTATTGACTAATGAGCTTGTCTGAATCACCTATTTGCTTTATTATTTGCAAGCAAACATGCAATTATGCCTGTGCTAATTTGAGATTCCAACTTTTCATTTTTAATGCAGCTTAGTTAACGCACAAAACCTTTCACAGGGCTCGTGACAAAAAGGTTACTCTTGATTCTTTTGTGCCAGCGATTTTTTTTCAAAGCGAGCTTCACTGGATGTCATTTTCTCCGGAAACTTTTTCTCCCTCCTTCCATTAGTGGAACAGTCTAATTACAGTGTAATCAGAAAGAGAGGCACACACGGCTGCCTGGCTTCGCCCGTCCACACAATGGTGCCGAATGCGCCATAACAGGCCAGTGAACTGTCAGCGGCAAAAGTAATTGGAAATTGGGGGCTATTTCTTTGTGTACTGGTTGTGGGAGTTGTTCTTGTGCTCACTCTCGGGAGGTAGGGAGTCTATAGTTAGTTTGTAAAGACTCTTTATAATGTTTTTTTAAAAAAAGAAGTTAAGACACTGCCTGACACGCTCCTAAAAAAATTTTTTTTCAATTATACATTAAATGACTTGGCATTTGAAGTAATGTTATCTACTGTTAATTCACCTGTTAGGAAATTGCCTCTCTCTAGAACTTGGGGTTAATAGAGTGCAAAAGGCCATTCTTATCAAGGGGTGGGAGAAAGGCGATTAATTTACACTATAAATTAAAACATAGAAAATGGAAAGAAAACAGACTGAGTTCTGGCCTCACTCCTGAAAAGCCATTATGTTTCGTTGTGTTTTTTTCCCCTGTTTTTAATTTGTTATTTTTATCCAGTTTAGCAGGCCTCTAATCATTTCAGGCAGAACACACAGCATGGATGAAACTATACATGAAAGTATATGCTTCAGGAAGCAAAATTAATTGACATTGCAGGGAACATATTCACGGAGTCCGTGGAGTCACAGCTGTGTGGCCTCTATTCGCATCACAGTAGAATCATTTGTCTGTTTAATATTTGCAAAAGCACACTTGGAAAGGAAAACCATGAAGTGCTAAGCAGCCTTGTTGACAAGCACGGACCTTCTTTGTCATACTTCACCTTTAATAAAAACAGTGATGCCAGTAATGATTAAATCCATTTGTACCACTTTCAGAACCCAGTGCAGAGCAGCGTAGGTCAGAAGATGGCTTCCAACAAGTGAGCCTGGAAACAATGGTTTATGGTCCACTGTGCTGCTCCTTGTGAAGATCAGTTATCGTAAATAAGGTCTCTGGTCAATTAACAGTAACAAATAAATAAAGATAGGTGATGATTAGATAGATAGATAGATGATGATAGATAGATAGATAGATAGATAGATAGATAGATAGATAGATAGATAGATAGACAGATAGATAGATGATAGATAAATAGATAGATGATAGATAGATAGATAGATAGATAGATGATAGATAGATAGATAGATAGATAGATAGATAGATAGATAGATAGATGATAGATAGATAGATAGATGATAGATAGATAATAGATAGAGAGTTAATAGATAGATGATAGATGATGATGATAGGTGATGATAGATAGATAGATGATAGATGATAGATAGATAGATAGATAGATAGATAGATAGATAGATAGATGATAGATAGATAGATAGATAGATAGATAGATAGATAGATAGATAGATAGATAGATAATAGATGATAGGTAGATAGATAATAGATGATTGATAGATATAGATAGATGATAGATAATAGATGATAGATATAGATAGATGATAGATGATTATGATAGATGATAGATAGATAGATGATAGATAGATAGATGATAGATAGATAGATAGATAGATAGATAGATAGATAGATAGATAGATGATAGATAGATAGATAGATAGATAGATAGATAGATAGATAGATAGATAGATAGATGATAGATAGATAGATGATAGATACATAAGTTACTCATTTTCATTTCAGCAGACAGGCCTTTGTTCTCTACTCTGCCCACTTCCAACAATTAAATTTAACAGCAGGTCTAGTGACATGCAAAATTTTAAATAAGCTACTGATGCTTCCTTTCACTTCCCTGACTGACAAACTGCATCATCCTTACGATGTATGGTACCTTCCCAGAATCCCACACTCAAATGCCTCAAATTCGGCCTTCTCATTGCCCTTCTCCCTCCCTGCCAAGACTCTGACGCAGGGAATATGTGTGCCTGATCAAACGCCACCACTTACAAATTTGGTAGCACTGGGCATGTTGCTTAATTTCTTAAGCCTCAGTTTCCTCATTTGTAAAACTGGGTTAATAACTCTATAAGGGTCTGGGGAAAATCAAATGAGATGATGGGTATAAAGCACCTATTCCAATGCCTAGCATATATAGATACTTGATAAGTATTAGATATGAGATTACTATCCCCACGGCCAAGCACAGTACCTGCCACATAATTGGAACTAAACGCATGTTTGTTGAATAGAATAAATGAATAAAGACAGACAAGGCCAGATTGCCATCTCCACCTGGAATATCAGAATAAGTCATCAATCAAGTAGCAATTATTTTGTGCATAAAATATCATGCAAGCACCCAAATAGTTTTCACAATAACGTAACATTTTAGATTGGTTCAGTTTCCTCCTATGACAAAGCATAGATTACAGAGACAAAGGATACATATTTCATGCTTTCAGGAAGGCATTAGAGGCTATTACAGATATCATTAGCACTCAAAGAAATAGGGAATTGTCCCAATCACTGCTACCCGGGATTACTTGAATTGGAGTTAGTTAGAAATGACTCACTATTCACCTGACAATTTTAAATGGTGGCCCAAATGGCACATCTTGAGCATCCATTCTACTCAATGTATTTGCTAAAGGCAATAAATAATTATTTTTTAAAATCAACACTGTAGTTAATAAATTTCTATGTACTACAAAGTAAGTGTATTAAAAGACAGAAAGAAAATTTTAAATGCCCCTGATAATGTGCGAAAATCGTATTTAAAATAGTACAAAAATTAATGGGGACAAGACAATTCATCTGGAGAAAATAAATAAAGAGAAAGACAGGATAGAAGAAAAATTTGGGGGGGGGGGAGAAAAGAGGTTTTTAAAGAAAATTAATATGGATATATAGTAATTCCATCACTTCTTAGCTGAATAACTTTATATGCATCACTTAGCCCTAAACCTCAGTTTATCTTTAAAATGGAAATCATAATATGTCTCTGCAAGTTTCTTGTGAGAACTAGAATCGTAAGTATTCCCGGCACAGAGCAGTCAATCGGTAAACAGCAGTAGTGGAGGTGGTGGTGGTGACGGTGGCAGCAGCAGCCAGTCAGCAGAAACAGAGGGATAAACTCATCTTTAGGGAGTCACAGTTAACTACTGGCTAAATAAAGCAGCCATTTCATACTATAGGGGGAAAAACAGTATACCGAAATGCAATTTTTAAGTATATAACAGAAGGGGAAGAAAACAAAAGGCCAATAAACATATGGAGAAAAATGTTCCATTTTACTAGTAATCAGGGAAATGCAAATTAAATAATGAGATACCATTATGCACACATCAGATGGGAAAAATTTTAAAGGGTGACAATATCAAATACAAGTGAAGATGTGAAAAACAGAGGCTATAAGAAGCACTTTGGTGAGCAGCTTGCAACATCCCCTTTAAAAGCCGCAGGTCCTCTGCTGCTCTCCAGTGGCATTTCTCCACCAGAGGCTCTCTCATATCTGAACCCGGGGACAAATGTACAAGCATTGCTGAGGAGAAAAAAGGGAGGAAACACAAATGTCTCTCAACAGGAGAACCGCTGTATAAAAGTGATATATTCATTACATAAAATATGATAGAACATTTAAAATGAACCAATGTAAGCTACATGTATCAACATGAAGAAACCTTAAAAACAATGCTACAATGAGAAAAGCATGATTTAAAAAAAAAGGGTACTACTATGTATCGATCCTGGAAAAACCACAAAAACATGAAATGATACACACTAGATTCAAGGGGGTAGATTTTCCTGGGGTGGAGATGAGAAGAAGAGAATTAGGCAGGTGCACAGAGTCTGTGCTATTTGATTTCTTTCAAAAAATAAAAGTCTGAAACAAATATAACAAATGGATGATATTTCTTAAACTTGGTACTATGTATTCAGGAAGGCCCAAATAAACACATCAGGTAGGCCAATCTCTGGGGCTTAGAGTCACCATCTAAAATGAGGTGACTGGACCAGCTAATCACCAAGTTCCCTTCCAGCTGAGATGTTCCATGCTCTGGGAAAAGAATGACTTATAATGAGGGAGCAGGCCCGTCAGCTTGTTCTCTCTGGCACAAGAAGAGGAAACCAGTTTAAACTTAGGGAGAAATACTAGACAGCTCCAGTAATCAAATAGCATGGTACTGGCATAAAGCTAAACATACCGATCAGTGGAATAGAATCGAGTGTCCAGAAACAAACCCTTTCATTTATGCTCAACTGATCTTCAACAAGGGCGCCACAACCATGCAACGGGGAAAGAATGGTCTTCTCAACAAATAGTACAAAGACAACTGGATATTTACATGCAAAAGAATGAAGTGGACCCTAACCACTATCCACAAAAATTAACTCAAAATATATCACAGACCTAAATGTCAGAGCTAAAACTATAAAATTCTTAAGGGGGGGGGGACATAGGAATCTTTGTGACTGTGGATTAAGCAATTCAACATCATTAGTTGTCAGAGAAATTCGAAGTAAAACCACAATGAGCTACCACTTCATACCCACCAGGATGTCTAAAACCAAAAAGACAGATGATACCAAGTGTTGGAGAAATGTGTGGAAAGCTCACGTATTGCTAGTGGGAGTGTAAAATGGAGCAGCCACTTTGGAAATCAGTTTGGAAATTCCTCCAAGAGTTAAACATAGTGTTACCATATGACCCAGCAATTCCACTCTTAGGTATATTCCCAAAAGAACTGAAAGCATTATGTCCACACAAAAACTTTTACACAAATGTTCATCGCAGTATTCTCCATAATAATCAGAAGTGGAAACAATCCAAATGTCTATCAGCTGATGAATGGATAAGCAAATGAGTCATAGCCATACAACGCAATATTATTTGACTTTAAAGGGGAATGAAGTAGATACATTTTACAACATGGATAGCCCTTGAAAACTTTATGTTGAGTGAAAGAAGCCAGACACCAAAGGTCGCATATTGTATGATTCCATTTATATTAAATGTCCAGAATATGTGAACTCATAGAAACAGAAAGTAAATTAGTGATTGCCAAAGGCTAAGTGACGGGCAAATGGGGAGTGACTGTTAATGGGTGCAGGTGATCAAACAAAATGTATTAAAATTAGCGGTGACGGATGCACAACTCAGAATATACTGAAACCACTGAAATGTACACTTTAAAGGGGTGAATGTTATTATATACGATTTATATCTTAATAAAGCTGTTATTAAAAAGGTCAAGGGGGGAAATTTAGGGTTAGGTTTTTCAAAGTATATCTTGATTCTCATAATTACTAGAATTGTTAGGCTTTCCTTAGAAAGCTCTGAGAGCCTGGCTGGGCGTGGCTCAGCGGTTGAGCGTCGGCCTAGGATCCAGGCGATCAGGGTTCAATTCCCGATCTAGGGCACATGCCCGGGTTGTAGGCTCGATCAATGACTCTCTCATCATTGATGTTTCTCTCTCTCTCTCTCCCTCTCCTTTCCTCCCTCTAAAATCAATAAAGATATATTTAAAAAAAAAAAAAGCAAGCTCTGAGAAAATACGTGGGACGTGGTTGTAGAGGGGCTCCAGAAGAGAATGTGTCATAAACACTTCCTGATGCCTTAGACATTTTTTTCTCTGAAGGCATGAGATTGGTTGGTAGAATTTTATGACATTTCTTCCAGTTTTATTCAATAATGAACCTATTATTGATTTTTCTTCTGTTTCTCTCTTGGGTTATATTTCTAAATGTAAAATGTACTGTCCCTCTCGTCAGATGTGGGGAAAGCTGTTTGTGGAAATCAGAACTCAGGGGCAGTACGTACACCTGTCGTCATTAAGAAAGGAACCGCTCCGTCTACGTAAATCCCACAAAATACCTGAAACTGATCGGCAGCCAAGCCCCACCCTGTGTCTTCCTTGACCACCCTTGACAGGAATATCCTGAAAACGCTTCCTTCTCCTGACTCCCAAAGCGGAGAGCAGCGCCCGTGCCCGCCCTGCCTTGGTGAGACAGGGCCGGCCTTACGCACGCCCGCTCCGTGTAACCCACACCGCGCGCCGTCTGGCTGGGCACTGGTTTGCAGCGTTCCGTTCTCCCCAGATGTCAACAGCGGCTCCTGCTGTCATTGCAAAGGGCCTGCCATCAAGCCTTTCCGCAGGTTTACGAGGGATTATTTCACTTCTTCCTGGCCTTCCCCCGTGCTTCCACCAAACCAACTCTTTAACATCAGTCACTTTTGAGGGAAAGAAAGGGGCCTTTTTCGAGAGGGAAAATGAAAATAAAGGGCAATTGCCCTGACTCCCATAACCCAACTGCATCCCAGCTGGACCGGTATGCGGAAGGCTCTTTAGCTCAGCCACTCTTCCTTCAAAGACGGATAGCTTGTGGTGCACTTGGTGTTAAGGAATGAATGGCTCCCCGTGTTTGCAGTCCCAGGGAGAGCCAGGGGAGCTGGGATGGATACAAGGACTTTATCTTCATAAAGTGGATACAATGCTACTTCTAGCAGCAGCATTCTGTAACCAGCACCCCTCTCCCACCTCCTTCCCCTGCACACTAATGCCCTTTTCCCAAAGATGGTAAAGTAGGAGGGGGGGAGGGGGGAGCAGATGAGGGAGTACAAGGCAGGCAGAAGCAGGATTCTTACACTGACTTATTTCCTTCTAAGACATAAGCAAAAAAAAAAAAAAAAGGAATTAATTATTATAGCAAGAGCTTCTAGGTCTTACTTAAAGATACAACTTAAATAAATTAGCACACTCCTCTGGCTACATTATGTTGACCAAACTGGATTATTTTTTATTCATGCATCATCTGTCATCTTTGAGCCCTAAATATTGACATGGTCTTGGCTTCTGTTATTTCTAAAGGAAGGGGGGAAAATATCTGCAGAGAAAATTTTCTCCTAAACTGGCTGCCACCTGTTTTCCTTCTTTTGCGTTCCCTACACTTCAGTGTTCTATAATTACAAACAAAGCTTTTATAGCCTTTGTATCTTCAGGGGTAGAAAACCCGGCTGATAAATGCTAAAATATTATAGCATATTTTGGAATCTCATGGTTCTGTTCACTTATTTCTTGGTGCACAGATATGCTATAAGGTTGGGTATATCTGAAGTTTTTTCCCCAAATAAATGGGATATTACAGTCCAAAAATTATTTAGAAAGAACAAATTTAATTTCAATAATTAAGGTTACCGTGTGTTTCAGATGATACAGCTAATTTTTCAGGCATCAGTCCCCGACTGATTGTGTAGAAGTGAAATCCTTTATGACCTTTATTGGAAATGCAGAATGAAAAATAAAGATTTGTTAAATGACTGATATTTCAAGGTAATTTGTTGCTACAACACAGCCTACCAATTCTGACTAATATAAGCTATGAGTCAAAAGATGGAGCAAATCTGCATGAAAGGGTGTTCAGCTTGAGCTTTGTCAAGAAAGGTTGTGACTTGGAAAGAAAGAAAAGCATTCTAGGCTAGGATATGCAACTTGAGGAAAAGCAGAGATGTGAGGGCCACGTGAGTAAAAGAGGAGAACAGTAAATGTAAAGAAAATATTAGAAAACATTGGGAAATATGGCTGGTCATATAGTATAGGACCAGACCTTATAGAGCTTTTGAAACCCAGTCATTACATAAGACACTTTAAGTGCAAGTAACAAACTGGTTTAAGCTACCTTAAGCCAAACAGAAGAAATTATTAAAATGATATGGAGGGGTTTAAAAGAACCCCAATTCTGGGATCCAACTCGGGAATGCCTCTAAGGCTCAGAAGAAGCTGAGAACCAGACCCGGTAAAGCTGGTAGAAGTAATGTCTGTAAATACCTCACTTCTCCTTCTTTTGACATGTCTTTTTCATCTCTCTCTCCCTCTCTCTCTCTCTCTCTCTCTCTGCAGATTGGCTTTCTCAGCTTCTGTTTACATACAGTGTGTTCCCCCAAAATGTATACAAATTTTAACAGCTGATAGCTCAATTTTGAAAATAAAATGTACTTGAATAAACACCACCTTTATAATTATTCAAAGTGTGTATACCTTTTTGGGGACATCCTATATTATAATTCCTGATACAGACTGGTCATTTCTAGATTCCTATATCATATCCCAGGAGAGATGACCTTTGGATGCCATACAGGTCAGATGTCCCAGACTGACCCACTCAGGTACAGGCCAGGAGAGAGGATCACACATACACACAGGGATGCAGGGAGCTCACTTGGAATCAACGGTCTCCCAGAAGGGAGATTATCCTGTGGGCTGGACTGGCCCCCAGAAATTGCCCGTTATAGAGAGTACAATCCTGATTGTTTCTTGTTTGATATTACAGAGCTTGAATATTGTGTGAACAATCTATTTCCTATTCAGTTGAAGGCAGACAGAATATGAAAAAAGAATATTTGTTAATGAAGCCAATCAAGTCATTTCCTCAAATTTTAAAGATAAACACACATAAACCTCATAACATTAGTAAATGAAACATTAATGCCTTCTGTCTGGTCAATAATGGGAATTTCCCCGATCTTTAAGCATTTAAGTCAGAAGAGTTTTCTGCTTAACTTTTCAAGCTATGAATAATGTATTTTCTCATTCAGAATTTATACCCTC
This sequence comes from Miniopterus natalensis, assembly GCF_054644295.1. Taxonomy (NCBI): domain Eukaryota; kingdom Metazoa; phylum Chordata; class Mammalia; order Chiroptera; family Miniopteridae; genus Miniopterus; species Miniopterus natalensis. Next base: position 57,235,816 of record NC_142087.1, read on the forward strand.
TTTTGATTCAATCCTGCAAGAAATGATAGTTTGATGAGGTTGAGAGGACCCCAGCCTGATAGTTGTAAAACCTGTTCTGAAACTGTAATTCCGCCTATCTCGGTTTGGAGTCCTTGAGCAAAGGATTTAGGCAGTCTGAACCTTTGTTTCCTCATATACATATATAGATTTTTTTAAAGTATTTAATAAACAGGGTTATGACCAACACAAGAAATCATCATTTGGTTCAGGCTGGACACCAAAGACAAAGGGTTGACACATGTATGTCTCCTCAAATCTCATGTCATCCTGTGCAAAGCAATGTGGTTGGCTGAGTACCACTGGTTCCACCATGAGGCTGGGCTCCAAGAGAAGGGCCTTGGGCTGTGCAGCTGCATCCCTTCCTGGGGTGCTGTGCATTGCAGAGGATGGGGACATATGGTCTGAATGTGGACACCAGCGTCCGAACTTGGGTGCAGCTGTTCTGGGGTTGCTCAGTGACAGCAGCCCCGCACAAAGCTCCCTTGTGGGGAATTGATCTTTTTGTGAAGCCAACCCTTAATTATTTACTGATCTGAACAATTTTCCTATTCCAGGGTAGTGTCTGTCATTACCTATCAGCAAATAGAAGGGCACCCATGATCTAAGTAGTCCTTGCTGCCATCAATTAACAGTAAGGTTAGCACTCATGTTTTTAAATAAATACATGTTCTCCCGTAAGAACCAAAGCTGCATTAGTGTAAGTGATGGCTCCACTCGGTCCAACTTCCACTGACATTTCTTATTACGTGGTCATAGCAACATTAGTGTCTCCCATTGAACTCTGAAACCCTGAGGTGACCGTCAATTGCCTTTTTCCCTTTTGTATTTCCTGAACCTCTCACAGTGCCTAGATCAGAACAGAGACGCTCGATAAATATTTATTGGACAAAGAAGACACAAAATATTTCCGTGTAAAACAAACACTCTGAAGAAAGAAATGAAGAGAAGCAAAGCTTTGAAAAACAGGCCTGCAGAAGAGCAGCTGGAGACTTTAATCCAGTTCCGGGTGGCTGTCCACCTGCCCCGGGCAGTGTTTTTTTGTAAAAAGATCAGTAAGGATCTTTAATATGACGATGGGCCCTTTCTCTCTAGCCCAGAAGCTTTTGTTCTTTTTAGCTAACACCTATCATCAGAGGGGATGTGATTCTTTGGATTTATTGTATTTGATAGTCACTCAGCTCTTTACTCTGTAGATTTATGTCTTTCACCACATTTGGGAAAATTTCAGCTGTTATTTCTTTGGATAAGTTTTCAATCCCACTCTCTTCCTTCTTTGGAGGACTCTACAGATACAATGGTTAGTGCAGGTCCCTGAGACTTTTTTCCCCCCAGCCCATTTTCTCTCTATTATTGAGAAAAGGGAAATTCTATTGATCTGTCTTCAAATTCACTGATTCTCCCATTTTGACTCTCTCATCATTGATGTTTCTATCTCTCTCTCTCCCTCTCCTTTCCTCTCTCTGAAATCAATAAAGATATATTTAAAAAAAAAAAAGAAAAAGAAAAAGAAACATCAATAAGTCATTGATCGGTTGCCTCCTACACACCCCCAACTGGAGATCGAGCCCACAACCCAGGCATGGGCCCTGACCAGGAATTGAACCACGATCTCCTAGATCACAGATCGATGCTCAACCTCTGAGCCACGCTGGCCGGGCTAGATTTCTTGACTTTACTCTTTATTTTGAAGGACAAATCTACCACAAAATGTTAGTGCCAGTACTTTGGTCTATTCAGTAAGGGTGGAGAAATAGTCAAGATCCTAGTTTTGAGTGTTGCCATATGCTGTAAAAGCATATAAAATGCACACAGTTATATGGAAAGCGAGCATTCCATGTTCCTAGTATATATTTACCTTTGTTATTAGATGTTTTACCAGAGCGTGTGATATTTTCAGTAGCCTCTGTAATTTTGTTAAATTAGTGATGAGTGGCTCCTACCTGGCATATCTGATTTTCCCACTTAGGTGTGAAGATTGCACTTGAAATAGTAAATAACACCCTTAAAATATACCTGAACATATGGTTTTGGGCGGAGGGTTGTTTGTTTTAGGTCTTAATGGTATCATTAGAAAAAACACTTCATATTAACCTTTCTTGAATGACACGTAAGAAAAGCAATTTGAACAAACAATTTGCTCGAGAAGAACCATAGGTAGGCATGTAAATTAGTGAAAATTTTAAAGATCTTTGGTAAAATTCTTATGATTTTTTTAAAGTGAATTTGTTAATTATTGGCAAACATAATAACTAAGCTTCAGTTGAAAAGGGTACGGGACTATCATAAAAGGTGAAAAACAAATTGAGTTCAGACGACTTGAAGATGAAAAGAAACTGGTTTATAGGTAAAGTTCTTCATTTCCTAAAGCACGCAAGGGTGAAAAAAATATTCACATAAAAGAGTTTAAAGATTAAATTGTCTTAAATTGCCTTTCCTTTCTTTAGAAAAATAGACACAATATGGCCCTTTGTAGCAACAGATCTCTTCTGTAATTGAAATGATAAATAAATGGAGCCGGGCAAAACCCGAGGTGGTGTGGAGTTTGAGCTGGGAGTATTGCATTTACGCTTTCCAAGTTTCCCTCCTTAACTTGTGACTCTGGGGCTGAAATAATGATCTCTTTTTTCCCCTTTAAAATAAATCTTTCCCTGCTTCTCACTACCAGGGGAATATTATGAAAACATTCAGAACTAACATTACAGAACTAACATAGCTAAAAACCGTGCATCAGCATTGTGAAAAGGCCTATAATCCCAGAGAGAGGAAAACTCCAAACATTATCAGCCGTGCAGGGCTCTTTACTGTTGATTCTGAGAAACAGTAAGTTTGGGGTTCTTGCTGCTCATTTAGTAAAAATAAACTTTTTTAAAAAAGAAGAAGAAATAAAGAAAAAAGAAGATAGAAAACCCTTCCCATGTTACCCTTCACCGTGGTACTCCATGACCAAGTAGCTTGCCCCATGCTCACAGGATGAGAGCTGACAGCAGGCAGGACAGAAGACAGCTTGGAAAGAAGGAGGGACAGAACAGGACCTTCCGGCCCCTGGGGTGTTGCCTCCTACTCCACGCTGCTTTGCTCATCCAGAAAAGAACACAGATGTCAGTTGTATTCTGCTGTACCTTCTCAGTTGATGTGGAATTGAGCAGCTCAGGTTAAAAAAAAGATGTCCTCAGAACAATTATGACTCCCCTACCAGACACACAGAAAATTAACCCAAAGGCTACCATCTCACCATGAGCCCTCTGGTTCCTTTTAGCATTTAGTTACTTTCAGGATAGTTTTACTGCGCAGAGCTTTATCACAGCATGCACAACTGTGTCTGTGTATCTATGTGTAAGACGAGGGGTAACTTTTTGTTTCACTGTCTCACCACTTGATTATGAACTCCTTGAGAGCAACCCTGAGTCCCTAAGAACTTGCAAAATACCTGGCACAAAGTGAGCATTCAAAAGTAAAATAATTATTATTTATTGAGCAACTACTAACTCCCAAAAGTTGAGCTAAGTAATTTTCCATGGCTAGCAAACAGAGGTTTAAAGGAAGGAAGGAACTTGTCCAGGGTCTCCAGCTACTAGGGTCAAGTTAGACCCAGGTGCTGGGCTCCTGACAAGCAATAACACCTCACACATTTATCGAATGAAAATAGGAAGCTCTTTTACTTTCCTCCCGTTGTGACAACTGTGACTGCAGATAGCTGATATTTTAAATATAGAAAGCTGAAAAATCTGTCTTTTCACTGTTATCGAAACATGATTTAGCACTCACGTCCTAAAAAAGCAAATGTCCTTAGAACACTGAATTTGCTTTAGAAACGTTTCCTAATGTAATCCAGGGCAATTACATTATGGATGGCACAGGCACATAAAGGACATACAGCCTGAAGAATAAAACCATTTCCCTATACATTAATGGACCATAAAATACTACTCAGGGGCCTCACTTTTCAAGTTACACAGCAGGAACATCTAATATACATATATGCACACACACACACACACACACCACACCAAGAGACGAGAAGCTACTTCTCTATTTCTCTGCCGGCTCCACTATAAAATGGGTTGTTGTAACAATTACAAGATAAGGCATAAAAAGTACTTCAAATGCAGTCTGCACCCTCTCGGTGGTTTCACAGACCATCACAGCAGGAGGGAGCATTCCCTCTGAGGGTCAAGTAGGCACCCAGTGAGCTGAATTCCCAGAGGAGAGCTCTCAGGGACCATCACCCCACCTAGGAAACATCACCGGATGGCTCCAAGGGCATCAGGCCCACATTGGTGTGCCCCTCAGCACCAGAAGTCCAGGTCATCTATCACCACCTGAATTCTTATTCCCATTTGGCCACACTGGCCCAGCCTGACTCAGTTCCATCTTTGTCTCTGAATCCTTTCCCTGGGCCTTCTGGAACTATCTTTTGCAACCAGGCAATAACTTCAGGCTCATTTCTGAAAGCTGTTGTTTCATTTTTCCTCTTAACACACCATCTATTCAAGGTCAGGAGGTAGATTAGACAATTGCCCAATCCTCACTGCTGCTTCCAACCATTCTCCTTCATTGCCCTTCAAATGAAGGGCAACTTATGCACTGGGCACAGCACCTAGGACCTGGGTTGCTTTTAGGGGTCTAGGAACATATTTTGATTTCTTTTAAAATCAGAAGAAAAAAATAAATATGATCCAATCCAAATTATATTCATCTTTTACTAATGCAGACGTAAAATATAGTTTTTAGTATTTTTTCTTTTTAATGAAGGAAGGAGCTAATATACCTAGGGTCTAGGAAAAACATAATGTGGCCCTACTTTAAAACCCTGCTCTTGCCTGGCCAGGCATAGCTCAGCAGCTGAGCATCGACCTAAGATCCAGGAGGTCGCGGTTCCATTCCTGGTCAGGGCACATGCCTGGGTCTCGGGCTCCATCCCCAGTCAAGGGCATGCAGGAGGTGGCAGAGCAATGATGACTCTCTCATCATTGATGTTTCTATCTCTCTCCCTCTCCCTCTCCCTTCCTCTCTCTAAAATCAATAAAGATATATTAAAAAAAAAAAAAAGTTAAAATCCTGCTCTTTCCCAGCTCCTGCCGTCAGGGTCCATTACCTCTACTCCCCTAATGGCCCATCTAAGGACCAGGTTTCCACCTTTATTTATTTAAAACCTGATCCTGTCCACTACTTTCCTCTCCACCCAGACTCTAATATCCAGGGTTGACCCAACTGTATACTGAGACATTAATACAACAGGCCACCCTTCTAGATCAGCCTCCCCACTGGGCGGGAGAAGGTAGGAGTGTGTTTGGGTGGCTGCAGGGGTGAAAAGCGAGGAAAGAATCAGAGCTACGAGCTGGACAACTGGAAGTCCAGGACGTCTCGGGCACTGGGGAGGGGCGGGCAGCCCCAGTGGGAAACGCTGAGGAAGGCAGAGAAAGGGACAGCAACCGAGGCTGCGGGCGGCAGAGCCTCCCACCCGCCCCGGGGGATGCGCCCCAGAGCCGCAGCGCAGGTGGAAACCACGGAGGGGCCTGAGCCCGACGCAAGCTGTTTCCCCTATAGGCACGCAGCTGGGATACAGTTTAACTTATAAGCTAGCACAGTACGCTACCAACGCCCATAACTAATAACAAAACAGAACCATTATAACCACAGGCCGTAAGGAGAGGGCTGGGCCGCGTCTCCGGCGCACAAAGTATCTAATTGTACCTTAAAGGAAGCACCTGGCGGCTTCTCGTGGGCACCTGCGAATGACCAGCATCACTGCTCTGGCTTCGGGGACGCTCTTCAGTAAAATCGCGGGGTGCCTGAGCACGAGCGCTGAGACACCGCAGCCTCGGCCCCACACCCAGGCCGGCCAGGCCGTGGCCCGGCGCGGGGCGCGGGGCGCGGGGCGCGGGGCGTGGGGCGCGGGCAGCGTGGCCACGCCACGCAGGGAAACGCCCCGAGAGCCCGGGGTCGCGAGATTTCGCCGCTGCCCAGAAGGCCCGCGGTTGGAAACGGACGGGTTGTGTATTTCTTTGGGTCACGGTGAACCGCAGGGACCTGAACCGGGCAGGCGAGGCCCTCCCTAGGCGCTGGCCCCGGAGCGCCCCGCGCAGCCCGAAAGCCCGAGGCGCGCCAGTGCGTCCCGTAGGACACGCGATGCTCATCCCAGGGGAGAGAGAGGGAAAAACCCCGGATCCTGTTTCCCCCGAAGCTTCGTGAGTCCTTGAAGCGCAAAGCAGAGGGCAGGGCGCAGCGCGCGCCGGGCTCCGCGCGGCCACGGGCAGCCTCCTTAGGCCCACCGCGCGGAAGGCCGCCTCTGCAAAGCGCGGAGGCCCGGTAGCCGCCCACCCGGCGGAGGTGCGTGTTTTAACCTGGGCTGGGCCCTGGACTGCCCGGTGCAGGAGGACGATTGCCTGGGGTCAGGGAATGAATGACCCTGTGCCCGGGCAGCTCCCTCTCCCCTGCCCCCCTTTGCCTCTTTGTGAACCAGCTTCCTAACGGCGGCCCTGCCTCTGCGCCGGTGTAATCTCTGATCGATGGGGTGTGGGGAGGGAAGGAAAAAGACTGAAGGGAATTTATGAACCCACCCTAAGATTCAAACCTCGCCAGGGGCCTGCCAGTCTCCTTAAGCATAGACGGGGGCAAGGCAGAGATCAGCACCGCGTGGGGCTGTTTCACTCCCTCCCCCCTTCTCGAAATGTATTTGCTCACTTAATCGGCTGAACTTCCAAAAGGGAGCCTTACCGTTCCTTCTCGCATAAGGCAACACAGAAATGGAGAGTCTTCCTTTTTTTCTCTCTCTCTTTTAATCACCGCTCTTCCCTGGGATCACTAGCAAAACTGAACTTATTGCTTCACTTTTTATTTTTATTTTTAATATATCTTTATTGATTTCAGGGAGAGAGAGAGAGAGAGAAACATCAATGATGAGAGAGTCATTGATAGGCTGCAACCTGGGCATGTGCCCTGACCGGGAATCGAACCCTCATCTCCTGGATCCTAGGTTGACGCTCAGCTGCTCATCCACGCCCGGCTGGGCTATTGCTTCACTTTGTAAAAAATTTTTGTCTAAGTTGCTCCCAGTGGGATGTCCTAAGGTTATTTACTTTACTATTTGTCTCAGTATTTAAAAAATTAACATATTAATAAAAACAGGGATTTTGGAAATGCTCACTGTCACTTACCTGGAGGCAATACTCAAAAGCTAATCAATTTAACATAGATGTACATACGTAATTACACACACACACACACATTACTGCCAATATCTGTCTGGCTCTGTTCTAGGACCTTCTGTGATTATAAAAAATAAAGGTCATATTCCATGCTAATCAATGAGGGGTGAAAAGGCAAAGAAAGCAGCTAAATAAATAAGTACCAATGGGCAAAACCATGTCTCTTACACATTCTAGGTGTTCCACACATGTATTGAATAAATAAAGCTTGTATTTTCTATATAGTAATACCTGTAAATACATTATGCCATTTCATAATTCTGGTCACCTTACCCATATAACATGCAAATCATCTCATCCCAAGGAAATAAAAAAGGGTGAGGTCTTTTTCCGTTCGAGGTGAGATCATTTGTGAAGCTAAGGGGAAAAAATCAATAAACCACAGAAAGATTCTAAGTCATGGCTGAACTATTTAAATCAGTATAAGAAAAATGTGCATTTTGAAAGGATGCCTTTTACAGAGAAGGGGAATCCATAGCTTCTGTGCATTGCACTGAAAAACACTTTCAGTAACCCCTGAAGTCATCTGGAAATGCAAATACTGAAATGCATGTCATCAAATGTGCCTATGATACTGTTACAGAATAGTAAGAAGCCAGGAAGATTCCAGGACAAGCGGAATAGGGAAACTGAGACAGATAGTTAAACAGCAGTTTGCAGCCACCGTGTAAGTCCTATCTTCCCTAAACCAAAAACACAAGTAAACGGCTTGCATTTCTCCTCCCCATCCAGAGGGTAAATATCTTAAATCACCCCACTCAGGGAGACAGACAACAGAAATCCAATTAGGTGCCATTTGCCAACCACACCCAAGGACAGACTAAATAAGAGAATAAATCTCATTTTGGTACATCAGCATAAAGCTGATGAATATTCTATTGACCCTCCCCTAAGAGCTCCCCTAAATGCCCAGCCTTTAAAACCCCTGAAAAGGAAGGTCCCCTGCGCTCTCCCTCCAGGGAGCATGCCATTCCCTGACCCTCTCCTTCCCCCACAGGCACGAATCTCCTAAACTCCAAGGGACCCCATGAGACTTGCAACCGGGGGAGCAATGGGCAGCAGCAGCTCGTCTGGGGCTAACCCCTTGAACCTGTCCCCAAGGCCCCCTTTTCTCTGACTTCCCAGTGAGACAGGGCAGCTCAGCCTAGGCTCTCCTGCGGCCTCCCCTATGCCCTTCCTTGTTTCACTGTCTCAAGTGTGTTTTTGCTGCAGTTAATAAATTCTTGCTTTCTTTTCTACACTTTGTCTCTAGATTGAAATCTTTCCTTCAAGAAGACAAGAACCAAGGTCCCGTCGTCTAGCCGGAAACAATCCTAAAGGACTCTATTCATCAAGTGCCACAAGAGACAAAAGAGCATTTGTATAATTTTACCTTCAGAATTTTTCCTTCTCTTTGTTTATATGATTTTAAATTGTTTTAGTTTAATTATAGTTCAATCCAATAAGAAGGTTTTTTTTAATTTTTATTAGAGAATTATTATTCTTTGTATGCAGGGAGAAGACAGCAGAGGGTCCCAATAGCAATACGTTCAAGCAGTAGATGCAAAAACTGCAGGATGAGACTTAGGCTATGGAAGGGAAAAGAAAAGCAAATCGATTTGACATTGGAACTAAGGTTGACAGTAAATAATAATTTCACTGAACCTACGAGTTGATGATTAAATTCTAGATTTCACTCCAATTTCAGGGCTGTTTGGAGGTACTTGGAATCTATGATTGATTGGTTCTTGTCAAAGACAAAACAAAACAAAGAAGACAATTACTTTTATTCAGGATATAGCTGTAGGGAAAACACTCCAGATCCAAAGATGAGCGTTTCTCAGCAGGATGGTTTCATCTTAGACTTTTATAGGGAGAAGTAGACAGGTTACAGGTGGAGAGATTTTATAATTGGGAGTGGGGAGAGTCTCAGTAAGTCACCAAGCAGGAAATATTTCTCTCTGCGTCTAGCTAATTTGGGGAAGACAAACAGTTTAGTTAATTATTTATGAGACAGAGAATAGAAATTTGGAGAGTCTGTGTCTGATCTTGTCAATAAATAAGAAGAGGTTCATTAGCAAGTTTTATCTAAGGTGACGGGGGGGGGGGGGGGGGAGGAGAAGGTTCCTTGTAGTAAACCATGTTTCCAGATCACAAAGAGTAGGGGTTTCTTACCATCTATATTTTCCAAGAACACAGGGCTCAGATAAAGTTCAACACTGTCATTCTCAATCTGGTTGTTAACTAGAACCAAACTGTCTCACCTCTTGAGAGTTTACTCACTAGGAAACCTGGCTTATTCATGCACTTGTTCATGTATTAACGTATCATCCATTAAGGCCTTCCCATTCCTGTAATTTTCAGAAAAAGGTAAAATGATAACTCACACAGGTATAAAAAACACATAATAATAACTTTATTCTACTCCTTAATCAAAGAGGAAATCAGGCCGACTTCATAACCAGTTCAAAAGAAAATTCAAACATCATCTCTCATACTTTTGGATTAGAAACATTGACATGAGTGTGCAAATTAAGGTAAAACTGGTTTTTGCAAAGATGGTGGAGTGAAGTCAATTTTGATTTGTCTATAAGAATTATTTTGCACTGTGGATGAAAAGGGGTCACAGGTTAACCTGACAAGCTCAGGGAAGGCTTTGAAATCTCAGAGACCTAAAGTAACCACAAAGGATGGTCCGAAATTAAAACTTTCTAACTAAAAGCAGTTTATGGCAGGTAGTCAAGTCCTAGGCCAGCATCTTCCCTGACAGATCTTTACCTTAACTGAGCCTGTCTATCGTCTTTTTGCATTTATGAAAACATCCAACCCCTCAAAGCACAGGCATTGCTTTGCGGAGACCACAAATCCCCTCACTGTTATTGAGTTCACTGTTGCCTGTTAACTGTCCTGTACCCACCTATGTAAAAGATGTGTCTATCATTTTACTTTTCACCCAATCCCAGAGGTTTCCCGCTCTGCTTTCTCCCACCTCTCTAATCTATCACCCATGGGTTTCATGTAACTCACGTCTCCCCCTTTGATTGTAACATATAAAATAAGGTACAAAACTGCCGTTCTCCAGAGCAATATCTTAATCTGTTGAGATTTTGCTTCCCAGAAACTGTTGACAGCTTGGCTCAAATAAACTCACAAAAATTCTCTGTGGGTTTGAATATTTCTTAGGTTGACAGCATTGCTGTTAGTTGCCTACAATTTGCAAAGTGGTAAAGTAGCGCAAAGAGTAGGAAAGACTACAATCATATAATCTGGAGGAATGTCAATGGAAAGTGCACAGTTCTTTCCTTTTTCTATGCCTTGCCTTTAACGGTGAAGTCTGCAGGGTTGGCTTCACCTTCCTCTCTAACCCCCTTTCATAGTCTTTCCTGTCCATCATAGGTTGAACTGTGTTCCCTTAAAATTCTTATGTTAAAGAATGAGACCTTCTTTGGAAATAGGGTCATTGCAGATGCAATTAGTTAAGATGAGCTCATAGTGAAGTAAGGTGAGCCCTAATTCAGTATGACTGATGCCTTTACAAAAGAGAAAATTTTCGGCACTGACATGCACACAGGAGGAAGGCCATGGGAAGATGAAAGCAGAAATCAGGGTGATGTTTCTGTAAACTAAAGAACCCAAAAGATTGCCATCCAACCAGCAGAAGCCAGAGGAGAGACATGGACTGGATTCTCCCTCAGAGCCCCCAGAAGAAGCCAACCCTGCAGACACCTTGATCTTGGACTTCTAGCCTCCAGATGCATGAGATTAAATTTCTATTTTTTATGTCACCCAGTTTATGGTACTTTGTTACAGCAGCCCTGGCAAGCTAACACCCTCCCTTCCTACTGTGCTCCGTGCTTCTTTCGATTCATCCACTTTTGAGAAAAGCCAGGCTGTTTCCTCTCCTGTAACATTTTTCTTCCTTCCCACCCACGTCTACTCATCTTTCAGATCTCTGTGTCATCCCTTCTTCCTCTGCAAAGCCTTCCTTATCTCATCTGCACCCCACAAAAATACAAAGAACCAGTCTGACACACTCCCATGAACACTATGTTACTTTTCATACTATCATAACTAATTATAGTCAATTCTGGTTATTTATGTAGTTCTGTTCTATAAAGTAGCCATGAAGGATGACTTAGTGAATCCTGAGCCATTGCTCTTAGGTGACAATATACGGTTAAGTTCCTGTGAGCCTCTCGTCCCAACATTTCCATCCATCGATACATAATCTAGTTTTATGTGTGTTCTGTTAAAGACACCTATTGAATACGTATTGTGGATTCACTAACATTGACTTCATGGCCACCTGCTCTGTAACTCAGCCCGGAATGAAGCTTACCTGACACATGTGTTTTCTTTGTAAGGCACATCACAACCTTCTTACACTTAGGAACACTAGACGGCACTTCAGCACTACACTGGGGGGCCGTTTTGAACAGTGAAGTCACCGGTAACTAGGCAATCTGTTTGATGCAAAACAACGTGGTACTAAATAGATTGCCAAGAGGACACTTGTTTACAGTATGAGAGCTGAAACAAGGAGAGCGTTGCCTTGTCCAACCTCAGGGGGGAATGTGCACATTAAATGACTCAAATTTTTTCCCTACTCTGCACATGTCTGCAAATGACCACAAAAGTGTTGTATTAATTTGGGGGTTGCAGATAAATTTTAGTAAGAATAGGTAAATTTGTAAATATGGAATCCTTGAATAATGAAGAATGTTGTATTATTTCAGTTTTATGTCTTCCCTGAGACTGTAACTCAGAGAGAGCAGAGACTATACCTACCTATGTCTATTTTCTCTGCAGTGCTATGCCTGGCCCATAGCATAGCAGATGTTCAATAAATATTTGTTAAAAGAATGAATGAATGACAGGTGCAATAACAAATCTTCATGCGATTGTTCTGTGTAAATTACAAAGATGAATTCATTTTGGCTCTAGGCTACTTATTGGAGATAACAAGTGTACATACACATGCATGCCAGTAAGTACAGGGATTTCAAAAATATCTAAGAGGTTGGAAAATTTGTGCCTGAAGATCAAAGAGGGCTAGATGTAATGAAGCTGGTCTTGAAGTAAGTGGGATAATGATGAAAGATCGGACTTTGTAAGGAGGAGACGTAGCATAATCAACAGGTATGTGAGGAAATGTGAGTTGCACAGAAGGCTGCAGTTGGCTAGAGCTTAATCAGAGGATGCACCTTGAGAAGCAGTGGAAAACAACATACCACAGGTTGAAGTAAGGATCTGGAAGGTAAAGCAGTCTCAGGTAGGAGACCTGATTTTTGTGCCATCAGATGTGATGAGCCATTGAGCAGAGGAATCACAAACTGATATAGTAAAATGTAGGCATGACAGAAAGAATGGAATGGACTCTTACCTGGGCTTATTAGAAATCCTATTAGAAAGAAAGGTTTTGTTCTTTTTAAGATGTCTTGAGTCAACCTTCCATTGCTTAGAGGTGGCCTTCAAGAAATGCAAAGAGATTTGGGAAAGGAATGGAGCAGCCAAAGCAGAACTTAGCTTCCTAGGAAGCCCTAACCATAAATTTAATCAGGTGCCTATTAGCATCACAGAGGCCTATCTTCTCCTGGCACCCTGTACTCTAGTTCCAACTCTATAATTATCACATGACTTTGGCAATTTAATCTCTACAAGACAATTTCTGTGTCTCTAAGTGGAGAGCGATGGATGGTGCAGATTAGTACCACTCATTAGAAATGAAGACTCTCAGCCCCACTGCCCATGTCTATTGAATCAAAATCTGAATTGATTCATAGGCACTGGTCTAGAGAAGCTTCTTCTTCTTTTTTGAGGACAAATACAGTTGATTTTCATTATACATGATTCTATATTTGCTAATTTGCCTGCTCACTGAAAGTTATTTGTAACCCCAAAGTCAATACTCACAGCCACTACGAACATACACAGAGCAGTGAAAAACTTGAGCCCCTGGATGTGCGTGTTCCCAGCTGAGGTTCAAGCAGGGCCCTCTGCTCAGCCTTCCTGTCTCCGTTCTCATATGGCAGACAAGTGCCTTTTTTTGCAGTCTATTTAGTGCCATGTTGTGGTTTGTTTCTTTGTTTTTTGCAATTTTTGTGTGTTTTTTATTTTATTTTTTTAATGGCCATTTCACTGCTTAAAATGGCCCCCCAGTGCAGTGCTGAACTCATACCTGGTTTTCCTGGGTGCAAGAAGAATGTGACGTGCCCCTTGCAGAAATTACACGAGAGATCAGCTTTATTCATGAGCTATGCTACTATTGGCCATACGTTTAGTGTTAACAAATCAGCACTATATGTTAAATAATGTATCTATGGATAGAAACATACATAAAGAAGGTGCATGTTCATTGTTTGATAAATGTCATGACCAGAGGCTCTCAGGAACATAACCCCTTATTTCCACTAAGAACAGTATTTCAATATTTATTCGGTGCATGGTGACCATATACAGTCTAACTACCATGAGTAACAAGAACCAACTGTACCACTTATTGGTGAAGGTAATGGCAAGATCTGTGTATAGAATAAGAAACAGGATATTCAGAACCGATATCTTCAAACAAACATTGAAAGGCAAATACAAAATAACAATTTCACGAAACAACTAAAACTTAGCTCCAATTCTAAATAGGGCAAGAGAGACAGAAGATGCAAGCCACTCCAGACTGGGAGGCGGCATGGTTTTTTTTTGTTGTTGTTGTTTTTTAAAATCCTCTCCCAAGGATATTTTTTCCATTGCTTTTCAGAGATAGTGGGAGGGAGAGAGAGAAATATCCATGTGAGAGAGACACATCGATTGGTTGCCTCCTGCATGAGCCCCTACCGGGGCCGGGAATCAAACCTGCAACCAAGGTAGGTCCTCTTGGCTGGAACTGAACCAGAGACCCCTCAGTCCATGGGCCGTGGCTCTAACCACTGAGCAAAACCAGCTAGGGCGGTGGTAAGTGGCAGTTTTAATAAGCAAGAGAACTTCCCTGCAAATCTTAGTGGCTGAAAGATAAGTAGATCTGTACACCCATCTGTCAGAATCTTCACCGTCTATACAGAGGCCTTAACTCTGTTCATGCATGTACAGTATGCCATCCAGATGGTCTCAATAATACTTTACTCTCTCAAGGTTCATCCTTTAAACTGGCTCCAACTGTAGAAATGGTGAATAAAATGTATATTCCAAGGACAGGGGAACCGTGAGGAGACTCCAGTTTCCTGGGTCCCCCTCTCCAGTCAACTGGTAATAACGTCCTCTCAATGACCTCTTCCAATAGTCTTTAAGACTAAAAATGAGACAAAGTTTCAACCTGGCACCTTAATCAGACTTGATTTCTCTGAAAAGATAGAAGCCCCAGTGTTTCTCACTTTTTCTCTTTGAGTCGTTCTTCCCTCATAAAATCCCCCCTCCAGCCTGACAAGGATCCCCCCCTTTTCTGGAAAGATTATTAACTTTCAGAACTCTTACACTAACGCGCAGCTCAAATCCAAGCCAACTCTCTCAACTAAACAATTCTCCTTCACCCCCTTCTCTCTCATTGCAGGGTTTCTTTTAGTGTTTACATAAACTTTTTGTTTCATTTCTCATTAAAACATAAATGTCTACACCACAGTGAGGGGCTTTCCTTCCTTTTAGGGTCCCTGTCATTTTTCTCCCTGTGCTTCTGCATAATCTGGGTAGGTGGCAACGTGACTTAGAATGACTTCAGGAACCACGAGGAATTAACTGTGTCGCTAATTATTGTCTATGGACTCAGGCTCTGATTCTCCTCTTGCTTCTGTCTCAGAGAAGCAAGTCTGAGTGTCGGGTCAATAACCTTCCTGTGATTAAATATTCATGCACAAACACAAATGCGCACAGGAAGGCAATAAGAATTGCCAAAAATAACAGCAGCATCTCTGTCCTGCGGGGCATGTAGAAGCGCGAGCAAAGAATGAACACAGGGCAGAACTGCAGCTCGAACATAATGTGGGCTGAAGATGCACCCGTTGCAATGGGTTTTCTAACAACTGTGAGTTCTCAGAAATGTATAAAGTTATTATTGTAACCCACCCAACCATCTTTTAACATTGTTTCTGTAAATTATGCCATCAGACCCTGTGTCTTGATTATTGGCTTTTGAGCAGCAGGCAGACGACCCTGGGTTCGGTATCATTATCACCTCCTAATGTAGCTACTGATAAACAGCCTGTTTGCTTAATGGATTGTAGGAGCAAACCTCAAAGGAAGCGGACTCCAGCCTTCAGGCATTTTGGCTCCAGGAAATCTGCTCACCTCCAAGAAAAGTCAGACCATCTCCTGACCAGCTCCAAGACGGTTACTGTCGACTTGCACACAACACCCCCAAGGAGAGCCCACAATCCCTTCCGGTTTCCTTTGTTCTGCCCTCCCCTTCTCTGCTCATAAAAACCCCTGCCTGCACTGAGATGTTAAGATGCTCTTTGTGACGAGAGTCCCCCCATCTTCTGAAGCTGCCAGTTCTTGAATAAACCTGCTTTCTTTCCATCAGACCCTGTGTCTTGATTATTGGCTTTTGAGCAGCAGGCAGACGACCCTGGGTTCGGTATCATTATCACCTCCTAATGTTTACAAAACAAATGAAATAAAGCTCTTTGGGCCTATGTTCTTACAGGACAGATTGCATGAGAGCATAGAAAACACACACTGAGGGATGCTGGGGTGGTAGCACACGCAGATGGGGTTACCATTTTCTCCCTGGTGAGATTGGAGAAACCCATGTCTAAAACAACACTTGGTATATATAGTTCAGGGCATATTTTAAGCACCCAGTAAACACTTGTTAAATAAATGGATGACTTGCAAAGATGCTGATGGGGCCAGAATCTCCTCCATCCATGTAGTTAACCTGTAATGAGTCAAGATGTTTACCTGAGAATATTATAGAGAGAGGAAGAGGTATCACTCGCAGTGCTAAATAATACTGAGGATGCTAAAGATACTGCCATCAATAATTTATTTTCTGCTGCAACAAGGAAGCTTAAGAATTGCTCTGGAATATTTAATTAGTTTGGTTAGTATATCATGCCTTATGAAGACATACACCTGGCTCTGCCCTGTATTTGTTCTTAATCAAATGCAAGTCACCTAACTTATTTTACAGT
This sequence comes from Miniopterus natalensis, assembly GCF_054644295.1. Taxonomy (NCBI): domain Eukaryota; kingdom Metazoa; phylum Chordata; class Mammalia; order Chiroptera; family Miniopteridae; genus Miniopterus; species Miniopterus natalensis. The sequence goes on from NC_142087.1 coordinate 57,252,143, forward strand.
TACTTTTCTGTAAACAGGGTAACAGTACCTAATTCACTAATTTGTTGAAATAATGAAATCAAATAATATACATGAAATTGCCCAATGTGTTATCAAGTACATGGTGGTGGGTTGAGCTCTTTGAGTCTCCCCACCCTCCTCACTCAATATGGGAGTGATACCTACTACTCAGACCTTGGAAAGGAGAGCCGAAAAACTGTGTGAGAAATGTCTGATTGTTATTTATACTGCCTTCAGTCAGAATGTTAAAATTAAAAACAACAACTCTAAGCCCCATCAACTCTGTGTATTACAAAATTATACTGGACCCTTAGAGAGTCTCAGTCTTTCTCCCCAACCCATGCAAAAGAAACCATTATATTTTTGCATTGCAAGACTGACAATATTCTCAGGGCAGACTCCTTGAACCGCACCTTCCTCCCCAACACTGGTTAAGTCATCTGACTCAAAAACCTACCCCTTCTTGTAGTCTTCTTTCACAGTATTTTCAAGAGTTTCTATCACACTACAGGTATCCCCACTTTTCGAAAGTTCGAGTTACACCCATGTGCTTTTACTTAAGGTGTACCTTAGTACTCGTTCTCGCCAACCGAAACAGAAATCCAAAGAGGATTTTTGCTTTTAAGAAAAAAGGCAAAAAGCGAAAGCAGCATTGGGCGTTTGTTTTGCAGCGAGTCCGCAGAGAGGCAGCCACGCCTGGAGCGGGGAGACTGCAAACGCTCCCTTCCCCAACTCCACTCAGAGTCTCTGCATCAAGCCCCGTGGCTTAGAACTGGCTCTGTGAGCATCTGTGCTTCATCTGGATTTATTTTGTGCATCTGTTAGCAAGATGTGTCCTAAGGTATCAGAGAAGCCTTTTGCTTTTGATCATTTCCCTTTCGTAGCTGATCAAAGTTACCTTTCTGAATGGAACCACCAGGTCTCAGGGGTTCCTGCTCCAGGGTCACTGGGAGACATTCCAAAGGTGTCAGTTTTCCACATTGTCACAAATGGCCAGGAGTCTTGGCTTATGAGGCAGGGTTTTTCAAGTGTCCTGGCACTGATGTCTGTTCTACCACGCTATTAGATTCTAAATGGCCCAGAGTTACTAGAAAAGTTGTAAAGGCAATTTTTAAATTGGACCAAATGAAACTGTGAGATTATTTTAATTTCACCGCTGAGCCACGCCCAGCCAGGCTCCATGATAAATTTTTAAGGTTAATTTTTCTCGATAATTATCTTTAAAAGTTAATATACATTTATGCTGGATTCTATGAGTGAGTATCTTAGAACTAAGTACTGACATTTCATTTTTATGTTTTTATCTGTATTGTTTGTGACTTGTGTTGGCGTCAATTAATATTACTTTAACTGTTATGAGCTAATGAGAGAAGAGGATAGACTTAGGACAAAAAAAAAAGCGTTGGGGGCCAAGCAAAGGCCAAACGCCATCATAGTACTTACGTTAATGAAGATTTCATAGTAATTTGAATAGAAAATGAGGCAAGAAAATTGAATTGCCATGCGGTATGTGGTAGTATATGTCAGGATAAATTACCTTCCATTTTTTCCATAGGAACATATTCTTCATGTGCCCTGGTCTGCATGACCGGCTCACCCCCGCAAGACATCCTGGCCATCACCCAGCTGGTTGATGCAACCCTGACCCAAGATTGCAAGACTGTGCCTTAGAAAAAGGGACCCGACCCCTCCCTGGGGGCCTCAGCCTGCTCTGAGAGAATGCAGTCAAGGTGTCAAAGTCCCGAAGTGTCTTCTAGCCTGGTCCCTTCCACTTGCACCTCACAGCAGAGACTTGCAGAATTTCAAAGCTGGTTCTGTAAGAGTAGCCGATGCCATAGTCACATTGTAAGCAACAGTTTCAGCAAAAAGACAGTGTTACACTAAGGTTGTTAATAAGTTTTTATATTTAATTTATAAACTTGGTGTTTAAATAATTTATAAGCAATACATGTGTATGTTTACGTATGAAGTTTTATTTAGATTTAGACATTAGATAGCACTGTAATAAAAGTAATTTAAGTCAGTACTGGGGTCAGAGAACTTAGTTCTTTACAAATTGCCAATATTTTATTCAAGTTCTAGAAACCTGGTATCAAACCTCACACCCACTGCTAGGCTATCCATAGACGGGGCCACGTGCAAATATCTGTTTTACTGTTGGACAGCTCTGACGATTCCAAAGTTCAGTTTTTATTGTTCGCTGCAGTTGCATTTTGTTGGTAAATTCCCACCGTGGGTGGTAGTTTCGCTTTGGAACAAATGAAGCCTGCTCTTCCGCTGTTGGAACTCCTGGTAATGGGAGAAGAGCTGTCGTGGTTTTCCTTACACTTGCTTCCACAGATATTTTTGAGAACTCCTCTGGTCAAAACATTGAACATTAGCCATCTTTTTTTTTTTTTTTTTTTTGCCCTGAAAGGCGCTACCCTCCCTTCAACCTTTCCTTTAAAGATATTTTCCCCTAATTACTGTATAAATTACACATCGTCTAGTGCTTCCCCTCTTCCAATGCGGCACTTAACAATAAACACAGGAGCGGAAAACACTTTTATTCCGACCACCGATAATCACAAAGAGGAATTACTCAGCTCAGCGCTGGGTCGGGCACTCCAGGGGGCAGGTACGGATATTCCCGCGCGCTCTGCTCGCCTTCAGAGTTTGAATCTAGTTGGAAAGGGGGATTAGCCTTTTAGGTATGAAATATTATAACGACAAGAACTGTAGGAGTTCGGAGGGGTTAGAAATCTGAGCTCTAGAGCCATTACCGGGCGTTTCTGGGTCTTAACCACCGTGTAGTCTTCAGAGCTGCAGGCCCCGAGCGCTTCGTCCAAAGCGGCGTGAAGACCGGCAACGCCAACCCTGGAATTCGGTGTTTGGTTTTTGTTTTTTCCTCCTTGTCTAGTCCTCGCTCCACTCTTTAGAGCAGAAAGAGGAACTCGTTGCTTGACAGAGCGAAGTTTGTATTAAGTCCACAAGTTTTTGGAAAGACCCCTTCCATCTAAACTTGGCAACAGGCTGATTCTTGTGGCTGTTCCCCGTTTAGCCCGCAGCCAGTGAACGCTGTTACAATTATTTTCTTGAAACGCATTTTCTTTCAGATTGATTTTAGGAACAGCTCTAGCTCCCGACAACTTGTTTTCTGGAAAAAAAAAAAAAAAAAAAGTCGCGTCAAAACAGGAAGAATACAGAGAGCCTGGAAAGTAACCAGCTCGGCGGCGTTTCCGGAATTCGATTTACCCTCAAGCAAGATGGCCGGCCGTTCTGCGCACGCGCAGAAGGGACTCTGGGAGGGGAGTTCCGGCGCTCGGGTCGCGCTCCAGGCAGGGATTGGCTCCGCCGGGGCTGAGAGGCGGAACCGGAAGCGCCCGTGTTATGGGAAGCAGCAGGTTCAAATGCGGCGTCTTTCCAGCGCCTGGCTTCCCGCGGTAGCTGCGGTGTTGTAGAAGCGCGATGGGGGAAGCGGAGAAGTTTCACTACATCTACAGTTGTGACCTGGACATCAACGTGCAGCTTAAGATGTAAGAGAATCTGGGGACAGGGACTGGCATTGCTGGAGTTCAGGGACGGGGAGGCAGGGTCCTGGGGGTTGGGGGAAGGGGGTGGTTATTAGGTTGCAGGCCGGCCTGGGGGCGCTGGGGAGGACGGTGGCCCCGGCGGCGGAGGCCGAAGGGAGCGTGCAGAGGGCGCCGTGGGACACGGATTGAGGACGTTGTGTGGGAAAAGGGCAGCAGTAGGAATAAGCCCGTAAGTCCCACGGTCTCTTACTTTCTTCAAAGCGTTTTGCTGTGCACAGCAAGCTTTTGGAGGATTGCTGTTCCATTTTAAGGATGAAGAAATCAAGTCTTGGCAAAGCCTTCCCCGCAGTTAATAATTGGAAACTCTTTAGAACGGGGCCGGAAGATGGAGCAGAGAGCGCCGTGTTACGGAGAGGTAGACGCAGGCAGATGTGTTAGCGGAGAACACGATGAGCGCCTGGATGTACGCTAGTGTTCAAGCCCGGGAAGTGACAGCGGGTGGGGGCGGATCTTTGCATAGTCCGGCGTCATTTCACCTGAGAAGTTGGGAGTGAGTCGAAGATGAGGGTGCCAGTGGCAGTGGGACCGGAAAACAGGAGCAGTGAGCCTTGCAGGACAATCTTGGGGCATCACGGTTGAGGGACTGGCCAACGGCATGACATCTTGAGATGAGAATAATGGAACTGAGGTGGGGGGCACAGGTAGGACCGACTTGGTAATTATGCCCATTTTAAGGCAGTCTTCGAGGTGTATTTTCATATGCAAAAACTGTCACAAATGATTAATCATAACATCATTTATAATATGTCAGTAGTTAACAAATATTCCTCAGGCAAAGGCTGTATACTTGCGGTCCGTACATTTTCTCAGTTGTCAAGTGCACCTTTGACTGTTTCTTTTTATTTTCAGAAGTTACCTAAGACTCTGGCAATTTACTGTTAGTTTTGGGTGATGGTAAAAATAGTATGTCAGCAACCATACTGTCCATTTATATAATACTTTATAAGCCCATTTAAGGTGATTTCTGCATCAAACACCACTAGATGCTTATGCAGGACCTGGTGTAGGGCTTTCCCTCAGTCTCATTGCTCTCAGTATTTCTTGGACATAAGAATGTATTTGTTGAACTTTTGAACATTAAAAGGAAAGAAGAAAAAACTGGTCCATTAATACCAGATACACACATTGACTATTTTGAGGCAAAGATAAAGCATTATTCAGAAATTTGGTAAAATTTAGTACTAACCACCTTTTATCTTCTCAGACTGTTGTTTTTTTGTGGGGGCTGGAGAGAGTATCAATTTAGAATTAGAAAATCAGAGAATAGTAAATTCTTTAATTCTAGTTATTTTCCCCAGGCTTTTTTTTTTTTTTTTTTTAATCTGTTTCTTTGGTTTTAATAACAGCTTACACTTTGATATCTCTTTTCTTAACACTGTAATAATTGAATATCAGACTGCCCACAGACATGGTCACTTTGGATGTCCCAAAGCACTTTAAAAATAACTTGTTCCAAATTGAGCACAGTATTAGCCTACCCCTCTAACTCTGAACTTTCTATATCGTCTCACCCTAGTTTGGTGATTGTTAGCAACATTCATGGAGTTTGTTAAGAAAGAAAACTGAATCTTGCAGACACTGTATCTTCCCTTCTCTGTTTAATCATTCACAAGTTGTCTTAAATCTACTTGCTAAATATGTTTTCTACCCCACTGCCCTAGCCTTAGCCTAACTTTTTCTTTTCTAACTTTGACTGAAAATCTAACTGATCTTGCTTTTAATTCCTTCTCTTCATTACGTTCTTAAATTCCTGCCAAAGGTGTCATAAATAGAAGTACGACTATATTACTGTCACTTCAGATAATTCATTTAGCAGATTTTTGAATGTTCGTTGTGTAAGGCACTCTACTGGATTTGGTGGCTACATAGCTTCATTGTCCCCCTCCTTTTCATTCTGTAGCTTCTTCCCTACATGAATGAGCTTGATGCATTAGCTATACCAAACAACTTGAAGTTCCCCAGTCATACCATCTTCTCTTTGCCTTTGTATATGCCATTCTTTTCTTCTCGGATGACTCTCACCCTCTTTGGTTCCCATTTCCCAGACATTATCCTGGCTCATTACAGACATCTTTCTGCAACTTGAAGCCCCTAAGCTCCCAGACTATTTGATGCACGGTATTCTTATGTGTTCCTAGTACATTAGCTTTGACCTTCTCTGCCCTGGTTTTATTCTCAGCTCTGTTACTTTGTGATCCTTAGAGATCCGATCTCTGAGTCTCTGCTTCATCATTTATAAAATGAGAATATGGTTACAACCTTGATTTCCAATTGATATTTCTACCTCTTTTTTAGTTTCCTGTGCCTTTTTTATGACTTACTACACTGTATTTTTTAATTTAAAGAAATGATCAGATAATACATCTACATAGTAAAAATATATATATATAAAGAATATGCAGTTAAAAGTTAAGTTTTCTCCTCAGAAGCAAGAACTTAACATTATCTTATAATGTTGTATTGTTTATCTTGTCTTTCATTTCTGGGCCTCTCTGCTTAATACAATAAATGTTTTGAAAGAATAGATAAGTGCTCAGCTTGAAATTAATAGAAATGAAACTAAGGCCTGGAAAGCTGGTGATGTCTAGGAGGTCGACCAAGAGTTGATGACAGGGTTTAAAATTAAGAAGCCTAACAGAGAAATATGTTCATGAAGATAGAAATGACTTTAGGTATGTTAAGGTTTTAAAATACCTTTATTAGATGTAACTTTAATTTCATATACAGGAAAATGTTTAGGTAGCATAAGGTTACTGCGACACAACCATAAAATCTAGTATTTGTTGTCTATATGCTTAAAAAATATTTTTCTAAAAATTCTTGTTTTTATACTTCCAGAGGAAGTTTGGAAGGGAAGAGAGAACAAAAGAGTTATAAAGCTGTTCTAGAAGACCCAATGTTGAAGTTCTCAGGATTGTACCAAGAGACTTGCTCTGACCTTTATGTGACTTGTCAAGTTTTTGCGGAAGGGAAGCCTCTAGCCTTGCCAGTGAGAACCTCCTACAAGGCATTTAGTACGAGATGGAAGTAAGTTGTTTTCTTGCATATGGTGGGTTCCAGATTGTTCTCCCATTTATAGATATTGTAAGTATGATTTGGTAATGACTGCAGAGAAATTTTTTAAAATTTCTTTAGTACTTGTAAGCATTGATCGAATAGTTTAAAGCAGAAACCTACTCAGAATAAAGTATTAAACATAACTCAATTAAGATGGAACTAAATTTGTTTGTATTCAGTATATTGACATATTTTTATAAGAACTTGAATGATTCACAAAATGACCCAAATCAAAACCACATGTATAGCATCTTTAAATTCTGTTATTCTGTGAACACATATTCACTCTTGATATTTTGAAATGCTGTCTAATCAGATGTTTGGAGCTCAGGTCTTTAAAAAGAGATCTGTTGTTATTTGTTCAGATCATATTTTTATTATATGAAAATAACTTTTTAAAAAAATTTCATGGTTTATTAAGCATGGTGCATTAGCAAACCATTGTCAGGATGCAAAGTAAATATAATGAACATGAAGTTCCTGTTTTTCCGGAACAATATTGTGGGTCCTTAATTTAACCTCTTGGATATTTATTTGATAGGTTATATGGTGCTGCTTTAATGCTCCATCCATGAGTATTGTTCAGTACCCCGGTAGGCTAGCTACAGGATACACAGGTTGTGTGCCTCTAGGAAGGAGTTTATGCCCACAGTGCTCATGGAAGACAAGGTGTAGCCACATGGACTGCCAGGCTCTGCTGCTGAGGGCACAACGCTGTGTTCACCAAGTGTGGCCCAGCAGGCTGGGAAGGGTTTTTTCAGAATGGTTTTTCAGAGCAGAAGTGTGAGCTCTGATGATCTGGCTGCATTGAAACCAACTATTTGAATGATGTAATTTCTTTAGTAGTATTTTTGTAGACACACACAAAAATATATATTTGTATATATAGTTCTGGAAAATTTCAAATCTCTAAAAGTAGAGAGAATTATATAATGTATTTCCAAGGCCCCGTCACCCAGCTTTGATAATTACTAACTTAAGGCCAGTCTTGTTTTATCTATGCCCACTGTTATTTCGAAGCAAATACCTAATTACAAATATTTCTGTATATCTCTTTTTAAAACATAACTACAGTATAATGATTACACCTAAAACAACAGGCCAAAATTTCTTAAATGTATCAGAAGTTATACTGGAATCAGTATATCTACAAAACCCTAAAATTGTATCCAGAATTTTGTGTCTCCTGTGCATTTTTACAGGGACAAAGCTCAAAGCTTTTTATTGGACTTTTTGAGGTTGAATGTGACCCCCCAAAAGACTTACACCTACAAATTTAGTTCTAGAAAGTCAACATTTATGAATTCCACTTTTCTTGGTAAGAAAAATCGTGCAGTGGTTTTGTTTCATGCCTTGGCAATAAAATTAGAGCAAAAGCAAATTCTCAGTTACAGGGAGATTCAAGTCCTTCACCTCCTCCCATTTGCCAACTCCTCTTTGCATTATTTATGTGTTACATATTTTCAAGGGATATAAAAACTTCCATATTTGCTCTCTAAAAGTTTGAATTTTTAAAAATTGTGCAACTACTTATAAAATAAGTGCTCTAAAGTAATTAAGGAATAGCTTTTTAAAATAAAATTAAAAGGTTTAAAACAGCTGTGTAGAAAATAGGCTGAGAAAATAGGTCCTGGGCCCTGGCTGGGTAGCTCAGTTGGTTAGAGTGTCGTTCTGATACACCGAGGTTGTGGGTTTGAACCCAGGTCAGGGCAAATACCAGAATCAACCAATGAATGCATAAATAAGTGAACAACAAATCTATGTGTTTATTTCTGTCTCCCTCTCTCTCTCTCCCTTCCTTGCTCTCTAAAATCAATATATAAAAAGAATATAATAAAAGTAACTAACAAGTTACTTAAAAAAAAAGAGGCGATACCTCATGTTGGGTCAGGTAACAGGAGGATAGGCTTTTTATTTTTTCAGTTTTTTAATATAATAGTATGCTCTAGTAAGCTCTTTTGGCTTAGGGGAGACATTTGTAGATTTTGCACATTCTGCTCTTTAGTATTTGTAAGAGTTAATTTTTTAAAACAATATATCAGAACAAAAGCTGCTCTCCTAAAATCAGTGAGAACAAACTACACAGCCATCATTTTCTGTCAGCACTTACTTAAAAGAAATATTCTGTAAACTGTGGAAAAAATAAATTATACCATAAAAGGATCTCTTGCTATCCAAATGTCTCCATTTCCTTAGACAGTATTTTTGGGTAGTATAAGATTCCAAATTATCTAAATCTGACTTCTGAATTTCTGATAGTGAGTTGTTACAGTTTGAATAATGAATTCATTCAAAACTTATCTAAGACTATTCCATCATATTTTATCATATCCTGTCCTATAATAAGAGAGCCCATAGTAAGGGAAACTTGTACTTTCTTTAGTTATACTTATGGTAAAATTCTCATTTTTAGATGTGGAGTTCTGCACATTTTAAAGTTTTATATATGAAAATTATTCTGTAGGCAAGTAATTTAATTTTTTAAAAATGTATATTCTTGTCCCATAATAGATTTAAAATGACGTTAGAGAGAGAGATATACTAACAGTCTAACATAATTTAGAAATTAGAACATTAGGATTTAGGAGTGCATTAATCAGACTAGAGAGTTAGTACAGTGGTGTGTGAGGGTGGGGGTGCATGGTGGGGATCAGATCATCCGGAATCAGGCTTTATGACCTTGCAGTGTGGGGGAGGTTGCCAGGTGAATTTAGTTTTGAGCTTAATGAAGATTGGGGTAGGGATGGTGCATGGGGAGGTAGAGAACAAAGTGGTATTCAGAATGCACAGCTTTTTGATGCCTGACCAGATCCTTCCAGAATTTCTAAACACCTAGAGCAGTTTTCAAACTATTTTTTAGCTGCAGGTTAATTTTCTTCAAGAGAATTATTCTGCAAAAGCCCAGTATGTAAAACAGGTTCACATACAGTTGCTTTGATTAAAGGAGTGGGCAGCCTGGTGTTGGATTGCTAAAGATTTAAGGCCAGTGATTGCTTGATCATACGTACTGTCTCCTAGTCAGAGGAGATAATGTGGAGGTGAGCATTCTTACAGTTCATTCGGATGTTGTCGCCCGCTGACTTTTTAGCTTGAGCCTGTGTTGATTAACCTTTGCGGTTTGTTCATTGGCAGAAGATGTCACTGCTTAGTAGTTACCTTTTCAGCCTGGCCCACCATGTGGATAGTAATTAAATAAATTCATTTAGTTCCTCAAGCTTACCTGTAGTGGAGAATGGCTTTTTTAGGCATGTGATTTATTTTTTCAAGACCTTTATAGAAGAAAAGAATTTAGTGACTTTGATTCTCCTTTAAATTGATAGTCATCTCTAATTTTCCTGTAGGTCGTTGAACTTATGTGGTGTATGTAAATGATTTGTCCTTTAAGTTTTTGAAAGTGCTGTTCAATTTCTTACCAGTACAATATGTTTGACCAAGACTGGTGTGTGCACCTTTGAGGACTGTTTAGAGAAAACAATACTTTTGAGTAAAGAGAGAAACAATTCTTTGTGTCTGCTGTCTTTTACTCTGTATATTATTGGTAGTTTTCTTTTTCTTTCTTTGCATAGTTTTCTTTGGGGATTAAAAGCCAGCTGTTGTTTAAGGGAGCTGAAATTATCAAATAAATGCAGTGTGAAGTTTGAATACAGAAGAAAGTGTGCCGAGGTGAATACTAAGTAAATAAAAGAGCTTTGCTGTCATTACTATATATTAAGAACAGATGTTCCTTAGAGAAATGATGTACAAACATGCATTACAGGCATTGAAAACAAATAGGTAAGCATTATCGGTATTAATGAAATAACTTGAAGAACAAAAAATCTCAGAAAAAATGTCATGTCTGTCCAGAGCTGTCTGGTAACTTCATGTTACAAAGGTAGTGGGTTGTCTGCTTCAAACTTTTTAAGGCTTTTGTTGTTTTCTGCTTTATTGAGGTACATTGTAGGACCATATTATCCTCAGCAGCGTTTTGAATGTAATATGAGTAATTCTGATTTTTTTCTTTTCATACTACAAAACCTGTGTTCTGGGGAATGCTTATAGAGAATCACAGTTTGGTTCAAAACAAGTTTGGTTATGAACAGGTGTAAGTGTTTTCCCATATTATTAGCCATTATCATATCCCCTGTGTCTTAGTGATATTGCCTGAGTTTTTTGATTAAAGGATTTACCAGTGTTAGTTTTTATGAACTTTCTTTTAAAAAAATTTTTTTTTCATGTGTTCTGTATTTAAAATTGAAGTTGCTTAGAGCAACTGAGGTAACTGTCACAATATTTTTTGTAGTTCTAACTTAATCTTTGGGACATTTTCTCTGGCCAAACCTGCTCATATGGTGTGTTAATTAACTTAAAAGAAAGTTTTATATATATATATAACATATGTTTATGTTTACTTTATTTCCATAGCTGGAATGAATGGCTAAAACTTCCTGTGAAATACCCTGACCTGCCCAGGAATGCCCAGGTGGCCCTGACTATATGGGATGTGTATGGACCAGGAAAGGCAGTACCTGTGGGTGGGACCACGGTTTCGCTCTTTGGAAAATATGGGTAAGCATTCTCTTCTCCTGTCTGCAGGGATGTTGTAGTTTTCTGACCCTTTTCTTTTTGGGAAGCTTTAATAGTTTATACCCATCTGGTTCTCTGTGTGCACGTGTTGGGTACATAATTCTGTCATTCTCAAGACTGAATTTGATGCATCCTATGGGATATTCAGATGGATTAATTAGGAAACACAATTTTTATTACTCTGCTGTTAGTGATTGGTAATGTGATTTTTATTAGAAAAGAGTCATTAGACATTAGAATCTCACTTTTAGGGAAAAAGGCTTTATGGCATATACTTTAACAGTTTTGTTTTTCTGCTTTGACATATACTGATCATAAGGACAATAAGCAGAGTTAAAAAGCACTAATTTGCTAATAGTGGTTATGATTCTAATAGGAAAGTTCTCAACTCAGTTTTTAAAAATGTGCAGATAATAGAAATTTATTATAAAAACCAGAACCCATATTTCTGTTCCTTTTCTCCTGGAACAGAGGAATCACTCTTTATCTTTAGAGACTTGTTGATATTCTATTATTCGTTCTGTATATACCAATTGGGATTTTTCTTTAAAGAACTTGATCTTTTATCAGGTATTGAGATACCTTTGTATATAGTGCATATAGGAAGGGCATGTTTTATTTTTCCCTTTCATTCATTTTAAGAATGAGTTAGTGCCCTGGTAACCTGCAAAGGTAATGATTGATGATTTTTATTTTTTGTCTTTAAGTTTTGTCATGAGCTTTTAGTCTTAAACATTTTTGAAATGTCTCCATTGCTATCCTTATTCTTTATCATGCTCAGAAACTCCCATTTTTGGTCAATAGGAGCCCCTTCAAGTTGATACCCTTCAAGTTGATCCCCTGTCCTTTTGCTAGTACTCCAGTAGTCATTAGTAGCTTCTCCGCTTTCTGGTAGACGAGCTATTCAGGTTCATTGGGCAGTTTTTTGCCCCAGACCTGGTGTCTCTGAAAGATGTCCTAGTTCCTTTCACTGCCAAAAAGTAGAGACCATAATCTAAATATTATCAGACTACTTACTTTTTGTCCATTTTAAAGTTGAGAAATGTTTGTCTCCTGAATTCATTTTCACGTCATTAAGTATGAAAGCAGATGGTCATATTTTTATATGTTCATGTACCATTTGTGCTTATGTTTCTGTGAATTGCTTTTTGGTATCCTTGGCCCATTCTTTAAAAATCAAAATATCATTCACATACCATAAAGTTCTTGGCTTTTTTCCTTTTGAGTTGTTATTTTTCTTACTAATGTATAAGGAGGTCTTTGTAGATTAATGTAAAATCAGCCCTTCGTGTGTTAAATGCTACAGATGTTGTTTTTCCTGTTGGACATTTTCTTTTGAATATCTTAAATATTTATTTATTTGCTTGTTTGCTTGCTATTCATGGATCTTAAATTATGATGTTGAATTTATCAGTTTTTAATGGCTTGTGAATTTTACAAAGTCCTTTCTCAGTAAAAAGAAAACGTTTTCTTCTGTTATGGTTTTAATTCTTCACATTTAAATCTTTGAGTTATCTAAAATTACTTTGGGAAAAGAGTGATATATTGGGTCAGCTTTTTTTTTTTAAACAGTAGTTTGCTAGTGTCTCAACACTTTACTAAATAAACCACTGCTTCCAACTATTTTGAAATGGTACCCTTATGTATTCAATTCATTATGTATTGACATCGAAGAGAAACAGTATAGTATATGGTACGGTGGTTAGGAAGGTAGGTAATGAACTAGATTCTCTTTGTTTTGTCAGACAAATTTTAATATTATTTTCTCAATTTAAAAAATTTGTTATTTTGTTGGGAAATTGTATTGCATTGAATATGTTAGTTAAAGAGATAATCAACACCTTTTAATACTGAATTTTTCTACCCAGGAATAGAGTATGTCAGAAAGGCTTAAACTCAATGATTAAAATCTAGATGTAATTCCATTTAGAATAGCTTGATTGCTGAGTAGTGGGTAGGTATTTTAGTTTAATGTAGCTATTAAAGCGATACTTATTATTGAAATCTATGCAGGAATAATAATTTAGACATAGTGTGAGACTTTGATAAAATAGCGTGTTACAGTAGAACAGACACTAAATCAGTATTGTTCCTTTTCCAAAGTGTTTATTCCTTTTTACTTTCCTAGGGTGGGGTCTGCTTGCCATAGAGAAACAGCACATAATAGTTTATTTCTCATACTGTAGTCTTAGTGGTTAAATGTTCTTGAGAAGTAGCCAGATAGACCTTGTGGCTTTACCTCCTTGCCTCTTCATAAGTCGTTTACTTTCTGGAATATTACTGGAGGTTCCCTCATAAAAATACCTCTTCAGCACTCATGCATTTTAGGTGACTGTAGCATATAGTTTCAGGAGACATTCTGATTAGAGTATGGGTGTGAGACAGTTGAAATTTCCACTCAGACGTGTCCTGAAATGACCTACCTAAAGCAAATAAACTCTCTCTCAGATTGACTTTTATGATACTGTTTCACTCAGATTTTCGCAAGTTTTTTAAAGGTGCATGAAATCAGTGGTAATCTAAATCTATATGTAAGAGCCATCTGGTAAACTCACTAAAGCACCTTCCTGCATTTTAATTCTGTGAGTATCTGGTGGGGCCCAAGAATCAGCATTTTTAATGAGCATCCTGAGTGATTCTGTGAAAGGTGGCCTATGGAACACCGCTTTAACCTTTTCATAGTAGTCTGTTTACATTACTTTTGCATGCAGTTCTCTTCAGAGTTTCTTCCTTTACTCTATCCTCTGGTTCCCACTTCATTTGTATTTCTATGCATATCCCAGTAAAAGTAATTTCTTTACCTTCCATCCAAACATGCTGGAAACATGCCTGAAACATAAATCAGGAGTATATGTTCTACTTTAAGAAGTAATTAAAGCCCAAAGATTTTCATAAAGGCACTAGTAGCAATAAGTGGGGGTTAATTTTCAATTTAAGTAAATTAAGACTTTGATCTTGGAGAGTCATCTGTTTTCTGTTAACTGGAAAAATAGTTTATGCTATCCCTCCATATCCTGAACACATCAGATGTTAGATACAAATGAAACATGTTGGGGAGCAGCACTGATCCTGAGAAATTACCTCCCTTAGAGCAGGGTTTCTCAAATATGAGTCATTGATTTACAACTTTCGGAATCCCTGCATATCTCTGTGCTAAATACATACAGTCTTATTACCTTGATATTTTTACTTAAACCAGCTCACTTTTTTTTTTTTTTACTTTCATTTAATTGAAAGCAAAAATTTAATATCTTGCTGTACATGGAAAACAAGTGTTCTTTAACTTTGGTGGATAATGATAAAAATAATGAAAATAACTATGTTATGAAAATAACTGTTACTAATGTTAAGAAATACTAGAAATTGAAGCAAAAAACCCTAATGAAGTACAAATGATAGTAAATCTATTTGCTTTGCAAATATGTATGTAATACCTACCCAAAAAATCCTTCTTTAATTAGAATGGTTCTATTTGTGCCTAGTCAGACACAAGGGGCTATTCAACTCCCTGTCACTTAATTTAAGGTTAACGATAAGGTTTCACATCCACATTTTCTTTTACCAGTTGAACTCCTATATGGTAGTAGGGCATTTAGCCAGATGATAACATTAGATAGTAATAGAGCTCTGTTGATACTTTGAGCAGTGGGGAAGGAATGCAAAATACCTAGATCACTTTCTTCTGTTCCCTCTAGCCTGACATTTATACTGACCTTCACCTCAGAAAAAGGAATTGGAAGAAAACCTTTGCAATTAAATTAACCCCTTTTTCTCTCTATATCCTGGGGCCTTTCCTTGAGGGTGAACTGGGTTTCAGGGGAGACAAGCCGAGAGGTTCCCTAGCATGATACTGGACTCCTGTGCATCTTTGGATTGTGGAGGAATATTACATTCAGGATGTTCCTGGTTCTGTAGCAGAGTGCAAACATCGACTCGAACTGCTGCACAGCTGCCTCTCTGTGTGGTGCTGCTGATATTCAGGGAGAGAAAGCAGCATGAGGCTTCTGGGTGGCCTCAGCAAGGAGCCTGTGCAGATTTTCTTCCACCTACCATTAAAAATCATGTCATGTGCCTCCACGTTCTCATGACTTACGGAGGTGGTAGTTTCCTCAAATGTTTCGTAAGCAATGAAATAACACCAGATGCTCCCTGCCTTGTACTGTAAGTCGTCCTGATGTGGTCTTAGTAGCTTTTAAAAACTGGTCCTCAAAGTGCCTACTAGTTGCATTATAGTATTGGGACTTTTGTGACTATCAGCTTTTGCTATTTGCTAATACCTGTTTTGTGTACTTGAGTCATTGTGAAGCAGTACTTCTTGGGGAATAGTGTAATTAATAATTGAAAGACTGATCTGTTAGAATATGGCTAGAATAACTAATTGTCCTCATTTTGAAAGTCTAGGTTGTGAGATTACTAAGTAGATAAGGAATGGATTGATCATTAGGTTGAATTGGCAAGCTGCAGATTTCTCTTGCAGATGTATATTCCAAATATGAATTCTAAAGTCAGGGCAGTTGCTGCTGTAGTGCCTTGGCACTGGGAACTGGAACAGCAGCAGCAGCTGTTGCTGGGGCCTCTGCTGGCATCTGAAGGAGGTCCTGCTGTGCTGTTTCTTTTGTCTTGCCTGCTTGGCTTAATTTCCCAAGTGGACATGATGCTCTGAGTGTCTTCTGGCTTGCCACCTGGAGGCTGTGTAGCTCTCTACGAAGTTTCCATTAGTGTCAAAAGAAAGTAATATGTTCACTTGATCATTTGAGTCACTTGTGATCACCCCTGCCCTCAAAGTCCTTTATCCTTAAATCTTCTCTCCAGATCTATCCCAAGCCACCTAAATCATTTAGTAAACTGACTTCCTGCCAAACGTACTTATTTTTTATTTAGTCAGGTTCAGCCAGTCAAAAGTATTCACTAGGGTGTAGGGAGGTGGAAAAAAGAAATTTTCCATTAGTACTTGATGTTTCTGAAGGTACATTTGAGGATATTCATTTAAAGTGATGTTGTTACCTCACTGTACCAGTTTCTTAGAGACTAAGATGTCTGCTTGATGTTAAATCTGCATCTCAGTTGAAAGGGGAAGAAAATGAACTTTACGAAAGGCTTGTATATGTCCTTTTTTTGTATTGTGATTTGTTTTTATCTCTGACATAGTAAATAGTAAGACTTTTGGCTCTTCACTGCCAGTCAGTGCATTTGTATTGGGGCTATAGGTAAGCTTTCACAGATGTGGTTGCTGGATATTACCTGTTTATTGCCAACCTTAGAGCTAAATCTTGCAACAGATATGGTCTTTAATCTTACTGTGCTCATGAGCTCGTAGCTATTCTTTATAGTTCCCAATCTAAATGTTTATGGCATCATTACTTTGCATAATGTTCAGTGAAAATCCTCTTTATTACTCCAGGAAAATCTGTGAAGGAATTTTTCATTAGTCAAAACATGATAATAGTTTTAAAAATGTATGTAAAACTTTTACAGTTAAGTGCAATGTCTTTAAAGATAGAAAAAAATGTATCAATATATATGCAACATGTGCCTTCTTTTTAAAAATATTTATTTATTTCTTTTTTCTTTTTCTTTTTTTTTTTTTTTAAATGTCTTTATTGATTTCAGAGAGAAGAGGGAGAGAGAGAGAGAGAGAGAGAGAGATAGAAACATCAATGGTGAGAGAGTCATTGATCAGCTGCCTCCTGCACGCCCCCAACTGGGGATCGAGCCCACAACCCGGGCATGTGCCCTGACCGGGAATCGAACCCCCGATCGCCTGGATCCTAGGTCGACACTCAACCGCTGAGCCTCGCCCAGCCGGGCTTCTTTTTAAAAATATTTAATGTGAGAACAAAATGCTTTGGACTTGCCTATTTACCTGCACACACTTACATTCTTATTCTTTCCACTGCAATTGGCAGCTTGCTCTTAGGGAGGATGCTACTTGAGTAGGCTTTGTATTGTCTGAACAGTTTTCTTTAAAAACACACACACACACTTAAAAGAGAGAATACACTAACAGAAGACTTTAATTATTGCCCCCTTGCAACTAATAAAAAAACAAACTCAGAAACTTGACAGTAGCATATCTAAAAAAACATAGTTGTCTAAAGTTCCTTTATGGGTTTATTCAACCTGTAACCTGTATTCTACATCTTCTTAGTAGTTTTTTGGAGGAAACATGACAGCCAAAGGTCAGACAGTCTTTCACTTTTTTAAAGCAGGATCACCAAACTCAGATTGAAGTTCTGACTCTATGTTTTATAGACATGGGAGTTTTTTCTTATATGAATCCACTGTTGTATTTCCCATGAGACATTGTTCTTACAGAAAAGAAGACAGGACAGGAATCAACCTGTACCTAGTGAAAAAGATAATGATAGTTAACATTTATTGAATACTTACTATGTGGCAGGTACTACTGTAAGTATTTTTTACTTGTGCTGATTTATTTAATTTAATTTTTCTGATAGCCCTGTGAGATACAGGTACTCTTTATAATCCTGTTTTATAGATGAGGAGAATGAGGCACAGAAAAGTTAATCAGTTTACCCAGGGTACGTAGGTAATAGATGGCACAACTGGGATTTAAACCCCAGCAGTTTGTGCAGTCTACTATGCTGACTTGTCATGTAAAGTAGACAGTTGTGTAATTATTTAGATTTTGTTTCAGTCTTTGTAAATGTGATACTCTTTCATTGGGTAGGAATTTGGTCTCCATTATTTCTAAGATCTCCGCTGAAATGATGAAGGGCGTATGGTCCATTACTGATCCTTCTACTTGTCCAGTCTACCTTTAGAATCTCTGTAAAAGTTCTGACTGCTTGGAAGAGGAAAGAATGCCATGTGAAAAGCAGTGTTACATGGGTTTCAGTTGCTTAGTTAATTGCTTTACAACCCACTGGAGGCTTAAAGCTTGGCAAGAGAGACATGTATTTCCTAGTGTGGAATTCTCTCTGTTTAGGGATCTAAAATTTCCTGTAATGAACAGTATTCATTTACTTTTACCCTGAACATTCTCTTTTTGCCTAGCATGTTTCGCCAAGGGATGCATGACTTGAAAGTCTGGCCTAATGTAGAAGCAGATGGATCAGAACCCACAAAAACTCCTGGCAGAACAAGCAGTACTCTCTCAGAAGATCAGATGAGCCGTCTTGCCAAGGTAAAAAGAAACTTGGAACTGGTGGGAAGCTCCAAATGATGTCTATTGTATAAATTAACATTTTGAATTCTATCAGATTATTTTTTAATTTAGATTTAATTTTTTAATAGTAGTTTTATTGAAATATAATTCACATATCATAAAAGTCACTTTTTAGAAAGTATACAGTGCATTAAGTTATAGTAAATTCACAAAGTTGTGCAATCATCACCACTATTTAAGTTTAGAACATTTTTATCAAAAATGTAATCATGTACCCATTAGCATTCATCCCCCATTCTCTCTGTCCAGCCTCTGGCAAGTACTAATCTACTTTCTCTCACCATGAATTTTCCTATTCTCGGCATTTCATATAAATGGAATCATACATTATGTGGCCGTTTGTGTCTGTAATCCCATCAGATTTGAAAATGTGGAGCTTTTGGTGATATTTTCAAGATACCACCAACCTTTTTTGGTGCCAAGTGTTAAATGCTAGAGAGATTCTTAAGTTGTTTGGAAGTAAAGATTAGTCTAAATTGTCCTCACTTCACTCCCACTTCTGTTTTTGTAAGTAGATGGAGTTATTACCTTTTTCTTTCAGAATTGTTTTAATGAAATGTTTTCATTTAGAAATACAGAAGCTAAACTCAAATCTGAGCTTAAATCAGAACAGTAATAACTTATTTTGTCAATATCTTTTCACAAAGCACTCTGCTAAATACTGTTTAAAGATCCTTCTACAATTCTTAAGAGACTTTCTTTAATTCTTACATGTAATTTTCCTTTGCAGTCTTATCGGTATAGACAGCTCACTCTTAAATATCTAGAGGTTTTGATGTCAAGCATTTTGCAGCTTGTTGCCTCAACATATATGTAAGAAACATTAATTATAAAGAATAAGTACTTGCATTAGCTAGGCTTTGTGCTTCAACATAAAATTTTTGTTGTCAAGTCTATTCTGTGTTGTTGTTTTTTTATATAGTTCTTTTATGGAAAAATGATGTCATGGCTTTCTAATAAACTTTTTAACCAAAATACTATTGTCAACATTCTCCTCCATAATTAAATAAATACAATTTAGTTTTCAATTTAGCTACTCATTCTGAGATTTTATTTACATTCTTACATGGGATATAGGAAAGCTATTAAGCTTTTCATGTATGTCTTCTTGTTAAGAGTTTAATCTTAGTGATAAACTTTCATTTAAGCTACCCTGTGACTTTTATAAACTTTAATAGTTAATAGAAATTTTACAGCATGTGTTGAAGCAAATGCTCTTGATTTCTTTATTGAGAACAGTATTATGATTCATATTGTGGTTAAAATTCTAAATTTGAAGGGGAATGGGCAGAGTCATTTATAAAGCTGTATGGTTGTATTTTTCATCTGCTTTGGTTCTCATTAAATGAATTATTTAGGCTTCTGTTCATATGTTCTTAATTTTTTCCTGATTATTTCTGATGGAAGGTTCAAAAATAATTTTTATAACAACTGACTGTGACATTCTTCAAATACCAGTATATACAACATTGGAATTTGCTTGAACTGGACTTCTAGTTTTTTAGAATGTTAGAATATACATTTCTGAATTTTATGGTTGGAAAAAAAGATGTGACTTGAGAATTATCAACTTTAATGACTGAAAGAATAACCCCTTAAAAAATTGTATGGGATCTTATCTATTTTTTTGTTACCAGTGCACATTTGGAACTCCAGAAACAATGACTAAGCATGCAGAGCCACATGAGGTGTTGGGAAGAAGCCTTGTTAACATTTTTGGTAGTTGATAACAATTATCAACAATCTAAATTTTTTATATTGGAAAGTATGGCAAGGTGGTCCTCCTTTTTAAAGAGATAGTTATTAAAATTTATATGCTATCTCTATTGGCCAGAGTGGTTAACAATTTTTGAATAACTCTTTATGCATTGGTTTCTGAATTTTTAAAATAGGAATAATAATTGCCCTGGCCTAGTGGCTCAGTTGGTTGGAGTATCATCACATATACCAAAAGGTGTTGCGGGTTCGATTTCCGATCAGGGCACATACTTAGTTTGCAGGTTTTGATCCCCGGTCGGGGCTTGTATAGGAGGCAACTGATCGATGTTTCTCTCTTTCACGGCCTCCCTTCCTCTCTCTCTAAAATCAATTAAAAATACATATCTTTGGGTGAGGGTTAAAAAATAATAAAACAAAATACTAGGAATAAAAATTAATGAGAATAAGCATTTACAGTTCTTATGGTGCTAATTGCAGATGAGCTTTTTCCAAAGTTCTTTGACCCTAATAGACTTACACATTTTACTTGAGTGGAGACTTTAGAGCTTGCATTGGTGTTAACTCATGCTCCCCAGAAACTAAGTACAAACCATTAAAACCAGTAATTACTTTTCTTAAGGGAAAAAATACATCATGTTTGTAGCATTGTTGAAGGAACTGCTCCCTCTTCAGTCTTTTATTTCTTGGTACTTTGGGCTAATAAGTCTCATTCTTCTCTGTACAGCAGTTGGTCATGTTCTTTGAGGTTCCAGAACTTATTATATCCCTGCCGCTATTGAAGAATGTGCTTGAAAGTGATGTCTTAGGTTTGATGAAATTGGAAGTTTGGGCACTTGGGAGCATTTTACAGGAGAAAGAGCACTGCAGTATGAGCCAGAGATTTGCCATCCTACTCAGGGAAAATAATTTCTGAGCCTGTAAAATCAGAATTTTAGAATCAACTATGAGGCTCTGCGTAGCTGTTTGTATTCTTTGGTTCTAAAAGCCCTGAAATAGTAGATAATTGAGATTATTTATCTACCTGGATTTTATAGTTATAACCTTTGTAGAAAATAATAATGTGGTCACCAGTTTGCATTTGTGAATGTGTTGTGTTCATGTCATTTTTTTTCTTCAATGAATATGCCTAGAGCAAAGTATAATTCAGGGCCTGCCTAATGTGAATGGTACTGCTATGCTCTTAGACTTTGTTTTTGTTGTTGCATTAGTGCCTGCTGCTTTACTTACATTTTCAGACTGGATTCCTGAGTCTGTTTCCCTTGCCTTGTAACGAGAAGGTGTACTTTGATTTTGTTACGGTCTTCACTTCTAAACTTACCAGGGAGAGAGTATACTTTGATATTTATTCTGTTCTGAATTTAAAATGATTTGTTTTCTGTTTAAAATTGTGCCAGAATAGCTGTCTTTCTCCCTCCTTCCCTGTCACTCTGCTTCCCTCCCCCCACCTCTCAGTTTTCTGGTTCCATTTTAAAAAGTTTGTTCAGTTAGATTATCATTTTCTCCTGCAAAACATTTTGAATTTGTTTTTGATAAAATACACTTTTAAAAACTGGGAAAGAATGTGGATGCTCATGTTTCTGTTTTCATACAAAAGGAACAAATTGTAGGTGTCATACTTATATTTTTCACACCCTCACTTGAAGACAGGAGATGAGTATACGAGTAGATGAGGTTTCAGAGGTTAGAGCAAAATGGCTTGTTTCTTGCTGCCCTTTGATTTTCCGGCCAGTGAACTTGCTATGATTGTTTCTAATTGTTAAGAAGGCAGTTGGCTTAAGAGTAAAAAGGTGTACATAAATCTTAATAATAGGACAGCATAGTTACTACGAAGTATACCCGTGAGCCAAAATAAATAGCATGGTGACAGTTTTCAAACTGCAATGTAAGAAACTTTATTCAGTTACAGAACCGCTTAAGTCATGGCTGCCCAGGGATAATGGCACAGGAGGACTGTGAAATTAAGATGAACTATTTCAATGGCCTGTGAAAAGACAGTGTTAGGTAATTATTAAACAAAGAACCTCAGACGCAAACTGGATTAAATATTCTTATTCTGATGTACTGCTCAGCTAGGAGAGTAGAATTATAACTGCAGTATGAATAACTGAAGTTTATAATCTTATTTCAAGGTTTAACATTTAAAAAAATCAAATCCTTTCAGAAGAAGAATTTTGTAGGATTTCCCTTTGAGGAAAAATGAGTATGAAAAAAGGAGACAAAACTGAATAATCTTCAGCTTAGTTATTTTATACAATTGGATTTCTTAGACTTAGTAGGGAACAGGAAGAAATGAATATTAAAATACACTCTCCCCTCATCTTCCTCATTATCTTCTCTTTCCCATCTTTACATTTTCCTAATTAATTTTTAGTAATATAGTATCTTTCTGTTTGAATTGATTTGTGAAAATAATCAAAAGCCAGACTCCTGGGACATTTATTACACTTTCTTTGTCCATGACCCAGCCTTTAATGATTGTGGCCTTGAACAAATTTGCCCATTGTTCCCATCTGCTCTGTTTTTCAGCTTGTCATATTTTAAGAGTTATATGACTAGGATGCATATCCACCTGGGGTTTTGGATGTGACTACCAAGCTTTAGTGTTTGATTTATATTTGAATCCATGTCTTTAGACATGAAAGGTTAGTGCAAAAGCATGCTTCTCTACTGTCTCCTTTTCATTTTAGCATCTCTGCTTGATACCTTTGGAATGTGCTTTAGTTCCTGTCAATTTGATTAAGAGGCGGCAAAGAGAAAGTAACAACTAGATGAAAAATGTTTTGTAGTCTGAGTGATACAGATAGGTTGGGGAATGTTGAGCAGAGTATAGGTGAGCATTGGTGCAGTGAAGTAGTGTAAGATGTGATGGTTTAGACTGGCCTTCAAATTCCCTGCATGGGGTCACTCTGGTCCAGGGTTCAGACCTCAGATTTATAGCGGTAGGAACTGGATTTTTCTAGTTCATCCAGAAATAACTGGTATCTTGAGAATAGGTTCCTATCAATCAATTCAAATGGTTATTTATAATGTAGAGCTCTAATAGTCACAATTCACATGTGGCAATATAAGTTTAAGTTAATTAAAATTAAATAAAATTCAGGATTTTATGTTGTCACATTTCAAGTGCTCAATAGCCACGTGTGGCTAGCGGCTACTTATTGGACAGTGAAGATATGGAATATTTTCACTATTGCTGAAAGTTTGATTGGATAGTACTGGTCTAGAGTGCCAGCTTACTAATTTGTAATGGATGAGTAACTAACCATATTATTGTCTTCTGGTAATCACGTTACTCGTGTCTGCCACCCAGGACACTGCTTTTCAATTAAACTATTCTTCAGGAGATGGTTGATTTCTTAGTGGGCCATGAAAGAGCTAGTCTGAAGGAGCTAGAAAGTTGAATGAGATATTTCACGCATTTTGAGGGAAGTCTTAAAAAGACTTGCTCTCTTCACATTTTCTTTTTAGTTGCAGGATTACTTGAATGTGCTGTCTACCCTGGCTCTTCTGAATAAACATTGACAAATATTATGATCACAAAACAGTCCTTTAAAACTGAGATTAAGGTAACAAGAAAATTTTTGGTCACATAATTTAGTGAGGTGGAATTGAGGCTCTTTATGTTTTTTTATAGTACTATTTGACCTGCTGAAACATTTGCTCTTGAAAGAAGATATTTTTCATTGAATGCATTGCATTGAATGGGTACTTGTCTTGAGGCATTAGAGGAATTCACTGAGATTTTTATTTTAAGTATGTGGACAAGTTCTCTGTCCCAGCTATCATCATCTGCTATATGGAAGGCACACTTCTAAATATTGGAGGCAAAGTATATTACCTAGTTGATGTTGGCATTATTATTAGTTCCATTATGAGGAATAACGATAACTATGGTGATAGTCACCTTGCATGTATAAAGTGTTTGAATATCTGTAAAACCCTCTAGTGTAGCTTGAGAACATTAAAATGGAGAAATGGTTAAAATCATGGCTTTGGAGGCCATTTTTAATTCAGATTCCAGTTGTGTCTCTTATTTAAATGTGATTTTGGATTACCTACTCACCTTTTACTAAGCCATGAAATCCTCATCTGTAAAATAGGAATAATAGTTATACCTATTTTGATGTTGTGAGGACTAACTATAAGTGAAATAAAATATTTTAAGGACTTAGCATATTGCCTGGCAATACTAAGCGCTAATAAATGTTAGCTGTTGTTACTATTTTATCTTACTTTCATTTTATTCTAACAAGTGTAATGATCGGATTTGTAACATAGCTTAGGGAGGGAGAAATGCCCCCGTCTACTCTTCTTGATTTCTATGGTAGACAAATAAAATTGACACAAGACCTAAGATTAATAGGAGAAGAATCAATTTAATATGTGTGCATAGGAGAGGATCGATGATGCTCTCTGAAATGATGAACCAGCCAGCTTTTTATATTTTTTAGCCAAACAATAAATTTATGAAGAAATGACAGGACAAGGCACCATAGCTTTGGGTGCTCATTAGTGAGAACTCTAAACAAAATCTGGACTTGGGTAGTAAATTAGTAAAGGAGTAACAAAGTTCGTTTATGTAAGCGTTTTGGCCCTAGATTCCTTAACTTTAGCCTTAGGGTGTCTCTCTTAGCCCCTCTGGAGCAAGGAGGCCATCTTTCACAGAGGAGATTTATTTCCTGATTCAAGGAGACAAGTTAGGGTCCATGTTCCGTTTTTGCCTTGGTTGCTTGTCCAGTAACTTTAATTCAAAGTAATCAATATGCCATTGTGGATATTTGGGGGTGGCCTACTCTGAGCCTGACACAAACTTATGAAACGTACTTTGTTTTTAAACTCATGAAAAGATGGAAGCTTGAGGAAATTAAATGATTTATTTAGGGTTATGTCTACTAAGTTATAGAACCAGGACTTAAAATCAGGTCTTTAAATTCTTTATTAAATGTCTTTCCAAAGATAAGTCGCAATATCCAAATCTTATACACCTGGAGGTCCTCAGGTATGACATAAAAAGATGGTGCCCAGTAACTCAGTAAATAGCGACTAGCCTGTGATGAGTGAGCACCTATTACATATTTGTGCTATGAATGAACTGGAGTTTTAACAATACTTACGGCTTCAGTTGGTGTTAATGCATAAATTAAAAGCAGTAAAAAACAGTCACTCTTAAGATTTCTTTCACCTCTAGATCTCAAAGAGCTAAGATTTAGGAGAAAAGGAAACATGACTGCAAACAGGATATATGTTGTTTAAAGAAACAACATGGTAGGAACTTCAGGGTACAGACATGTGAGAAACCTTTACTAAGGAGAAGGCCAGAAGAACAGATGCTGCCCTGGCTGGATAGCTCAGTCCTTTAGAGTGGAGTCCCGATAGGCCAAGGTTGGGGGTTTGATCTCCAGATAGGGCACATACAAGAATCAACCAGTAAATGTATAAATAAGTGGAACAACAAATCTCTCTTTCTCTGTCTCTCCCTCCCTCTGCTTTCTCTCAAATTAATAAATTAAAAATTTTTTAAATGTAAAAGAAGAACAGATGCTGATAATCTTTTGGAAACATTTTAGGAGCCATGAAGAGGAAGCCACTGCTAGTTCCTTTGTGTGATCGCAAAAAATGATGCAGCTAGAAAGTTAATATTGGTGAAGGAGTCTCTTTTATTCAACCCAAGCTTTTATCAAATTATTGCTTGATCACAGGATAATTTTTCAGAAGGTTAAGTAATAAAAAGGCATGGCTACTCTAAGACTAATAATAATTCATGTGAAGGAATCACTTGGTGAAAGGGGAATAAAAGGAACTTTAGGAAAAAACTAAAGTTGTCCCATTATACTTTGGGATTGCAATTATAGTCAAGGGATAGAATAATAGTACAAATTAGAAGTTAGTCTTGGACTCTGAGAAAACAGTTCTCAACATGTTTGAAGAAAGGCAAACATCCTATTGATTTGAGAACTTAAAAAAGAGATTCAGTGAATTCAACCCCAAAGTGACAGTGTTTCTCAAGAGGTAATTTGGACTGGACATCAGAAGGGCTTATGACAAGAATTGTCTGACATTTTGAAGGAAAAAGCCCTAAGGATCACAGAATATTTATATTTTTCCTTTTGTTTTGAAGACTCTAAAATCACATTGAAGAAGTAGGTCTGTGTTAGACAACCTAATTTAATTGAGTTTTATCTTCTTTATCAAAGTACTTTTTAGCCTAGGCAGTTAATCAAATAACTTGGTGAAGTCGTAATAAAAGCACAAGATCGGTGAGAAGAGCAGGTAAGAAGGCATTCAGACTCTAGATTTATTCAGTTTTCCCAGTCCTGGTAAGTTAAATGTCTGAGTTTTAAAATTATGTATATATGTATTTAAATTTTTTATTTTTATTAGGAAACGCTTCAAACAGAAAAGTCTCTAAAATAATGTAATAGACATCCATGTATTCACTCTTTAGATTGATCATATGTTAACATTTTGCTTTATTTGTTTTACATCTTTTTAATAAATGATTCAAAAAATCATAGACATTTGTAAAGATTTCCCTCATTCTTTCATTTCATAATTTGCTTTTTTATACTTGATGCTATTTTGCAATTTATCTATGTTAATCTGTATAGCTCAAGTGCTTTCATTTAAACTATTGTGTGGTATTCCAGTGCATGAATAAGTCAGTTTATTATTTATTCTCTCAACAACTTCAGCTTTTTGCATTAACAGCGCTAAATAAATATTCTTGTATGTGTCTCCTTATGCTTTTGAGTTTCTTTAGTGTAGAAATCAAGGAGTGAAATTGTTAGATTTTCAAGATGAAGATCTATACATTTTCTCATTGGTTTATTTCTAAATTTTATGTGTTTTTGTTACTATTGTAAGTATCTTCTGAAGATTATATTTTTAGGTTGGTAAAAAGGTAGTAATAGGAATTTTGGAATATATTGATTTCTGTTTATTAATCATGTATCCAACAACATTTCTGAACTATTTTTGTACTTACTAGTACAAGAAACTCTGGTACATTTTCTAATAGGAAAAGTAGTAGAGGCATCCTTGTTTTGTTTCTGACTTTAATGAGAATGCTTCTTACATTTAACCATTTGGTAAGAATGTTGGCTATTAGTTCTTGGTGTATTTCTTTTATCAGGTTAAGAAAGTTCTCTTTTATTTTACCAAAACTCTATATGACGAATGAGTGTTGAAACTTTACAAAAACTTTGTAAGATCCTTTTGACCATTTCCCCCCTCCTTTAATTACTTAATGTGCAGAAAACAATATAGCAGGCCCGAGGCTGTTATTTTTAGAAGGACCTACTTGCAAAGATGGCCCTTGGCTGGTGTGTCAGAACTGGGCTTCTGAAACATTCCCTAACTGGTGTAGATGTTTCACTGTGCCTAGGCTGTTTGTACGTTGTGATTTATGGCGAGCACCTGCTTTTGTTCCAGGAGTCTATAATTTTGATAGTTGAAAGAGAAAATGCTTGTGTAACTAGCCCCCAATAAAAACCTTAACCTCTGACTCTCAAATGCCTTTTCTAGGCTGTGTTTCTCTTGCTAGATAAAGAAGCACACTCAAGTGTGTCTCTTCCTGGGCTGGGAGGGGAAAGCACAGGAAACTTGTGCACGGTTTTGCTGAGACCCCACCTGTATCTTTTTCCATTAATGAGCCATCTACCTGTATATTCTTTCTGTGTTGCTATATTCAATCTTAGGTATGATTTACAGCTGCTTCTAAGTCCTACAAGTTCCCATCTACTGATCTTGGGGTGGGGAAGGCCTGAAACACTTAATAATGTAGTGGATTGCACTAATAGATATTCTGTGTTAAACTGTTCTTACATCTTGGAATAAATCCTGATTGGTCATGATATACTTTAATTGCTTGATTGTATTTGCTAATTTTCTGTTTTCATAAGTGGTAATTGCTTATAACTTTCCTTTCTTTTACTTCCCTTCTCTAGTTTTGATGATATATCATACTGATCTCAGCAGATTTTGTAGCTCCATTTTATAAAGCCATTTGTGTTTGAAAAAGGAGAACAGAGAGGGAAGAATTACTTGACCAACTATGAAGGCTTACTGTGTAGCCATAGGAATAAATTACATCTTGTACTTTTCTTGTGTTTTGATTCCTTGATTTATGTTTTTATGTTAATGTTTTTGGAATAGTTATTTTATTTCAAATATTCTATTATATGAATCTCTGATGGATATAGTCTAGTTTTTATTTTGATTATTAACTTCAGCTTTCATTGGATTGTAATTTTAGATTGCAAACTCACCTTTTGCAAGGCTTACTTTCCAAAATTGTTATACCTGTTTTACTGTTACTTCACTTTTTTAGTTGTTTGCTATGGGAGGATTTTCAGTTTATCTTCATCTTTTACATTATTGAAACTGGAAGTCAAACCCAACATTACTTACTTATCTGATGTTGATGTTAGATGACCCTAGAGAAGGGAAAGGATTTATTGGAAAATAAG
Source organism: Miniopterus natalensis (assembly GCF_054644295.1). Classification (NCBI taxonomy): domain Eukaryota; kingdom Metazoa; phylum Chordata; class Mammalia; order Chiroptera; family Miniopteridae; genus Miniopterus; species Miniopterus natalensis. Next base: position 57,280,714 of record NC_142087.1, read on the forward strand.
GTTAGCAAATGTTTTGGCTTTTAGAAATATGATTTAAGAAATGAGTTTTGTTATAAGCTGGGCATCATTTTTTAATTACAAATACTAGAATAGATTATCAAATTGATGATTTATTTGGATTTAAAAATCTTTATGCACATAATGGCATTTTGTAGTTAGATTTTAGAGAAATGGGGAACATGGGATAATCCAAGGAGGTGTTTTGAAAAATGGAAGCATTATGTTTCATTTTGTGCTTTTAAAATTAATAGAACTATCAAAACTGGTGGAAGATTAAAATAATAATAAGATACATTATAACTGGATAGAAAGACTGGCAGTCAAAATACCTGATTTATAGTTTTAACTCTGGCTCATTGAATAACTAGTTATTTCTGTATTTGTGATTATTTTTCATTAATAAAGTGTGGTTAGTTGGGCTCCATTATTTTTGTTAATTATAAGAATCATAATAATGCCCTTATTATTAACATTTTTTAGCTATTCTGAAAAGGAAACCACCTCAGATCAGTTACTTTTCTTGGGTTCTGAATACATTTCTACCTTGAAGCAGCTATGTGGAATAATATTCATGTAAAACTAGTTTAATACAATAAAGTATTTAATAGGACCTATTAATGATCTTTTCTCCTCATTGTTATTACATAGTTTATTGTTTTCAGAATAGACTACTAAGTCCCTAGAGATACTTTTAATTGATTTTATGGTAGGGCTTTTCTTGGGAAGTTATTCTTTGTAATATCTGTACTTGATTGGGTCTCCTCACATAAAGAAGTGTCATTTTTCCCCCCCCATGGTGATAATGATTGAGGTTATAGCAGAGGCAACTTGATAATCTGTAGTTTTGTATCTTCCAACCAGTTCACTTATGAACTGCTATTAGTTATGGTGTGAATAGTATATGCATTGCAGTTATTAGACTAGGTATAGCAATTTAGGAATGCGAATCTGCTATTCATAATATGTAACCCACATCTAAGTAAATGGGCATACAAAATGCATACAGGATTTTGTCTGTATGTGTGGTTATTCCATTTACATTTTATCCACAATATAAAACAAGCCAATGAGACTTGACTATATAGTAATGAGTACAGTAAAAATAATTTCATGTTGCCACAAAAATGTAAATGCCCCATTTGTGTATTTTTTCTGTAATAATGTACTTTAATGACAAGAAACAAACAAAATCTTCTGTTTTTTTAATGTCTACATTTTAGAGGAAGGCAAACAGTGATCAAAAGTGTTAATGGAGAAATTTGTTGCTTTAAAAATGAAAAACAACAACAACAAAAAACCCAAGGATCCTGGCTATAAAATTTGAGTTGGGCAGAAAAGTTTCATTTTGTTTTATATTTATTCTCAAATGTTTGTAAATGACAGTAATAACAGAGTATGATGACAGATGCTGAAATTATTCAAGGCTATGAAACTTGTTTAGTGGCACTATTGACATCAAAAATACCTCTTAGCTACAGTTGTTGTTTTTTTCTAAATAATATGTGTAACTTTTATAAGCATAGCTTATTCGATTATGTGTTGCCATTCTTTTGTGTCATAAAAGAAGGATTTGGGAATCTCTTAGAAATGTATTCCTAATGATACATAGTAGAATCTTTTCTATTAGTCATTTTGGTTTGCTTACTGTTGTCTAAGACTGTCTAAACTTTTCGATTTTTCTTGAAATTAATGGTAGCAAGTAGACAATTAGTTTTTGAGAAGGGAAGATTGAACCCTAAAATAATACTGATTTATGTCTGTCTTTACAGCTATAATTCCTGCCAGAAAAAATAGAAAGTACCATGGTTTTAAGATTAGATTAATCTGTGAGTTTAGCTGAATGAAACTTTTATGAGGCAAAGACTGCTCTTCCTGAGTAAGATTTCTGTGTAAAGTTTCAAAGTAAAATTGAAGATTTGTGGCTAAGACTGTTAATCAGGAAGCTGAAGGCGCTCCACTGCGTCCTAAGAATTAAATACACTGGCTTGTGTGCAGATTCCCTAAGCTACACACACAACTCTTTTTTTACTCAGTAGTTCAAGTAAATTCTTTTATACAACTACATTTTGTTTTGAATCATAAATTACTGCATCGCTTGTATTTTATTTGATAACACCCATTGTCTTATATTTATTGAGGAATTATATTTTTTAATAATGGGAACTTATGAGTAAACCGTAGTGTATTATGCAAATAGACTGGCTGAGGGATAATGGTGTTCTGTTCAATTGTTCAATGACTATTTATTAATTTAGCTCAGTTGTAGTCTAGGCTCAAGGAAGTGTTAAGAGTTGAAAGAGTTATATTATGGCCTTTAACTTGAAGGAATTTAGAGGAGCAACATATAAGATTGTTGAATAAACCCAACCCTGTATGATCATGTTGGGAAACAAAATAGTCTTACATATGGTAGTACCAGGCATTTTTATTGGCCAATATCCTTTTTTTTTTTTTTTTTTAAATATATCTTTATTGATTTCAGAGAGAGGAAAGGAGAAGGAGAGAGAGAGACAGAAACATCAATGATGAGAGAGTCATTGATCGAGCCCACAACCCGGGCATGTGCCCTGACCAGGAATCGAACCCTGATCGCCTGGATCCTAGGTCGACGCTCAACCACTGAGCCATGCCCGGCCGGGCTGGCCAATATCCTTAAGGAATGCTTTAAGAGAGAAATTTTGAACATTCACATAGGCTCTGTGAATCTAAAAGTTTTCTGTCTGGTGACAAAGCAGAATGGATCTTTTCTGTTTATTTGTGGTGGTTTTTTAAGTGGCAGAGAAAAAAAGGGTAAAAAATATACAGCTTTGTCATTATATTCCCCCTTAGATTCCCTAAGAAAGCATGTGTGTATATAAGCCAAGTAACCACATATTGACGATGGTAGCGTCATTTAATTAATATAGTTCATTGGTTGGACCTAATTGAAAGGCCCTTGGAAGAAATAATTTGAGAGAACAATTATGTTAATACCTGTTTTTTTTGTTTCTTTTTGTTTTGTATTAAATATGTCTTTATTGATTTCAGAGAGAGAAAGGGAGAGGGAGAAAGAGAAATAGAAACATCAATGATGAGAGAGTCATTGATCGGCTGCCTCTTGCACACCCCCAACTGGGGATCGAGCCTGCACATGTGCCCTGACGGGGAATCGAACCTCGATCTCCTGGATCCTAGGTCGATGCTCAACTGCTGAGCCATGCCTGGCTGGGCAGTACCTGGTTTTCATTTCATATGGTGAAGTTATATTAATCAAATGGGTTTTTATTATGAGGTAAAATAACTATTTAGTATATCTTAATAAATGCTAATCTTTAGTGGTTTTCTCAACAGAGATTTTTGCCCAATGAATTGTTTTAAAAATAGCTTTAGTTTAAAAATAACATTATTTTTTCTTATTACAAAGGTAATATACATTTTCTACCACAGTAGAAGATTATTAAAGCACACCTCTGACCCTCTGCCCAGAGATAACCATCAGTATTTTGGTTGATACGCTTTCAGTAAATTAGTATGTGTGTTATGTGTGAATGTATTTGTAGATACTTATAAACTGAGATCATACGGTGTGTAAGCTTAATTGAATTCTGCTTTTACACCTAATGGTATCTCAAAATTGTTTTAGGTCATTTAAGATACAGCAGATCCTCAAATGATGCATTTCCTTATAATGTTGATTAGGTGCCATAGGAATTTAACTCTTCTTTATATCAGTTAGACTATGGTAAAATTTGTTTTGTTATAGGTAATTTTGCTTAAGTGAGTACTTAGTGTACTAGTACAACATGTTTGTGAAGCCTTCAAGTACAGATATGCCATAATTCATTTCAGCAATCCTCTGGTTGGATACTCAGAGTGTTTGCAACTCTATGCTTTTGTAAAGCTTTTACCCCCTTTAAATTTTCTGTTGGCTTTAAAATAAAAAGTGAGGCTTGTTCTTTTTTTTTTCTTTTATTTAATCCTCACCCAAGGATATGTTTTTATTGACTTTAGAGAGAGAAGAGTTGAAGAAGGGAGGGGGAGAGAGGGAGAGAGAGAGAGAAACATTGATGTGAGAGAGACACATCAATCAGTGGCTTCCCGTACACACCCTGATCAGGGGTCAAACCCGAAACCTGGGTATGTGCCCTGACTGCGAATTGAACCCGAAACCTTCTGGCTAGTGCAAGGCTTGGTGTTTTGAGTTGTTTTTAAATGGCTTATTTGACTTGCTCATATACTATATCACCAAGTTATCAGACGTAGTTAACGTTGTGTGTGGGTGCTTAAAGTCAGAATCAAACTTTTGTATACATCTTTGAGTTTTTGTATTCTATCAGTTATATTCTCATGTGTTCATCTTTTTTTTTTTTTTTTACAGATATTAAACTCCTTAAGCAATTATATCATCTCAATAAACAAAACTAATCCACTTTTCATAGCATCTGTGAACTTGGGCCACATATCTGGTATTGTGGATAAATACCTGTTCATGGGTTTTAATTTTTTTTTTTTTTTTTTTTTTTAAGATAAAGTAGGTATGTGAATATGGAAAGAACTGGCTAAGGAAAATTTGTAAGGCAGAATTCATTCTCTTGAGTTTCATTTTGAGCCTGTGTGTCTCTCCCCACTTACCTCTACAGATCCCTGGGCAGATCTGAAACGGTAGCGCTGTGTTTTAGTACTCCTCGCCCTCTCCTTTTACCTTTCCCTTTTGGGCTTTTAAAATGTCATCTCTACTGTAAAGAAAAGTCTAGATCATGATGACTTCAAGAAAGTTGATTTCCAGTAAGCATCTCATGCTTGTATAGAGCTTCCTACTTTCCACCGTGAAGAGAACTTGATTCATTTCGTTAAATATTTACTGAGGACCACCATCCTGATCTTTCTGTAATGCCTGGGCACCTCAGGCTTCCTGACAAGCTGGCAGACAAGCTGTCTCCTGCCTGGAAGAGGTCATCCTGTTGTTTGGCTGATTCCTTTTCCTTTAAGTCTCAGCTTGAATGTTAATGTGCCTGAGAGGCCTTTTCAAGAGCCCCATTATAGTTCATTACTTTCATATTATGGTTTCATTGTTAGTGACCCATGTCGGCATTTATCATGAGAATGGCTAACCCCTTCCTACTTTCAAGTTCTGTGAGGGCAGGGAACTAGCTTCTTTTATTTAACATTCTATGATTATCTTCAGAGCAGATGTCTTGTTTGAAACTTACAACAACAATTAAGTAATACATATTTATGTTGAGAGTACTGGTGTACCTTGGAGATGTTGTGGGTTCTGTTCCAGACCACCACAATAAAGTCATGGTCTTTTTGCTGGTAGAGAGTTTTGCCTTCAATTAGTAAAAAATAAATAAATGAAAACCACAACATCTGAAGTGCAATAAAATGAGGTGGGTTTCTATACAAATACTAGGGAAAAGTGACCCAGGATGTGAATAGTTTTTTTTTTTTAGCTTTGTTTTAGAGAATTACTCTCCCCCTCCTCCCATCAGTTCCCCAAGCTCTTTAGCAGAATTCCAAATATACAAACAGTTGTTTTCCATTCTGTCACCCTTCCACATTGAAAGGCCTTTCAGTAAATAGAAATATTCATTTAACAAATAAATGCTAGATTCTGTGAACTATTCATAGCTCTAGCACTGGAGAAGCTTATAGTCTAGTAGGGCCACATATGAATGAGGAGCACTGAATTATGAGTTGTGTTGATCATGGAAATTTTTCTTTTCCCAGGGGTCACTGTTTGGTTTGACATTGGTTTTCCCTACTGTTCTTAGTCTCTATACAGTGTAGCAAGTTGGCCTACTTTTAATTCTGACCTTAGTACTTGTATTGAACACCTACTAGTCTGAGACATCATTTCTGACCTACTACTAAATCTGATAATACATGATTAGTACTCCAGTTTCCTGGGCATGTTGTTATTCAGTTCTTCCGGATTCTTTTATTTAAGTAGCTTTCAAACCCCTTGCTGTTATTCTTGGAGAAGTTAGAGCTCAATAATTATGCTGTTATTTCTGTGACAGTGGGCTTCTCTTCCGAGCTCTATGTGGCTTCTCGTGAATTCTGTAGAAACCTGTGTTCCTTAAAAAGAGAGGACACTTTAACTGATTTCTTGACTTATCTTCTTCCAAGGATGGGCACCCTAGTGAGGATTATTTCTTCACACGTGATTTGAAACAGATTGTACTAGTTTTATCCTGCTGTTTAACACAATGCAGATTTTCTCTTTTGAAAGATCTAGGTCACTGACATTTCAGACTCAAAATGAAATATAAATTGTTAAAGTTCATTTTTGGCCTTCATGATTTATAGATGTTCCCAGCATGGAGAGAACAACAAGTCTGTCTACAATGTTATCAGTGCCCATAAGAGATGAAGTGACATAAATTATGGGCTAATTACAATAGCTGCTAAACTTTACAGAGTGCTTTATAGTTTTATAAAATTTTAATACATTTTAGTAAAATATTTATTCAGTCTGCGTTGAGTCGTAAAAGTAAAGGCTTTATGGCTTGAAGAACTGAAGAGGGTGGTTGGAGTATAGTGTGTCACTTGGAGAATTGTGGGAGGTTATTTTGGAGAGGAAGGCAGGCGCCGTCATTTAGGAATTATGATACCTAATTCTAGACTCTCCCTGCTGCCTAAAGCCCAGCCAAGAGGTGACTTTCCAGTGCCATAGTCTCTCTCTTTGCTCTTTTGCAATTGAGCAGTCAGTTGTATTGTATGCTTGGACTTTCCAATAAATACGTGTTCTGCTTCGTAATCTCCAAAGAAGGTCCCCAATGAAACATGCCTCTGGATACTCACATCATTCTGCATTTGATCTTCACTAGCCCTGTGACTCATTTTAACCAATACAGTGAAGCTGAAGTGACACCTGTTTTAGGCCTAACCCTTAAGACAGCTTGATAGCTTCTGTTTTTGCAGTTTGGGCAACAATGAGCCACCATGTAAGAGGTCCCACTACCCTGTTGGAAAGACCACTTGGAGAGGGAGCAGCACTGAGAGTACAAGCAGAAAGAAAAAGGCCCACCACCCTGGTTTCCCAACTGAGCCCACCCTTTTTTCCACAATGGCATTAGAAATGTGAGTGAAGCTTCAGCCACCAAATGACAGCAGATTCATGTGAGTTTGCTATACCAATAGAAGAAAAAAAAATTCAGATGTCCCTCAAAAAGATGACCTTTTGACTTCTCCAAAAATCAAGAGAAATAATAAAATGAATGTTGTTTTGAGGCACTAAGGTTTGGGGTGCTTTGTTACATAGTAATAGGTAAATAGCTCAAATGGCTAGGGACATTTTGAGTTGTAACTTTCCAGTTCTGCAGAAATTATAAAACTAATTCAGGCAGAGAAACATCTAGAAATTCTGCTCTTAGCCTCAGAGTCTGGTGCAGGAGACAGACTTGTAAACAGTCAGTCATAGCGTAAGTGGTACCTCTCATTTTGCAGCTGGTTTTGCATTTAGCTGTACTGTACTGATCTTTCCCTATCAGGGTATATTGATTGTAGTATTTCATAGTGTGTGTTTACTATACTTTACTTAACAGTTCCCACTGTTGATGGACATTTACTTTTTTTAAAAAAAATATATCTTTATTGATTTCAGAGAGAGGAAAGAAGGGGGGGAGAGAGAGAAACATCAGTGATGAGAGAGTCATTGATTGGCTCCCTCCTGCACACCCCCAACTGGGGATTGAGCCCGCAACCCGGGCATGTGCCCTGACCGGGAATCGAACCCCGATCACCTGGATCCTAGGTCGACGCCCAACCGCTGAGCCACGCCTGCCCAGGCTACATTTTTTTTATATCTTAAAATTTCAGTATTGCAAATAATGATGCACAAATGTGACTGTATCTAGGATCTTTTAAACTTTTCCAAAGTGGCTTTACCAACTTACGGTACAACTATCCTGACCATATGTTCTTTGGTTGCTATTCCTAAGGTTGAGAATGGTCATCTTTAGTATTCATATGTGGAAGCTAAGAATATGCTACATAGGAAGTGATGTATTTTAGCAGCAAAGATGGATTCTGGAGGGAGTGAAAATTACTTTTCTTTTAGCATATCTAGATGACAGATTGTGGATATTTAAATTTTTTTAAAGAATTGTTTTTGTTTAAGAAAACATACTGATGAGTCACTAGCCAAGTCCTTCTTATCCTGTAGTTGTGTATGGTTTCTGTTACGTCTGGAAACAGCAAATGTGAAGGTGACATAACTATCATAGAGCAGTTTTAGGTTCACAGCAACAGTAAGAGAAGGTGCAGAGATTTCTCATATACCTTCTGCCCCCACATATGCGGAGCTTCTGTTATCAACATTCCCCACCAGAGTGGTACATTTGTTACAGTTGATGTGCCTACATCAGGGGTGGCGAACCTTTTTTCTGCCAAGGGCCATTTGGTTATTTAAAATGGACCATACAAAATTATTGTTGCTATGAAAAAGCTCCTAGACGTATTGACTTTCGAGTCCTGCCTGTGATTGTCTTGGCAGGGCCAGACCAAATGATTTCCAAGACCTGCAGGCCAGATGTGCCCTACCCCTGATCCTTCATTGACACATCATTATCACCCAAAGTTCCTAGTTTACTTCAGGGTTCAATCTTTGTGTTATACATTCTGTGGGCTTGGACAAATGTGTAATGACACATATTCATCATTACAGTTATCATTGAGAGTAGTTTTACTGTCCTAAAACTCTTCTGTGCTTCACTTTTCAACTCTCCTTCCCTTCTTAACCCTGAGTTACCACTTATCTTTTTATTGTCTCTATAGTTTTATCTTTTCCTGAATATTATATAGTTGGAATCATACAGTATGTAGCTTTCAGACAGGATTCTTTCACTTAGTAATAATACATTTAAGTTTCCTCCAAGTCTTTTCTTCCCCCCCCCCCCCCCCATGTTTTTTTATGGCTTGATGGCTCATTTTATTTTACTGCCAAATAATATTCCATTGTCTGGAGTACCACAGTTATCCATTTATTTGAGGGACATCTTAATTGTTTCTAAGTTTTAGCAGTTATGGATAAAGCCGCTATAAACATTCACATGTAGGCGTTTGTGTGGACGAAATTTTTCAACTCCTTTGGATAAATACCAAGGAGCACAATTCCTGGATCATATGATAAGATTGTTTAGTTTTGTAAGAAACTGCCAGAAAAGAGTTGTACCATTTTGCATTCTCATCAGCAGTGAATGAGAATTCCTGTTGTTCTATACCCTCACCTACATTTGATATCAGTGTTTCAGATTTTGGCCATTCTGATAGGTGTTTAGGGATATCTTCTTTTAATTTGCATTTTTCTGATACATATGATGTGGCATTTCTTTTCATATGCATGTTTGTCATCTGTATGAGTTGTCTATTAAAAGGGCCATTATTTAATCCAGTTGCTTATTATTGTTGAGTTTTAATAGCTCTTTGTGTATTTTGGGTAATAGTCCTTTTATTAGGTGTATCTTGCAAATATTTTTTTTCATCAATGGCTAGTCTTCTTAATCTCTTGGCAGCGTCTTTTACAAAGCAGAAGTTACAGCAAGGAGTTTCATAGTTTTACATTATACGCTTAGGTCTCTGTATTCATGTTAAGTCAGTTTTTGAAGGGTATAAATCTTGTTTCTAGATTCATTTTTTGGTATGTGGATGTCTAGTTAGTCCTTTTGTTGAAAAGACTATCTTTGCTCCATTGTATTGCTTATGCTCCTTTGTCAAAGATCAGTTGACTATATTTATGTGGGTCTATTTCCAGGCTCTTTCCTTCATTAATATATTTGTCTGTTCTTTTGCCAATGCCAAACTGTCTTGATTATTGTAGCTTTATAATAATTCTTGATGTTGGGTAGTGTCAACCCTCCAATTTTGTTCTTTTCCTTTAGTATCTTGTTGACTATTCTGGATCTTTTGCCTTTCCATATAAGTTTATAGTCATTTTGTTATCTACAAAATAATCTGCTGGGTATTTCACTGGGATTACATTAAATTTATAGATCAAGTTGGGTTGAATCGAAATCTTTACAATTTTGAGTGTTCCTATCCATGAACGGAAATATCTCTTCATTTGTGTAGTTGGTTGTTTGTGTTTGTTTTTCATTTATCAAAGGTTTGTAGTTTTCCTCATATGTTTTTTACATGTTTTGTTAGATTTTTACCAACTTCATTTTTCAGGGTGCTAGTATAAGTGATGCTTTTTAAAAAATAACTGCTTTATTAAGAGATCATTTGTACACCTCTGTTTTTTACTTTAAACTCCACTTATTTATTACTGGTATATAGGAAAGTAATTGACTTTTATATATTTACCTTGTATTCTGAAGCCTTGCTATAATTGCTGTTCTAGGAGGGTGTTTTGGGGTTTTTTTTGTATATTATTTCATATTTTCTACATAGATGATCATGTCATCTGTGAACAAAGACAATTTTATTTCTTTCTTCCCAATTTCTCTTATTACATTTGCTAGTACTTCCAGTATGATGCTAAAAGGAAGTAATGGGCACGCTGTTCTTTCCCCTCCTTCCTATGATATATGTGTTAACATTTTCTTCATTATATTTGTTTTGCAGCTCACCAAAGCTCATCGACAAGGACACATGGTGAAAGTAGATTGGCTGGACAGATTGACATTTAGAGAAATTGAAATGATAAATGAGGTGGGTTGTATTCCTCTTTTTTGTTTCAAAATATTTTCTCTAAAGTATCTAAATCAAGAATTTTTTGAGAAGAATTATTTATTGCCAGGTATCTCACAAATGTGGGGTTATTGGGATAACTTGTGGTTTAGGGAGTTCTGTGCTAATAAGTGGAAAACTTGGGATATATTCCTTTCTTATATCTTATTGCTATATCCAGCCATGAAGTAGATTGTGGATATTATGTGTACCAAATATTACATAAGTGAATCCTGTGTAAGTTTGATGCTTCATTTGTGTGTTCTATCTCCATATGACAGCTCATATTCAAGTTCAAATCAATATTAGATAAATCTATCAACAGTACTACTACCTCTTCACTTCAGTTACCTTCAATTGTTTTTAGCAAGTTCTCTCCCCAGTTAAGATACTCTTGTTTTATGTACTGTGTATAAGACTGCACCTTAATAAAGTTGCAAAGCTCAAGTAGTTGATTTATTTCTTGTTCTTATGTATTGGTCTAGAATATGTTTAACTAAAGATGACTTCAATGAAACTTTCTAAAAGTGAGAACACATTATTTTCTTTTTTGTGTATTTACACTGAAATACTATTTGGTCTAACATTCGGTATGTAGAGAGCAGAAATAACAATTATATTAGTCACATTAGGAAAGAGAGGAGTATCAGTTTTGTGACATGCCTAGCTTATGGAGACCACCACAGATCACTATTCTTTGAAAAGTTTTCAGGAGGTGGAAAAAGACATTTTTCATTTTTATAATGAACACTTATAAAAGTTTTATTCTGGCATTATTCCTTTAAAAAAAACAAAAACAAATTAGTGGAGTTTAACACCATTTATATTCAGTATGAATACTGGGCATCTTTTCCAAATTTATTCATAGTACATTCTCATATATTCAAACTGGAAGAAAAGTTTACTTTTTTGAATTTTTATAATAGTCACATTACAAAAACAGTTCAATCAAAATGCTTTGCTATTATAATTTTTTCATTATTCTTCAATTTAGGTTCCCCTAGGACAGAAAATGTAATGTTAGGACTTACTTTGCTCAGCCTTTCTCATTATTTATACCCCTACTCCTTAAAAGATAGGAGACCATTATTTACCAGAATAGATGATAATATGCTTTATAAAGCTGATAATTTAAGTGACCTCCTTCGACCTTTATATGATTTTATACATGTAGATTTAAAACTGTTTTGGTCAAGACTAGTCACCCTCTTAGTCTTCATTTGATTTTCACTCCTGTATTAACATAGTATTTGCTTTTGGGGTGTGCAAATTTTTTAACAGAATCAACATTTTTCATGTTAAGGAGAAAGTAACTGTTTTCCAGTGTACTTAAAAATTGATAAAATTTCTACAAATGACTGCACGTCATCTCAAGACCATTTATAAATTATGAAAAACGTATAAAATATCTGTTAAGCTCAAATAGCTTCAGTCCTTAGTTACACACTTTAACTTTTGGTTTGTTAAAAACTTGTAATAATTGCTATAGTTAGATTAGTCATATGGTTTAAGGGTGAGCTGTTCTTTGCTTAAAATTGTTAGAAGTACAGAACATCTTTATTTTTGAAATTTAATAGTCATGCAATGTATATAAAATACTGAATAAGCTGACACTGTTATTAACTTTTAGGAGGGAGTTATAAGTGACTAGTAGGCATTCCTGGGTAAAAGAGTAGTGCTGTATATAATAAGATAGTAGTGCTATATGAAACAGTGCAGTTATAATAATGAAATGAAAATTTGTTACCTGATAGATCCATGTATTACTGAATTGGGATTAACAATAAATATTGATCCTTTAAGAGAATGTTGAAGATGATTACTTTTCATAAAAATCTTTTTTTTTTTAGAGTGAAAAACGAAGTTCCAATTTCATGTACTTGATGGTTGAGTTTCGATGTGTCAAGTGCGATGATAAGGAATATGGTATTGTTTATTATGAAAAGGTATTTGCCTTGGAACTGTTATGGTCTCTAAAGTAGAGGGGAAGGGAAACATTAAAAAAAAATTATTGTTGTTCCTGCTGAGATGAATTATTTGGTTGCAGGATAGCAGCAGACAGCTGTCAGCAGCAGCTGTTTATTTATGCACAAATCAAATCCTATAGCTATAAGATTACAAAAGCCGATCATTCATAGAATGCAGTTCTGGGTTATAGACTTCATTAAATATGCAAGAGATTAAAAACTTTTTGATTAATTGTTCTGAAAATTGGCAAGTGGGATATTAAAGCAATAGCTTTATTAACAATTAAACTTCATTTGGAAAAGAAAAAGAGGGAATCATACCTTTTTTAATTGACAAGCTATGGAAAGTTAAGGATTGCTTGTTATTTGAGTATATATATATATATAATGTATTAGAACTTTATATGTGACCCAAACATAAGTGTGCTTGTGAAAACTACACAAATCTGCATTTATTTATATAATGTATGCAGAATTAAGAAAATTTTGTTATCAGTAGGCTGAGTGATAACATACACAATTCTAGATTTCCTCTGGTCTGCTCATTATTTGAAAGAAAAGTGGTGTATGTTTGATGTGTAAGCTACTAGAAAATATCTGCACCTTAAATGCTTGTTGAAGCGTCTTCGTTTAAGTACGACAGAAATAATTGAGTGCATAGTTCAAAACAACATGAACCAGGTACCTGCAATTATGGTAGAAATACTAGGACAAGTGCTTAAATCAGTGCAATGAGGACAGACTTTTTTGATCCATAGCATAATAGAATAATATTTTCTCTAGCATATAGCTAAGCTTATATATGCAGTATATCTGTTCATTAGAAGCAGCACTTTTTCAATCACATTTTAACTTCGGTGTGTTAAAGCTGTCACAAATGATTTTAAAATATATATATTTATAACTAAATTATTACTTGAAGGGTGTTTTTCTAATGGAAGTGTAGGGTCTGTATAGTTAATTTATGATCACTTTTCTAGTATTTTTTAAGTTAATATTTATATTTTTTCCATTGAGCTTATATCCCTTCTTTTTAGTAAAAGATTAGGAAACATTAACTTGTTTCAGCTTTTTATTTTATAAATGATATTTCCTGGGGGGAGGGGAGACGGAGATAGAAAGATAGGCTAACTTAGTTTATTAATTCATTAGAAAAATGACCTTATAAAGAAAGGGAAATGTTGGTGAGTGAAATTTTGTCACCAATACATTTTAATAAAATTATATTTTACATTTTATACCATATGTAATTTCATTAAAAGCAATATTCCCTGCCTGTATGGAGTTTATATTGCAAAAACATGTTGATAGAGGTGGTAATTTAGAACATTGGAGATGTGAAGGATCTTTCCAAAGACAGTTTTGATAATAGATGAAGTAATAACAGAATAGAAATTAGAAGAATTTCAAGTATTTTTGAAAAGGTTCTTGACCCCTTTCTACTGCTTCGTGAAAAATTGCCTATAAATTAATGTCTGTGTACCTATCCTGTCATATTTCCACTTAGTGTAAAGATTGCTGGGCCAGTGTATTGAATCTAATGGAAATAGACTTTCTTGTCACCTGTCTTTTGTGACAGATAGCCTTAGTGAAGATTACTTGTCACAGTTGGGCTGATAAATGTGTTTTCTGGTGTTGTGACTGAGAACCAGCCTGTTAAACAACGGCTGTGGGAATTTGTGGTTTTCTCTAAGACTCAATTACTGAACTAAAGTAAAGTCACAATACTTCCCCTCTTTCCGTCTCCTGATTCTGTTGCACATATCTAAAATTGAAATGATAGTAGCATTTGGAAATGGACAGAAAAACTTGATGCTAGGTGTACAATTGTGAGGAAATGAATTTCAACCTTAATTAGTTTAGTCTTTTCCAGTGTGCATGCAATGACATTTTGTTATGCTAAATTACCTTTCTTGTCTGAATCAGATCACAATAAAAGCCAACATTCTTCAAAAATGATAATAACAACAAAATAAGACAGCTTTAGTTCTTAAGAATTGATGGACTGATTCTCGTTATTCAAGTTGGCTTTGTGTTGAGTAGCTATCCCTCTGAGAAACAATGCGGCTGAGTCTCTTAACTGTGTATAAATTTGAGTAACATTAACCCCACACTTACAATTCTGCTTCTGAGTGGAACTCAATTGTGATTATTTAAAGTTACCAACATCCTGTTAGTAGTTTTTGCAAGTGATGCAGCTCATCCATTGTGTCATATTTTAATTAGCTCTGTGGTTTCTTATTCTAAGTTTGACAATTTGGGCTATTATTTTTCACCTACTGCTATTATAAACAAAGTTTTAAAAAAAGACAGAAACCGTCTCCTGATTTACAGGCCTCCTATCTCTAAAAATTATATTACAAATTTTTATTGTCAGATTTTATTTTTCTCAAAATATTTCATCAGCAAAAGGTAAAAAATTATATATATTTTGAAATATAGTTGAAAGTTTAATTTTTGAAAGGAAGGAATGATGTTTATTAAATAGAATTAAAATACATTGGAGTATACATTATCATGTTTTGTTTTTTACCATTTGGTTAAATTTTATTTACTTATTTTTTTGAAAATTTGTTACACTATAATTCAGGATGGTGATGAGTCATCTCCAATTTTAACAAGCTTTGAGATAGTGAAAGTTCCTGACCCTCAGATGTCTATGGTGAGTTATTATCAAATTTCTTAAGAAAATGCTTCAATCTAGAGTGATTATGACTTAGATTCACATAATATACTTTCTTTTCAACAAGTATATCTGTAAGTACCTCAGTTATCTAAAAGTGATTCATAAATCCACTTCTGCTATTTGGAATCAAGTTCAGGTGAGATTTTTACAAGAAATAGTAACACTTAAAAATAAGATCAGGATAATGTAGTGTTGTGGAGCCATTTTATTTGAATTATTGAAAGAGCCAGGGCATGTAGTCATCAAGCGAGGACTCAGGAGAACAGGTATAGGCTTATTTGAAGATTCTGCATGTTTGCTTCCACTGTACCACAATAAAGTGAATATTGCAGTAAAGCCAAGTATGAGTTTTTCCTCCAAATGAATCAGGTATTTAAATGTTAAAAATGAAACCTGACTGGTTCTTGATTCTCAGTATAGGGAAAGCTTTCTAATGATGACTCAGTATCCAGAGGCAGGAACAGAGATGATTGATAAATTTGACTGCATTAAAAAATTGACTGTATGGCAAAAACACCAAAACAAAGTCAAAAGTAGTTGAACTGAGTCTCTGATATTTAAAGGACTCTTAAATGATGAAGAACAAAGGACCAAAAGCCAATTGAAAATTAGGAAAAAGATATGAACAAACAATTCACACATGGAAAAATAAGTAAAATTAAAAGTCTTGTAAGCAAAGACAGCATGTTTAAAACATGATTTTGACCATAGGTGAAATAGTCAGCACCAAATATATATACTTGATTATCATGGTCATTGTCTCTGCCCTCAAGTTACTATTGGAAGTTAAACTGCTAATACAATAGTACTACAATGTATCGCAAGGTATTAGTAGGTCATAGGAAGAGGGAATGGTTTCATCTGGGTTGTCAGGGAAGATTTTAGAGAGAAGGTAGTATTTGAGTGGAGAAGAGGGTATATAAACCTTGAGTTTCTGGAGAATGAGGGGTAGATATTTTAAGAAGCTGGAATGGCACCATGTATATTAGGGCACTAGTGAAGCATAAAGCACCCTTAGGTTCCTTTTCTCAAAACAATGATATATTTTTAAAACATGTAAGACTAAAGTTGTAACCAAAATAAAATATTAAGTATTATAAAATTATCTTAACTATTTTCTATTTCTAACTGGCTATTGACATTTCCTTTTAGTGAAGTTTACATTGTTGATTAATATTTTAAAATAATTAATAGGAGAACTTGGTTGAGAGCAAACACCATAAGCTTGCCCGGAGTTTAAGAAGTGGACCTTCTGACCATGATCTCAAACCTAATGCTGCCACAAGAGACCAACTAAACGTAAGAATTTATAAAATATTAATATAAAAATAATTAAATGGATATTTTGGTTACAGTTGATGTGATACTGCTTCACTTAAATGTGATCCATGTGTGTGTTTGTTTTTCCCCCAGGTTGATGAACACAAAGTAATTTCAAAAATTTCATATTTCTGTAGTTTTATTATATTTGGGGGCTTTCAGTAAATAGATTTGTCCTGGAAACAGAGCTACAAATAGCATATACTTTCATGATATAGCACACTTATAAACTGGCCCTGTGGCCCTAAGATGCATTGCCTAAGAGAGTCCTTGGTGTGCACACATGCATTGTTGTGTATGTCACTTGACAAGAGAAACATTTATTGTTTGGATTTTTCCTGTTGAGGGGGGAGGCTTTAGTTATTTTGATTTGTTTTGTTTTTGGTTGAATTAAATTAGTTCTGTAGTTATTTACTTCATAGAGTATGTATGACCTTTTCATCTTTTTCTCCCATTTATACCCTAATAATATCCTTTTTGGACTGTTAAGAACAGTAAATTTAAGTCTTACTCAGCTGCATGTACAGTCTC